>NC_052065.1:39845645-40163138 GCF_903992535.2 Arvicola amphibius | reverse complement strand
TTATTCAATAATGGTAATCACAGTACACAGAGGGGACTCCCACATTACCTTCCCTTTTCTGTTTTATTCTTCCTCAATATACTTTATTTTATTTCATTTTATTTTTCCTTTTTTATTACTAAAAAATACCAATTCAAATTCCTACTCCCTCCCCTCCTCCCAGTCCCCTCCATCTCCCTCCACAGACCCTCCCCTTACCCCTCCATCCCTAAGGGAGTGCCATGCACCCCGTCCTGTGGAAAGTCCAAGGCCCTCCCTACTACATCTAGGTTGAGCAAGGTTTATATCCAAAGAGTATAGGATCCCATAAATCTGGTATATGCAAGCAAAAACATATCCCAGTGTCACTATCAGTGGCCCCTCAGTCTGTCCCAGCTGTCAAACCCCTTCAGAGGAGCTTGGTTGTTCCCATGCTCATTCACTTCCAGTCCAGTTGAAGTTGGTGAGCTCCCATTAGCTCAAACTGTCTCAGTGGATCCCCCCTTATGGTCTTGAATTCTTTACTCATACTTTCTACTCCATCCATTCTTCAACTAGATCTTGGGAGCTCAGTTCAGTGCTCCAATGTGGATACTTTCCTCTGTTCCTGTCTGTTGCTGGACAAAGGTTCTATGGTGATATTTCAGATAATCATTAGTCTGACTACACAGCAAGGTCAGTTCAGACACCCTCTGCTCTATTGCTTAGAGTCTCAGCTGGGTTCATCCCTCTGGGTTCTTGGGCATTTTTCTAGAGCTGGGTTTCTTGCTAACTCCATAATGGATCCCTCAATCAAGATATCTCATTCCTTGTTCTTACATCTGTCCTTCCTCCACCTCGACCATCCCATTCCCTCAAGTTCTCCTCAAACCCCCTTCTTCGCCCCTCAACCCCCCGCCCCCTTGCTCCCAAATTTTTGTCTGATTCCATTTCCAGATGGGTCTATATATGTATTTCTTTGGGTTTACCTTATTACTAAGTTTTCCTAAGATCCTAAACTATATGCTCATTGTCTTTTGTTTATGACTAGAGAAGTACTGTAATGTGTAGATATGCCACACTTTCTTTATCCATTATTCAGTTGAAGGACATCTAGGTTGTTTACAGGTTCTGGCTATTACAAATAATGCTGCTATGAACATAGTTGAACAACTGCTCTTGTAGTATGATTGAGCATCTTTGGGTATATTTCAAAGAGCCGTATTGCTGCATCCTGAGGTAGGTTGACTCCCAATTTCCTGAGAAACCACAACTCTGAGTTCCAAAATGGTTGCACAAGTTTGCATTCCCACCAGTAATGGATGAGTGTTCCCCTTGCTCTACAACTTCCCCAGGATAAGTTATCATTAGTGCTTTTTATCTTAGCCATTCTGACAGGTACAAGATGGTATCTCAAAATTGTTTTGATTTGCATTTCCCTGATAGCTAAGGAAGAAGAACATTTCCTTAAGTATCTTTGGCCATTTGAAATTCTTCTGTTGAGAATACTATTTAGTTCAGTACACCACTTTTTAATTGGGTTATTTAGAATTTAATGTCTAATTTCTTAAGTTCTTTATATATTTTGGAGATTAGGCATTTGTCTGATGTGGGGTTGGTGAAGATTGTTTTACTATTCAGTAGGCTGAATTTTGTCTTATTGATTTTGTCCTTTGCTCTACAGAAACTTCTCAGTTTCAGGAGGTCCCTTTTATTTACTAATGCTCTTATTGTCTGTGTTAGTGGGGCTATATTTAGGAAGTAGTCTCCTGTGCTCATGCATTGAAGGTTACTTCCCACTTTATCCTCTACCAGTGTGGTTGTATTTATATTGAGGTCTTTAATACATTTGGACTTGAGATTTGTTCATAGTGACAGATATGGATCTATTTTCATTCTTCTACAGGATGACATTCAGTTATGCCAGTACAATTTGTTGAAGATGCTTTCTTTTTTACATTGAATACTTTTTTTGCTTCTTTGTCAAAAAAATCAGGTGTTCATTGATGTGTAAATTAATATCCAGGTCTTCAATTTGATTTCATTGGTCAACATCTCTGTCTTTATGACAATACGAAGCTGTTTTCATTACTGTAGCTCTCTAATAGAGCTTGAAGTCAGGGATAGTAATGCCTTGGGCAATTCCTTTAGTATATAGGATTGTTTGGCTATCCTGGGTTTCTTGTTTTTCCATATGAAGTTGAGTATCGTTCTTTCAAGGTCTGTGAAGAATTGTTTTGGGATTTTGATGGGGATTGTATTGAATCTATAGAATGCCTTTGGTAAGATTGCCAATTTTACTATGTTGAGCCTTCCTATCCAAGAGCATGGGAGATCCTTCCATTTTCTTGTATCTTCTTTAATTTCTTTCTGCAAAGACATAAAGTTCTCTTCAAATATGCCTTTCACATCCTTTATTAGTGTTACCCCAAGATATTTTATGTTATTTGTGGCTATTGTGAAAGGTGATGTTTCTCTGATTTCCCTCTCAGCTTCTTTATCCTTTGTGTATAGGGGGTACTACAAAATTTTGAGTTGATCTTGTATCCTACCACATCACTGAAGGTATTTATCAGCTGTAGTATGAGGCGGCAGGCTGCATTCCCGCTGCCCCTCTGCTGGCTAGCTTTACACCCAAAATAATTACACAGAAACTGTATTCTTTTAAACACTGCCTGGCCCATTATTTTCAGCCTCTTACTCACATCTTGATTAACCCATATCTAATAATCTGTGTAGCACCACGAAGTGGTGCCTTACCTTTTAGTTTCTAGCATATGTCCATCTTGGGCTGGAGCTTCATCGCATCTGGTTATAGAGGCAGGGCAATTGTCTGAGCCATCTACCTCACTTCCTTCTTCCTGTTCTGTCTACTCCACCCACCTATTTTCTAACCTATTAGGCCAAGCAGTTTTCTTTATTAATTAACCAATGAAATCAACAGATTGATAGAAGACCCGCCTCCATCAATCAGCTGTAGGATTTCTCTGGTAGAGACCATGAATGTAAGCCAAGACTATTGTATCCAGCAATGCTTTCATTCACCATTGATGGAAAAAACAAAATATTCAATGACAAAACAGATTTAAACAATACGTATCAACAAACCCAGTCTTACAGAAAGTACTAGAAGGAAAGCCACAACACAAGAAAGCTAACTACACAGGCATCTAATAACCCCCCACCAGCATAACCCAAAGAAGGGAAACACACAAACACTACTACCAAAAGATAACCAGAGCTAACGACCACTGGTCATTAATATTGCTTAAAATTAATTGTCACAATTCAACTATAAAAAAACACAGGCTAAGAGAATGGGTATGTAACAGTATCCAGCATTCTGCTGTTTACAAGAAACACACCTCAACCACAAAGGCAGACACTACCTCAGAGTAAAGGTTTGGGAAAAGGTTTTCAAATCAATCAGACTTAAAAAACAAGCAGGTGTGACTATTCTAATATCTAAAAAAATTGACTTCAAACTAAAATCAATCAGAAGAGATGGAGAAAGACACTTTATACTCATAACAAGAACAATTCATCGTGATGAAGTTTCAATCCTGAATATCTATACCTTTAATTCAAGAGTACCCACATATATAAACATTGGTATGGATTTTAAGGTCAATTTTGTTGTATGTATATGTATTTCTGATATTGATTAAGGTATTTTGATTGTGTAGTTCATTTTAAAATGTAATGTATAATTAAGAAATATAGGTTGTTAATGGACAATCATCAATAATAGTCAAGCTTATAGTCATGTTAGTTAGATTTTCTAGATATATAGAGATATATTTCAGTTAGATAGGCATTCTTCATATCTTCCAAAGACTACAGAATATGTCATTTTAAATGTTTTAATAACTTAGGGCTTTTCATGACAATGAGACACGTCTGCTCCTGGCAGCATCAATCTACTTCAAGAGGAAGATGGGCATTGAAGAGGCTACTTATGGAGTTTGATAGCCATTTGGACAAGAAACTGCTCTTGCCTGGACTGTTGCATAAACTGGACACAAAGAACCCACAGAGAGAGGACTGATGAACTTGCCTGAAGGTGAGATGGTCTTTCGGGGTTCCTGATTCATGAGTCTGCGAGACGTTCTGCGGGACACAGGAAAAAGTGACTGAACTGTCTTTGAAATTTTCTGCTTCATGAAAATGTCTGTTGGACCCTGTTGGCCTGAAGGCTAGAGATGGATGCCCCAACGGTACAGAGGAACTTTGGGTGACTGTCCAGGCAGTGAGTTGTCTCTGTCATTTCTAGAATTTGAAATTTGCATATTTCTTGTTTACTGAGGTAGCATTATATCCTTCTGGAGTCTTTGATAGAGTTAAAAAATAGATAGTTATAGCTTTCCTTAGTTATGATAAAAGATAAAATAGATTTAAATATTGTAATATTGTAACTGTAATTCTTGCTTGATAACTGTTTTGTTATATGTAATTTTGCTATGTTAACGTTAAAGCCTTCTTTTTTTGTTTAAACAGAAAAAGGGGAAATGATGGAGGACTTTCATTAGTTAATTAATAAAGAAACTGCTTGGCCTAATAGGTCAGAAGATAGGTAGGTGAAGTAGACAGAACAGGATGCTGGAAGAGAGAAGGCAGACGCTTCAGGCAGTCACCATAAGCAGTCACCATGCTTCTTCTCTCTGAAAGGGATGCAGGTTGAGATCTCTCCTGGTAAGCGACCACCTCGTGGTGCTACACAGATTACTAAATATGGGTTAAAGCAAGATGTGAGAATTAACCAATAAGAGACTAAAACTAATGGGACAGGCAGTGTTGAAATGAATACAGTTTCCATGTAATTATTTTGGGTAAAGATAGCTGGGTGGCGGGACGCAGCCCCTCCGCTTCATCTACAAATCAAAAGGCAGAGAGAGAACATCCAAATTAACAAAATCAGAAATGAAAAGGAGGACATAACAATGGACACTGAGAAATTCAGAAAATCATTAGGTCCTACTACAAAAATATGTACTCTACAAAACTAGAAAATATAAAAGAAATGGACAATTTTTTAGATAGGTACCAACTACCAAAATTAAATCAAGACCAGGTGAGCAATTTAAATAGACCTGTAAGCCGTGACGAGATAGAAGCTGACATCAAACCCCCCCAACCAAAAAAAGCCCAGGGCCAGATAGTTTTAGTGCTGAATTCTTCCAGAACTTTCAAGAAGATACCCCTTTTCTGTTTAAATGAAAAGGAAGGTTTTTAAGTTTAACGTAGTAAAATTACATATAACAAAACAGTTATCAAGCAAGAATTAAAGTTAAAGTTACAGTATTTATATCTACTGTACCTTTTATCATAATTAAGGAAAATATAACTATAACAAAAATTCTTCAATTCTATCAAAGACTCCAGAAGGATATAATATTACCTAAGTAAACAGAAAGTGCATTGCAAGCAACTTCCAAAATTCTAGAATTGACAGAGACATCTTGCTGTCTGGACAGTCACACAAAGTTTTTCTGTATCATTGCAGAATCTAATTTTCAGCCCACAGGCCTATAGTATCTGCCAGATTTTCCATGAACCAAAAATTTCAAAGACAGTTCCATTACCAGTCACTTTCCCTTGTATCCTGCAGAATGTCTAGTAGAGTCTATTATGAAGCAGGAACCCTGAAGGATCATCTCACCTTTAGGCAAATTTAGCAATTATTTCTCTGTGGGTCGTGCATGCCCAGTTAAGCAGTCCAGGCAATATATATTAACCTATATTTCTTAATCATATGTTACGCTTTTAAATGAGCTGCACAAACATAATACCTTAATCAAGAACAGAAATATATATATATATATATATATATGTGTGTGTGTGTGTGTGTGTGTGTGTGTGTGTGTATACACAGTATACCAAAATTGACCTTAAATTTGTATCAATAAACCAAGATCTATACCAATGCAAACCTATATAGCATATCCTCCTTCAAACAATTATAAATAATATCTGGGGGCTGCTAAGCTAAACAAAGATATATGTTTTAAAGGTTTCTTGATTTCATCATTAAGTCTAAGTACATGTTGCTTTGGAAAATAAATTTTTCTTTTGTTTCCACAGGGGATGAGAACTTGTGGTATCTTAACAGACTAATGTGGTTTGATAGAACAATACCCCCTGAAAGGTCACCATGAATACAGTCCCCAAATACTTCACCCAACAAAAAGCAGGAAGCATTTCGGAAAGAACTATGCCAGAATTTCCTAAATGATTGTTTATAAATGTTTGTTTGCATTTAAAGGGGGATATGCTATAAACATTTGCATTGGTATGGATCTTGATTTATTGATACAAATTTAAGATAAATTTTGTTATATGTATGTCTGATCTTGATTAAGGTATTCTGTTTGATGAGCTCACTTAAAACTGCAATGTATAATTAAGAAATATAGATTAATAATCATCTATAATAGTTAAGCTTATAGTCATGTTAGATTTTCTAGATGTACAGAGATATACTTCAGATGGATAGGCTTTCTTCAAACCTTTTAAAGACTACAGAATATGGCATTTAAAATGTTTATGAACTTAGAACTTTTCATGACAGTGAGACACATCTACTCTTAGCATCACCAACCTGCTTCAAGAAGATGATGGGCACTGAAGATGTCCCTTATGGCATTGTTTAGCCATCTGGGCAAGAAACTTCTCTTGCCTGGACTGCTTGATGGTATGCATTATGAACTGGACATGTGGCACCCACAGAAAAAGACTGCTGAATTTGCCTAAAGGTGAGACAGTCCTTCAGAGTTCCTGCTTCATGAAATAGTCTACAAGAAATTCTGTAGGATACAGAAGAAAATGACTGAAAATCTGCCAATATAGGTGGAACTGTCTTTGAAATTTCCTGCTTGATGTAAAATTCTGCCAGATACTATGGACTAGTAGGCTGAAGATGGATATCCCAAGAATACAGAACTTTGAGTGACTGTCCAGGCAGCAAGATGTCTCTGCCAATTGTAGAGTCTGAAAGTTCCTTACAATGTGCTTCCTATTTACTTAGGTAAAATTATATCCTTCTGGGGTCTTTGATGGAGTTGAAGAATATAAAATTATAGTTTTTATTAGTTATTATAAAAGATAAAGTATATATAAGTATTGTAACTATAATTTTTGCTTGATAACTGTTTTGTTATATGTAATTTTATTATGTTAAAGTTAAAACCTTCCTTTGTATTTAAACAGAAATGGGGAAATGATGTGGGAGGTCCTTCTGTCTATGTGTTGCTTTTATTGGCTAATGAATAAAAAAAACTGGCTTGGCCTGATAGGACAGAGTAGGGCTAGTCAGGGAAAACTAAACTGAATGCTGGGAGAATGAAGTCAGAGTCAGAGAGAAGCCATATAGCTATACTAGAGACAAACATTGGAAATTTACTCAGCAAGACACAGCCTCATGGCAATACACAGATTAATGGAGATAGGTTAAATTAATATGTAAGATCTATCCAATAAGAAGCTAGAGCTAATAGGCCAAACAGTGATTTAAATAATGCATTTTCTGTGTGATTATTTCAAGAGTCTGGGTGACTGGGAAATGAACAAGCAGGCTTCCTACAACAGTCCATGAGTTGGATGTCTCAGCTGATATTTAGTATATGTCATAATCCCAAAGAAGTATTCTCTAGTACCAGTGAAGGATTTGACTCACTAGTGAAAATGAAAATAATCAGTCAAAGAGAACAAGATTTCTTCTTTGATGTCCATCATAGGTTATCATCAAAAGGTGTGACCCTGATTAAAGGTGGAGGAATAATAACACTCATGTCAATTATATATTTTTATTAACAAAAACAGGTCATGTAGTCTTAGTTGGTAGTTTTAACTACCTTCACCTTCTACCCATTTTATGTTTTCCTTACCTACTGAAAGCACTTCAGAACATCTAGGTTTTTTTTCTAAAGGAGTGACCCATATCTTCATTCTTGATATTTCTTTAACCTTTGTCATCCAGCCTTGGCTTGGTTATTGTAATTTCCCATTGACTTCAAACACAGGATATAGTAACACCAAGAGACACAATAAAGAATCTTCTGCACTCCAGACATAATACTAACTTCTTATATAGAAGCAATTTGATTTCCCCTTGGTAATCCGAATCAATCATCCCTCCTCACACTGATATTCCTTTATTAGTCTGTTGACTTAGTGGTATCATAAACCCAAAGCAGGGAGGAGGATGTCTTGTCTTCAAGTTTAATGGAATACTTGTTTTGTCTCTTTGCAGGACCTCTCCTCAATCTGGAGCTGAACTTCCAGGCCAGCAGAACTTAAGTTCATGAGAAAAGGGAGCAAATATTTTCCTAGTCGATCACTAGGGCTGAAATTTGAATGGAACTATTTGATTTTGCATCCCATTATTCCTGACTTGTGGATACTGGCTATGGGAGAAATAACATTGAACACTGATTCACTATATTGAACATTGATTCAAAGCATATGCCACCTTCTGGAGAACTCTGGCACAGTCACTTAGGCTGCTTCCACATAAAATTATGAATGTGTCTTTTGTTTTGGTTATTTTGAGACAGAGTTTCTCTGTGTTGCTTTGGAGACCGTCCTAGAACTAGCTCTTGTAAACCAGGCTGGCCTTGAACTCATAGATATCTGCCTGCCTCTGCTTCCTGATTGCTGGGATTAAAGACATGTACCACCACTTCCCATCATGAATGTGTCTTCAAAAACTACTCCATCATTTTATTAGGCAAGTTACTTCAGGGTTGTTAGGAACACAATAAGACCAGTGGGTTCCATGATCATAAGCCCATTATCCAACTTCTCTTGGTGCAAAGTGATTTCCTAAATCAAAGTTAGTATTATGTGAAATACCACAATGTTGGATAAGGCATATTTTAAGTCCATGAATGGTGGTTTTGGCAGAAACATAATTTTAAGGAAAGCCAAATCTATAAACAAAGTGTCTACTCCAGTAAGGTCAAAATGTTGTCCTTTCCATCATAAAGTAGTCCAGTATAGGCAATATGCCATCGGGTTTCTGACTTGTTATTTGCAGAGATTGGTGTTATATCTGAGTCTCAGTTTTGGCTTCTGCTGTTTTCTCTCAGCATCTTCTATGACCACGTCATCCTAGAAAGTAAAAAAAAAAAAAAAAAAATCCATGTTTTTGAGATTATTTGTAATCCTCATTAAGGTCACATTTCTTATTGGCCCACTGGAAAATGATAGGAATGACTAAGAAAAGACACTGTCTGCAGAATTGGTCAACTATTCTACTTGATCACTGAACACCTCCTCTGCTGAAGGCACCATATGATGAACATTTACAATGAATACAAGTATCCTCATATACTTTTCCCATTTGACGAGATCTACCCACATACTTCTTCCTAGATGGTGTTCTCACTAATTTTCCAACCATATTCTTTCCAAGTTCATGAACATCCAGTCAGTCCATTGGCTACAACTTATGTATTATGAAATCATTGAATATTTTCACATCTGGCCATTTAATCTATTTCCAAACAATATGTATTTTCATGTGTGCTACCTGAAGTCCTTCCTACTGTGAAGAATTGTATTTGCCAGTAACTTTCAAGGTTTTTGCAGAGAGGTTGTAAAACTATGTTTTTCCACAACATCTTCAACAAACCAGGCATTGGTCTCTTTCTCAGTAATGGTAACTTGGTGGCCCTTTGTCAAATGTTTAGAATCAATTAAGGACCAATAGCAGGCAAAGAACTGTCTTTCAAATGCAGAATAGTTGTCTCCTTATGATGATGGCTACTTAATCTAAAATCCCAAAAGACACTTCTGTGATTCACCTACAGGCCTGCCAAAGGTTGCAAATAGCATTCTTTTCTGCCCCAAAATCTTAAAGTACCATTAGGTCTGCTGAATCATATGGTACAAATGGTAGAGCAGCCTAATAAAAAACCTTTTTCTCTTTCAGGGCCCACTCATATTTCTAGTCACTTGTTTTATGGGCTGGAGTAAAAAAATCCATGTAAGGAATGTGCTGTATCCAGAATCCAAATAGGCCCAATAAATGCTGTAATTATTCCTCAGTAGTAGAAGAGGCCTAATGTAATAACTTATCTTCACTTTAGAAGAAATACCTCAGCATAACTTATCCCACTGGACTCCTACAATTTTCTCTAATGTAGAATTCCCTTGAATATGGTTGCATTTATTTCCCATCATCTGATGGACATATGCCTTACCAACGAAACAAATGTGGTTGCTACATCCTGCTCACTTGGTCCAATCACCATAATGTTCTCAATATTTTGAAATAACATGATATTTTATGGAAGAAACAGAGGGTTATGAACAATTTAAACTAAGTTATGGCACAAGGATGGATAGTTCATTCTTCCTTGATGTAAAACTGTAAAGGTATTCTGCTGGCCTTGGAAATTCAAAGTAAATATTTTCTGGTGGCTGTTATGGATAGATACTAAAGAAAGGGTGCCTATTCTCTTGCAACCTTGGTGGAACTCTGAAACACAGCTTGCTCCAGTACTGAGGACACTTAAGATGTGAGTGAACAGCCACACAGAGGGATGCCTCACTCTCTAGGACCTCCCCAGTAGGAGGAAACCCTGGGCCCCTCTCGCATCTGCCTTGGCTTTTCTGGCCAGCCAGCAGGTAGATTCCTGCAGCTAAAATACTCCCAAACCTAAACCCATCCAGTTGCCATCCAAACTACTAGCCACACCCTGCCCCCAAACCCACCTATCCTCCTGCAATCTTGGTGGAACTCTGAAACATAGCTTGCTCCAATACTGAGGGGATTTAAGAGTTGAGTGAACAGCCAAATGGTAGGACACCCCACTCTCTAGGCCCTCCCCAGGGGGACAAATCCCCAAGCCCCTTTTTCAACTCCCTTGGCTTTTCTTTCCAGCCAGCAGGGAGTTTCCTGTGGCTGGGATCCACCAAAATCAAACCCATGCAGCTGCCATCCAAACTACTAGCCCCACCCCTTCCCCAATATAACTTATACTCCTGCAGCCTCGGTAGGACTCTGAAATACAGCTTGCTTAAATACCGAGGGAGCTTAAGAGGGACCAAGAGCTTGCTACAACACTGAGGGGATTAAGAGAGAGCACTGAGAGAGCAAACCAGAAGAGAAGATCAAGAGAACAAGCATATAGAGACCTCAGAGGCTTTCAGAAACAGACATTAGCAGTACAGAGCAGACCAAGAAAAACTCCCAAACACCCAGACAGCAAGACAACAAGGATTGGACCAAGATTCAAAGACACTGCCAGTCTCATTTTAAGGAAGAGTGGGGTAGGCATCAATGTAAGAATTCATACAACAACATAAAAGACAACATGGCAACACCAGAACCCAGTGGTCATGGAACAGGAAGACTTGATCATCTTAGCACAGAAGAAGTAGAAAAAAATGACTTTAAATGTAACTTTATGAAAATGATGAAGACCTTAAAAGAAGAAATGAAAAACTCCCTTAAAGAGATGGAGGAGAAGACAAACAAAAAATTAGAAGAAATTAATAAATCCCTCAAAGAAAACCAAGAAAAAAATCAAATGGGTGATACAATAAAGAAAAAGCAAACTGAGAGTTCTGTATATGGAAAATCTAGGTAAATGAACAGGAACTACAGAGACAAGTATAACCAACAGAATAAAAGAGATTGATGAACCTTAGGAGTTGAAGATACCATAGGGGAAATAGACTCATTGGTCAAAGAAAAAATTAAATCCAAAAATTTCTTAACACAAAACATCCAGGAAATCTGAGACACAATGAAAAGACCAACCTAAGAATAATAGAGGAAAAGAGGTTGAAGAACTCCAGCTCAAAGGCACAGAAAATATATTCAACAAAATCATAAAATAAAACTTTCCCAACCTAAAGAAGGATATCCCTATGAAGGTAATAGAAGCTTACAGACTACCAAATAGACTGGATCAAAAAAAAATTCCCGATTTTGGGCAATTTCTCCAGAGATGTGATACAGGTTTTGAGTCATGGATTTCCTGGGTGAAAACAAACTCTAACAGTTTCTGATTTAGCCTTACCAACCACAATATCCCTCACTCCAGAGATCAGGGAACCAATATGATAATCTGACAAATTCTAGGTATGACTATTTCTACTATACATCCTGGTACTAGAGACATAACCACAGGAAGAGTTCAGGGAACTGCTAGATCCACCCTGAGTCATAGTTTAGCCAAAACTCCATTCATTAATTGACCACCATAAGCCCATATTTAACTGGAGGGCCAAAATATTACTTGTAGTCTCCTGGAATCAGCATTAATATATAACCAGTAATAACAGACTCCCAAAATTCGGATAATTTCCTTTCCCTGACTGGACTGACCCTTTAAAAAAAAAGTAAGACTCTCTAAGAAAGGATGGAAGAAAAGTTAAGAGAAAATACCTTAGATATTTTATCAAGTCTTCCTTCCCAGAAACCTGATTGTACCTTCATCCAAAGAGTTCTTTGTCTGCAAACTGGCTCAAGCCTGGAACCTGTATCACAGGCTATGATTCCCTTTTGCCACAATCCAATATAGCTTAACTTTCATATGTTTGAGAATTTTACCACTTATAGAGAAAAAACAAAGCATCGGTAGTTTTTTTTTTTTTCCCATTTAATGCCTGAAAACACAATGATTAGAAAGCAGGTACCAAAGTTCCATACAAAACATGCCAACACAAAAATCACTTTTTCTGTGCAGTCTATAATGGGTTAGGTCATTGTGTACACTAACTTGCCTGTGTAATACACTATGATAACTATGATCACTTTGCCTTTGTTGATTCAGTACTGCCTGGCTCCATATACTTAGAGATACAGAAAAACCCAATAAATTTAATTCATCTAACTGAGCAACAACATCTCTAAACTTACAGTCTGGCACTAGAAAGGGGAGAAAACACAGCTCTTCTTTGTGGTGGTGAATCTCTCATCTTTGTACTTCTTAATGGGTTAGTGAAGGGCATGATTTTTGGACATTCACATTGTGCAGGATTAGGTTTCAGACAGTGTAACAACTCTGAAATTGAGATTTCTCTGAACCTTAATATCTCTTCATCAAGAAAAAGCCAAGAGACATTGAATCTCTAACTCTTTTCTGGTAGGCTATATTTTGACAAATGCTGCCACAAGAATGTGTAGCCTAGAATAATGGTGGATCTTAACACCACAATAGATCAAGATTAAAAGTGAGTCTTTCCACTTCAAAAGTATTGATTATGAAAAAAGTACTTACAAATATACCAAGCTGTATAGATTTTAGTTAATCCAAGATGTAGTCAAATTGACAAAATCTAGATCCCATTCTTTTTTTTTTTTTTTTTCCGAGACAGAGTTTCTCTGTGGCTTTGGAGCCTGTCCTGGAACTAGCTCTTGTAGACCAGGCTGGTCTCGAACTCACAGAGATCCATCTGCCTCTGCCTCCCGAGTGCTGGGATTAAAGGTGTGCGCCACCACCGCCCGGCCCCATTCTTTTTTATAATAATTTTTATTACTTTATAAATAATACCATTCAAAATTTCCACTTCCTCCCCTCCTCCCAATTCCATCCTGCTCCCCCACTCACCCTTCCCCCTCCCCCTCCAGTCCAAAGAGAGGGCAGGATACCCTGCATTGTGGGAAGTCCAAGGCCCTCCCCCTCCATCCAGGCTTAGGAAGGTATGCATCCAAATAAAATAGGATCCCAAAAAGCTAATACATGCAGTAGAGACAAATCCCAGTGCCATTATCATTGACTTCTCAGTCTGCCTCAATTGTGAGCCACATTCAGAGGGTCCGGTTTGATCCCATGCTCATTCAGTCCCAGTCCAGCTGGAATTCGTGAGCTCTCCTTAGTTCAGGCCCACTGTCTCAGTGGGTGGACCAACCCCTCGTGGTCCTGACTTCCTTGCTCATATTCTTCCTCCTTCTGCTCTTCAACTGAACCCTGAGAGCTCAGTCCAGTGCTCTGATGTGGGACTCTGTCATCCATTTGTCACTGGATGAAGGTTCTATGGTAATATTCAAGATAGTCATCCAGACCCAAAATATGAATATGGTATGTACTAACTCATTAGTGGGTTCTAGTCATAAACAGAGGACATTGATCCTATTGTTCATGATCCTAGATGTAGCGGCGGTCGGAAGAATTTGGAAATAACCAAAATAGCCCTTTTAGAATAAATCAGTTTTAATAAAAGGAGAAAGTGAGATACACTTACAAAGCCAAGGTTCCAGTGAAGCAGAGAACCAAGTGGGAGAAAACAGGGGCGCCTATCCCCAACCCGGTTCTTTTTAAAGGTACCTTTTGCCCCTTGAGTGGCCACGCCCATCAGAGCAGGGATTGGTCAGCTGCCCCAACACCTAGAGAAGCTAAGTAATAAGGTGAACACAAAGAAAAACATATATAGATACTCCTGGAAATTGGAAGCAAGATCACCAGGAAAAAAGTTGGGAGCGTGGGGTTGGGGGATGGGTGGAGGAAAGGGGACAGGGGAAGAGAGACTGGAGAAGGGGAGGGTTGGGGAGAGCTTGAGGGAGTGGAATGGTTGAGATGCAGGAAGGACGGATATGGAAGCAAGGAAGAAGATAATCTTAATTAAGGGACGCATTGTGAGGTTGACAAGAGGCTTGACCCTAGAGAGGTTCCCAGAGATGTCCCCAGCTAGGACTCTGGAAAATAGAGTAGAGGGTACATGAACTGGCCTTTTCCCATAGTCAGATAGATCCTATTCCTTGCAAATTAATGTCCTTACTTTTGCTGATACCCTCAGAGGCTGGTATTTGAAATTTTGCTTTAATTTCCTCATCCTTACAATGAGGGCATTAGTTTGATTTTGAACAATGTGTGCTCTGTAACTACAGTAGAGAAATGTTGGGATATTTCATTTCTATTTTAGTAAATAAAGTTTGCCTGAAGATGAGAGAGTAAAACATCCCTATTGGTCAACATTAGACACCATGCAGTGGTAACACACACTTTTAGTCACAATACTTGCTGTAGAAACCGGGTAGGACATGCCTTTAATCCCAGTGCTGTATGCTTTTACTCCCAGCCCTAGAGAGGATTATAATATGAGAAGAACTCTCAGATACAGTCTCATCCTGAGATTCCTGGAGGCAGGATCACCATTTTGGACTGAGGACAAGGTAAGAGCCAGTGTCTCACTGCTTTGCTTCATATCTTCAGGATGAATCCCAATTTTTCTCCCTGAGTTTTTATTAATTGTGCTTTACAATGCATTTGATTAACCAATTAATTCACAAATTGTGAGAAGCATTTGGTAACTCTGAATATAAGAATACAGATTAAAAGGTTCATAGAGATAGATAATCATATCCTCATTTCATGTTCTTAGAATTTGCTTCTAATCACTTAAGAGTTATATTTGAAACCATTCCCTACTAAATCCCTTCATCTGGATAAGGATCAGCCTTTCATCTATAAAATTTTAGTTAAGCAAGATTACACACTAGTACCAATGCAGTTGGAAATTAATAGCTACCAGGAGAGGTAGATTTCTGTAAGGATTCATTCCCTTGTTTGTGGAACACCAGTAGATATATACACATATTAGGAGTATTTTGCCATTACTAATTGTATGGATAGGATTAATAAATATGGACATGAAATAGGGTGTGTGTGTGTGTGTGTGTGTGTGTGTGTGTGTATAATAAGAATGTATCCAAGATAAATTGGGAAAATGGGTGAAGATAATAAAACTACAAGGTATGAAAGTCTCAGAGTATTAATAAAATATACAAAATTAATGTCTCACAATTATGGAGATAGTATTTTAATTAAGTTTTACATTATAATCTTCACAAATACAACTTTGATACACATAGTTTTTACAAATACCAATAATATATTACTAAACTAACATACCTAATGTCTTAAAGCTTTATCTAGTACAGCAACTTTAAAAGTAGTAGACTATACATGGAGGCTGTTCTTTCATTTCCTTGCTGCCCAGACATGAATAATCACACAGAAACTATACTAATTACAACACTGCTTGGCCAATTGCTTAGGCATTTTTCTAGATAGCTACTATATTTTAAATTCAACTATTTCTAATATTTTGTATTTTACGATGAGACTAATTATTTGTTACCTCTTGTTTCCTTGGCAGTTATATGTTGTCTGCCTCCTTCAGCAGCTATGTTATCTCCTTGCCTCTAATTACTCTCTCTACAAATCTCTTTTTGGATTTTCTACTTGGCTACTCTGCTAAGGACATTGGACAAAGCAGTTTTATTTATCAACCATTAAAAGAAACACATATACAGAAAGACATGGCACATAACACTATTATAGAAGACTATTAATCTGTACTTCATAACTATATATTATATTTTAAAGGAGCTGTATAAGTATAATATCCTAAACAAGAGCAGGAATACATATATACAAAATAATAAATGGATAATCTCTGGATATTGGAGGCTGAGGTATAGGAATCACATTCTTAGACATCTTAGTCTATAAAAAAATACTTCAAATCCAGCCTATGCTTTTTTGAAAGGTTCATTCTTCAAAAAAAGAAAAGAAAAAGAAAGTTTATGGGTATACCTTCAGATGTTACTAAGGAGATACCATCTCACAGCAAAGTCCCTGATCCTCTGGCTCTTACAAGCATGCAGAACTTCAAGGAGAAAAGCCCAGGATGTCTTGACTCTACACAAATTACTTCAGGCAACTGAGTAAAGGTGGGAGCATAAGACATAACACCACCTAGGAAAGAGAACATGAATTTGTTTTCAAGTGCCAAATCATCAGCCCTGAAAGTACACATAGAAGTAACCTTATATGAACTCAAAATTTATAATTATATATATATATATATATATATATGAACAACTAATAAAACATTAGGCAATGCATTTGAATGAGTATGGGGAGCGGTATAAGGAAATGATAAGAGGTAGGACAGGGAAGAGAAAATGGTTGAAATTCAAGTAATATCAAAAATAAAAAGGATGAGCATATTGTAGTGGATGGGGTGGCCTGGGTGTAGGTTTTGTTCTTAAAGATAGTAGCTGGGCAGCTGCGCGTAGCTGGCAGAGACTTGCGGAACACATGTGACCAGGGCGGCGGGTGAACAGACAGTACGGCGGCGGGTTAACGGCACAGACACAGAAAATAGACATAAAGCTTTATTAAAGGAGAGAGGGAGAGAGAGGGAGAGAGGGGGGGCGTGTGCACACGCAAAAGGGGAGAGTGAGAAGAGAGAGAGGAAAGAGAAAAGATTCAGGATGACTCCAAGAGACCAGAGGTCACTGGGAGTGGGTGTGGAAAGGGGCGGGGACCAAAAGAATAACATTCCCAGGTATTTCTTACAATAAAAAGCAAAAAATTAGACATCACAGTTTGAAGGAATTGGGGCAGCGAATTCTCAAGATTGCTTCCGGCTGATTGTGGGCATCATCTTTGAGGGGGGAACACGAGAGAAGGCTGGGTGCCGGTCACATCCTGGAATAGCTGGTCTCTTTGCTTCTGACCGGTGTCTGTGACATGGAAATTTCTGGTGTCTCTAAGGTATTGGGAGAACAAAGAACAAAGTTAAATTAAGGAAAAAAAATTTGGATCAGGGAATTGAGCGGGTATCTGACCTGTTTAAGATGGATTCTTTAATTCGACTCCCTGGAACTCACAAGAACTCCTTGGGTTTGTGAAAACAGAAGTTTTAAGAGATAAATTTGTTTTGAAATTTGTTTGGTGAGGTGACCTGGTAAAACCTCAACCTGTTAAAACCTCTCAGCTGTCAAACTGTCAGAGATCTTTGAGAAGGATAAGATTTTACTTGAGTTACCGATTAAAAAATGACAGAAAACTTACTTGGTTGGCACCCAGAGCTACTCTTTTTGGGTCCTCCATGGTCGCTGAAGGTTGTGTTTGACCTTTGTTATTTAGCACAGTCCTGCCAGGTTCCAGAAGACTCTGTGGGCTAAGAAATCTGTAGGAAGACAGGCCTACCTTGACCTGAGAAGCTAGGCTTGTCGATTCCAGTGATTCTGTCCACGTCTGGAGGTCTTTGGATGAAAGGCAGTTTTGCCTAATGGTCTGCGCTGGGCAGTCAAAGCAAACTGCAGGATGTTGTTCTGTGCATGTCTGTCTTCTTTGGAGGGAGCAGAGAGCTGCTGCTAGGAGCCAACCTGTCTCTTTTTGTTATGAAAAGTTTTTAATAATTAAATATTTAAATATCACATTCCCCAGATCTCTGAGCAGTTGAGGGCTGGATTAAATATACCTGCAGTATACTGGCTCTTAACAGGTAAGATCCAGACTTGTAAAAAGGCAGAAAGAAACTGCTGGCAATGGAAGGTTAATGTCAGAATTGACAATGGTAGAGAACAGTTTAAGGCATTTTCGTAAGAGACTTAAAAGTACATACCAGTTTAAAATATGAGACTTAGGATTTTGTAATCTGAAATGAGATGTAATGAACAATTATTATACATAGAGTAAACAGGAATTGAGCAATGTGGATGACTCTGATGGGCCCTATCAGAGACATAACCTTTGCACAAAACACATGTAGCAGAGTTAACAGGAGAATTTTAGTAAAGACCTGGTGAAGAGGCAAGGTGAAATGGGAGAGCTTGGTCACCTGACCTGGCTCTCAGCCAAGATGGCGGCAGCCACATGTTGCGGGGGGGTGGGGAGTTTGAGCCGTAAGGACTTTAAGTTTAATGATAGGGACCTAAAGGCATGATCTGCTCTGTTGCTGAGCTACCATGACATAACAGAAGCCACAGAGGGGAGGGGCAAAAGGCTGAAACCAAAAAAAAAAAAAAAAAAAAAAAAAAACTGCACCACGCCATGGCTGGAATTAAAAAAGCCGGCTGGAAGTTTAAAAGCCGGAGAGCCGGTTGCTATCCAGAGCCAAAATCGTGAAAACCCACGGAAAGCACCCAGTGCCTATATCAGAATGTCTTCTGAAAGAAATATAGGCGGGATGCAGAACCGCGCGAACACCCGGGTCCCCTAACCTGAGTGCTATGACCTAGCTGGATTATGGCGACCCAGAACCCAGAGATGCCAGAGGGAGCCATTCCAGGCGGCGGTTAACCGTTGAGAGAAGAAAAAAGTAAAGAAAAGAAGTGGGAAAAAAAGATAAAACTGAGGACCCGGTCCTCAGTCGAATGCACCGCATGGAAAGTGTGCAGTGCTAACGTGTGGGTGGACTGGGCCCTGGGACCAGTCCAATTCACAGGACCATGGCAAAGGAAGCAACTGTGGTGGGGGGAGACACTCACCAAGTGAGCCGGGAAGCCGGTGGCAAGAGTGGAAAAGCAACCTGGTTCGGGGGTCACGTGGCACCAATTTTGTTCTTAAAGATAGTAGCTGGGCAGCTGCGCGTAGCTGGCGGAGACTTGTGGAACACATGTGACCAGGGCGGCGGGTGAACAGACGGTATAGCGGCGGGTTAATGGCACAGACACAGAAAATAGACATAAAGCTTTATTAAAGGAGAGAGGGAGAGAGAGGGAGAGAGAGAGAGAGAGAGAGAGAGAGAGAGAGAGAGAGAGAGAGAGAGAGAGAGAGAGAGAGAGGCGCGTGTGCATACGCAAAAGGGGACAGTGAGAAGAGAGAGAGGAGAGAAAAGAGAAAAGATTCAGGATGACTCCAAGAGACCAGAGGTCGCTAGGAGTGGGCGTGGAAAGGGGCGGGGACCAAAAGAATAACAGTAGGCAAGGGGGATAGGAGGACAGGTGGGAGGGTAAACTGTGGTTGGAATGTAAATTTAAATAAAAAACAAGTAAAATAAGAGAAAATTTTAAAAAAGAAATTAAGAAAACATTCTCTAAATTCTTCCATATCTATAAAAATTCTGAAAAAAAAGAAGTATTCTTTTTTTTTTTTTTTTTTGGTTTTTCGAGACAGGGTTTCTCTGTGGCTTTGGAGGCTGTCCTGGAACTAGCTCTTGTAGACCGGGCTGACCTCAAACTCACAGAGATCCATCTGCCTCTGCCTCCTGAGTGCTGGGATTAAAGGCGTGCGCCACCACCGCCCGGCAAAAAATAGTATTCTTATAGGGCTCACAACCTCTGCATTCATAGTACAACTGAATGCCAAAAGATAAATTAAATTAAAAGAATCTTTAAATATGTTCTTTAGTCTTTAGTACTTAGCAAAGCCTTCTAAATCTGAGTCCATTTTCTACTTAGAGCATATAATGAAGATCAATACTCTGCTCCAAAAGTTCTTCTTTATATATCATGATCTGTGATATTCAGATGCTTAGTGAGGGACTACACTTCAAAATAACTTTTTTGCTGTTGTGCTGGCAAACTATTTTGCATTGACATGCATAGCACAAAGTATGTACACAGTTGCTCTGATAATACTGTAAGATACATTAGATAACCATTCTATCTATTCACTGTTTCATTAATTCAAACGCATTACGGTTCTTTGAATGAGAATGAACCCATAGGTTCACATACTTGAACATTTGGTTCCCAAATGCTTGAACTGTTTGGTAAAGATTAGAAAGTGTGGCATTTTTTAAGGGTATGTGTCACTGAAGACATTATCTGAAGCTGTAAATGTCCTACAGTGTACCGGTACACAGATTGCAGCGTTGAGATGTGAGCACTCAGAATTTCATTCCATGTTGCTTTTCTTTGCCATCATGGACTCTCAAACCCAAGAAACCTAGGCCCAACTAAATATTTTCTGTTATAAATTTCCTTGGTTATGGTGTTTCATCGCAATTATAGAAAAGTAATATAGCAACACTCTGGTGAATCATGTTAGCATACATTTTTATCATGGAAAATTAGTACAATACATGATATATAAGACTGGTGTTGAGAAAAGTGACTCCTTCATAATCATACTGTTATTCAGAACTTCATATTGTGTAGTGAAGAAAAATCCATAGCACCATATGTTTTTATCTAGTTGTAATAATTAAATTCTAATTAAAATGTTTTATTGCTTCATTAAGATTTCACTTTTTTCTTCAGTAATTTTTGAGCATTATCTGTCAGGGCCCATGGGCCCCGACATAGAAATTTATTTTTCCTTATTGGACTGGTACAGAGGCATGAGAAACAACCAGACACAGCTTATATGGTCATCATGGAAGGGCATCTCAGGTTTGTCCCTCTCCTGAAGATCTACCTGTGTTTATTATATCAAACATCTCTTAATCCCCCAGGTAACCCAAGGTGGATACCTCATTAGTATTCTCTTTCCAGGGAACGTGGGGCTAGGGAAACATCTGTAACTTAGTCATCAGCTTCTGAAAACACCTCTCCCCGGGGGATCTACATTTTTAACAAAAGAGGAAGGAGCAGCACGTCCTGGCTATTGTTGAGGCAGTGACAGCCTGTCTGCAGATCTATGTGACCACCTCAGGTGGGGCCTTTGGCTTCAGAGCCTGGCTGCCACACCATAAATATGGGCCTACAATTATGCCCTCTTGACAATTTTTATACAATCTATTTTGATTATTGCTGACCCTCTTCAACACTCTCAGATCCTCTCCATCTCCTCTCCTCCAAAAATCTACATCCTTTCTTTATCTCCCATCAGAAAATGTACTGGCATATAATAATAATAAAATAATATGAAATAAAACAAACAAGCCTTACTTAACAGGATGAGACAAATAGATGAACAGAACAGAAAAGTATGTAACGAAAATCATAGGAAACAGTTACACTTAGAGAAACAGAAACACCAACAATAGCATGCACAGAAATAGGCTAAAATCACAAAATCAGAAAGCACAATTTAAAATTAATAGACCTGAAGGTTGAGGGTGAAAAAGCAAAATGGAAAAGAAAAGGCCAAAATAAAGCATTATGAGACCAAATAAAATTAAATAGATACATCCCCAAATAATATCAAGTTTGTTTCCTGATTGCCAACTGTTTTGGGGCATGTTGATGCACTTTATGAGTGGCTCGAATACCCAGTAAGACTTTTGTGATGTACTACTTTAACTAGCCAAAAATTTGTTACATCCATTTATGCTATAGACTATTAATTTAACTGTTTAAATGTGTGTTACATTTGTTTATGCTGCATTTGTCTAATGATTTGGGAATATAAGTTTAAATATACAAATGTGTGTTGCATTTGTTTCACTTTGCCTGGCTAAGGCAATTTGATTGATTTAATAAAGATCTGAAAAGACAATAGCTAGGTGTAGAAAGGATACATCTGGCTGGTGGATAAAGAGATTAGATAGGAAGAGAAATCTGGGCTCAAGAAGAACCAGGGAAGAAAAAGACAGGAGAAAATGAGAGAGACACCAGGGCCAGAATCCAGGCAGATGTCAGCCAGTCAGACATGAGAAGCAGTAAAAGTAAGATATATAGAAATAAAGGAAGAAAGGTAAGGGGCCTCAAGGCAAAGGGTGGATAAAGAAAAACAGGTTCATTTAAGGTAAAAGAACTAACAAGAAATGATCCTAAATTAGGCTTAGCATTCATAACTAATAAAAAGTCTCTTTCTGTATTACGATTTGGGAGCTGGCTGGTGTTCTCCCCCACAAAAAACATCCTGGTATAGTGAGACTATTTAACTTTTCTTTTACCAATTGTTATCAACTGGAGATAATTTTTGGATTAAATATGAGAAATTGAGCCACTTTCACTCTCAACACTAGAACACTATTGTTATTCTTTTAGTCCCTGCCCCTTTCCACACCCACTACCAGCGACCTCTGGTCTCTTGGAGTCATCCTGAATCTTTTTCTCTTCCCTCTCTCTCTTCTCACTGCCCCCTTTTGCGTGTGCACACGCCCCTCTCTCTCTCTCTCTCTCTCTCTCTCTCTCTCTCTCTCTCTCTCTCTCTCTCTCTCCCTCTCTCCTTTAATAAAACTTTATGTCTATTTTCTGTGTCTGTGTCATTAACCCACTGCCGTACTGTCTGTTCACTCGCCACCCTGGTCACACGTGTTCTGCGATTCTCCGCGCAGCTACACGCAGCTGCCTAGCTACTATCTTTAAGAACAAAAACGATCAGACCCAGACTAAACATTTTAAGTGTTTCACAGCCACTAGTGCTTCCACATTTTAGAATTCTCTGTTTAGATCTATACCCATTTTATAAGTGGGATACCTATTTTCTTAAGGTTTGGTTCTTTATATATTTGATATTAGCCCTCTGACAGATGTGAACTTAGACTCTGTAGTCTGCTGCTGTGTACTAATTATGGTATCATTTGTCATGCAGAATGTCTTTCAGTTTTATGAGATCCTATTTATTAGTTGCTCTTAGTATCCACACTAATGTTGTTCAATTCAGAAAGACCTTTTCTGTGTCAAGGCTATACCCTGCTTTCTCCTTTATCAGATTCAACTGATAAATTTGAATCTGCCCATATGTTGAAATATTAGATTCATATGTAGTTGGGGTTTTTTGAAGGGTAATAAATATGTATCTTTTTATTTTTCAACATGCAGCTATCCAGTTTGATCAGAAACATTTGTTGGAGAAGATGCCGTTTTCCAGTGTGTTATCAATCAACAGGAATTCTTAAATCTCTAAGTTCAGGTTTGGGGTATCAATTAGAAGCCAGTGAGCAATGCATTGGTTTTATGAAAATGTAATGCTGTTTTTATTATTAAAGCTGTTTAGAATAATTTGACCACAGGGGTGGAGATATTCCCAGAAATTATTTTAGTATTAGGGTGATTTTAGCTATGATCTTGTTTACGCATGTGAGTGTGCTTTCATAAGAAACTGAAAATTGTACATTCAGCATTTCAAGATCCACTAAGAATGTCAAGAATTGTGTTGAAATTTTAATGGTTATTGCAGTGAACCTGTAGATTGGTTTCGGTAGGAGAGCACTTTTTACTATAGTAATCCTACCAATGCTGTGAGGACAGAGAATTATTCTATTCTCAGATATCATTTTCTTTTTATTTATTCAATGCTTTAAAGCTTATAGTATACAAATTATGGTTGGTTAGGGTTACCCCAGGATATCATATTTTATTTTAAGATATTTTTGAAGCTAGTTTTTTCTGCTTTCTTTCTCAGGCTCCTTGTCATCATATATAGGAAGGATACTAATTTTTTATTTATTCATTTGTATCCTGCTATTTTGCTAAAAGTGTCATCAGCTGTAGAAGTCTCTTGGTGGAATTTTAAGGGTAATATATATATATATATATATATATATATATATATATATATATATATATATATATACACATACATACATACATATATACAATTATAACTTGTCCTAATAGAGATGATTTGATTTCTTACATTTCTATTTATATTACCTAGATATTATTTAGTTATCATTTCTCTGTAGTTAAAATGTCAAATACTATACTTAATAGATGTGGAGAATGCTGATAACATTGTTTTTTTCCAGATTTTAGTGCAAATGCTTGTGTTTTTCTGTACATGTACATAGATGTTAGCTTGGGTTTGCTGTAAATTATTTATTATTTTCAGGTATATCACTTGAATCTTAATCTTTACTGGACTCATGTCTTGAAGGGATTTTAAATTTTGCCAAAGGCATTTTATTTGTTTTTTTGTGTTTTGTTTTTTCTCTTCTGACTAGAACTTCCTTTTTAATTAATTTTTTTAATAAATTATATAATTTTACAAATTTTCACCTCCTCCCCTCCTCTCATTTCCCTTCCCCTCGACCCCTCCCCCTCCCTCTCCCTCTCCAGTCCAAGGAGCAGTCAGGGTTCCCTGCCCTGTGGGAAGTCAAAGTTCCTCCCCCATCCATCCAGGTCTAGGAAGGTGAGGATCCAAACAGACTAGGTTCCTAGAAAGCCAGTACATACAGTAGAATAAAAACCCAGTGCCATTGTCCTTGCCTTCTCAGTCAGCCCTCCTCGTCAGCCACGTTCATAGAGTCCAGTTTGATCATATGCTCAATCAGTCCCAGTCCAGTTGGTCTTGGTGAGCTCCCATTAGATCAGTCCCATTGTCTGGGTTAATGGACACACACATCATGGTCCTGACTTCCTTGCTCATGTTCTCCCTCCTTCTGTTCCTCATTTGGACCTTGGGAGCTCAGTCCAGTGCTCCAACGTGGGTCTCTATATCTATCTCCATCCAACGTCAGATGAAGGTTCTATGGTGATATGCAAGATAATCATCAGTGTGGCTATAGTAAAGGGCCAGTTCAGGCCCCCTCTCCTCAGCTGCTCAAGGAGCAAGCTTGGGACATCTCCTAGGACACCTTGTAACCCTTCTAGAGTCAAATCTCTTGTCTACCTTCAAATGGCTCCCTTAATTAAGATATATACTTCCCTTATTCCATATCTATTCTTCCTCCATCCCAACTGTCCCATTCCCCCAAGGTCTTCCCATCCTCCCCTTCTCACTTCTCTCTCCCCATCTCCCCTTAAACTTATCTTGCCCCCACCCCTAAGCTCTTAATTTTTGCCTGGTAATCTTGCCTACTTCCAATATCCAGGAGGATAACTACATGTTTTTCCTTGGGTTCACTTTCCTATCTGGCTTCTCTAGCATCATGTAATATAGGATCAATTCTATGGCTAGAATCCACTAATGAGTGAGTACATACCATATTCATCTTTTTGGGTCTGGGTTACCTCACTCAGGATGGTGTTTTCTATTTCCATCCATTTGCATGCAAAATTCAAGATGTCATTGTTTTTTTACTGCTGAGTACTATTCTAATGCTTATATATTCCATACTTTCTTTATTAATTCTTCCATTGAGAGGCATCTAGGTTGTTTCCAGGATCTAGCTATTACAAATAATGCTGCTATGAACATAAACAAATGATTTTGTAGTATGATAGGACATCTCTTGGGTATATTCCCAAGAGTGGTATTGCTGGATCCTGGGGTAGGTTGACCCTGAATTTCCTGAGAAACCGCCACACTGGTTTCCAAAGTGGTTGCACAAGTTTGCATTCCCACTAGCAATGGAAGAGTGTACCCCTTACTCTATAACTTCTCCAGCAAAGACTATCATTGGTGGTTTTGATTTTAGGCATTCTCACAGGTGTAAAATGGTATCTCAAAGTTGTTTTGTTTTGCATTTCCCTGATTGCTAAGGAGGTTGAGCATGACCTTAAATGTCCTTTAGCCAATTGAACTCCTTCAGTTGAGAATTCTCTGTTCAGAGCAGTACCCCATTTTTAATTGGGTTAATTAGCATTTTAAAGTCTAGTTTCTTGAGTTTTTTATATATTTTGGAGATCAGACCTTTGTCTGTTGAGGGGTTGATGAAGATCTTATCCCAATCAGTAGGTTGCCATTTTGTCTTATTGACAGTGTCCTTTGCTTTACAGAAGCTTCTCAGGTTTAGGAGGTCCCATTTATTAAATGTTTCCCTTATTGTCTGTGCTCATGGGGTTATACATAGAAAATGATCTCCTGTGGCTATATGTTGTAGACTCTTTCCTACTTTCTCTTCTATCAGGTTCAGTGTGTTCAGATTGATATTGAGATCTTTAATCCATCTGGACTTGAATTTTGTGCATGGTAATAGATATGGATCTATTTTTATTCTTCTACAGGTTGAAATCCAGTTATGCCAGCACCATTTGTTGAAGATGCTTTCTTTCTTCCATTGTATACTTTTAGCTCCTTTGTCAAAAATCAGGTGTTCATAGGTTTGTGGGTTAATATCCTGGTCTTCTATTCGATTCCATTGGTCAAATGCTCTGTATTTATGCCAGTACCAGGCTGTTCCATTATTGTATAGGATTATTTTGGCTATCCTAGGTTTCTTGTTTTTCAATATAAAGTTGATTATTGTTCTTTCAAGGTCTGTAAAGAATTTTCTTTGGATTTTAATGGGGATTGCATTGAATTTATAGATTGCCTTTGGTAGAATTGCCATTTTTACTATGTTGATCCTACCCATCCAAGAGCATGGGAGGTCTTTCCATTTTCTGGTGTCCTCTTCAATTTCTTTCTTCAAAGACTTAAAGTTCTTGTAAAATAGGTCTTTCACTTCCTTGGCTAGAGTTACCCCAAGATACTTTATGCTATTTGTGGCTATCATAAAAGGTGAAGTGTCTCTCAATTCCCTCTCTGCTTCTTTGTACTTTGTGTATGGGAGTGCTACTGATTTTTTTGAGTTGATCATGAAACATGCCACTTCACTGAAGTTATTTATCAGCTATAGGAGTTCTTTGGTAGAGATTTGGGGGTCACTAATGTACACTATCATATCATCTGCAAATAACAAAAGTTTGACTTCTTCCTTTCTGATTCGAATCTTCTTGATCTTCTGGTGTTGTCTTATTGGTATTGCTAGAACTTCAAGAAATATGTTGAAGAGATATGGTGATAGTGGACAGCCTTGACTTGTTCCTGGCTTTGAGTTTCTCTCCATTTAATTTGATATTAGCTGTCAGCTTACTATATATTGCTTTTATTATATTTAGGTATGATCCTTGTATCCCTAACCTCTACAAAACCTTTATCATAAAGGGGTGTTGAACTTTGTCAAATGCTTTTTCCACATCTAATTAAATGATTATATGTTTTTTTTCTTTCAGTTTATTTATATGATGGATTACATTGATAGATTTTCAAATGTTGAATCAGGTCTGCATCACTGGGATGAAGCCTACTTAATCATAATGGATGATTTTTTTTCATGTATTCTTGGATTCTGTTTGCCAGAATTTTATTGAGAATTTTTGCATCAATGTTCATGAGTGAGATTGGTCTGTAATTCTCTTTCTTGGTTGGGTCTTTGTGTGGTTTTGGAATTAGGGTGACTTTGGCTTCATAAAAAGAGTTTGGCAATGACTCCTCTGTTTATGTTATGTGAAACACATTAAGGAGAATAGGTATCAGCTCTTCTTAGAAGTTCTGATAAAAATCTGCATTAAAACCATTGGGTCCTGGGCTTTGTTTTGGTTGGGAGGTTTTTTTTATGACAGCTTCTATTTCCTCACGACTTATAGGTCTGTTTAAATTGTTCCTCTGGTCTTGATTTAATTTTGGTATGTGGTACTTATCTAAAAACAAGTCCATTTCTTTTACATTTTCCAAATTTGTGGCATATATAAGACCTAATGATTCTCTGAATTTCCTCAGTGTCTGTTGTTATGTTCCCCTTTCATTTCTGATCCGGTTAATTTGTATATTCCTTCTCTGCCTTTTGATTAATTTGGATAAAAGTTTGTCAATCTTGTTGACTTTTTCAAAGAACCAGCTATTTGTTTCGTTGATTCTTTGAATTGTTTCCTGTGTTTCTATTTTGTTGATTTCAGCCCTCAGTTTGATTATTTCCAATTTTCTACTCTTCCTTGGTGAGTCTGCTTCTTTTTTTTCTAAAATTTTTAGCTATGCAGCTAAGTCTCTAATGTGAGCTTTCCCTGTTTTTTTTTTTTTTTTTTTTTTTTTTTTTTTTTTTTTTTTTTTTTTTTTTTTTTTTTTTAATGTGGGCACTTAGAGCTATGAACTTTCCTCTTAGCACTGCTTTCATAGTGTCCCATAGGATTGAGTATGTTGTGTCTTTATTTTTGTTGATTTCAAGGAAGACTTTAATTTCTTTATTTCTTCCCTGATGCAGGGGTGGTTCAGTAGTTGACTGTTCAGTTTCCAAACATTTGTAGGCTTTCTGGGGGTAGCATTCTTGTTGAATTCTAGCTTTAATCCATGGTGATCTGACAAGACACAGGTGGTTACTAAATTTTTTTGTATCTGTGAAAGTTTGCTTTGTTACCGAGTATATGGTCAATTTTCGAGAAGGTTTCATGAGCTGCAGAGAAGAAGTTATGTTCTTTCCTATTTCAGTGGAATGATCTATATATGTTTGTTAAGTCCATTTTATTCATTACCTCCATTAATTCTCTTATTTCTCTGTTAGGTTTCTGTCTGATTGGCCTGTCCATTGGTGAGAGAGGTGTGTTGAAGTCTCCTACTATTAGTGTGTGTGGTTTGATGACTGCCTTGAGTTCTAGAAGTGTTTCTTTTATAGAAGTGGGTGCTTTGATATTAGGGGCATAGATATTTAGGATTGAGACTTCATCCTGATGAATTATTCCTGTTATGAGTATAAAATGTCCCTCTCCATCTCTTCTGATTGATTTTAGTTTGAAGTCAATTTTGTTAGAAATTAGTATGGCCACACCCGCTTGTTTCTTAAGTCCATTTGCTTGAAAAACGTTTTCCTTACCCTTTACTCTGAGTAGAGGTCTGTCTTTGTGGTTGAAGAGTGTTTCCTATAAGCAGCAGAATGTTGGATTCTGTTTTTGTATCCAATCTCTTAGCCTGTGCCTTTTTATAGGCGAATTGAGTCCATTGATAATCAGTGATATTAATGACCAGTGGTTGTTAACTCCAGTCAGTCATTTTTTTTGGGGGGGGGAGTAGTAGAGTTTGCGTGTTTCCCTTCCTCAAGTTGTCCTGGTGTTGGGTCGCTAGATGACTGAGCTATTGTAGGCAGTGTTAGCATTGTTGGGTTCCTTGGGTTGTAATTTTTCCTTCTATTACTTTCTGTAAGGCTGGACTTGTGGCTACATATTGTTTAATTTTTTTTTATTCTGAAATATTTTGTTTTCTACATTGATAGTGAATAATAGCTTGTCTAGGTATAGTAGTCCTGGCTTGTGTCCATGGTCTCTTAGTTTCTGCAGTACCTCTATTCAGGCTTTCATGGTTTCCATAGAGAAGTCTGGGGAAAGTCTGATAGGTTTACCTTTATAAGTTACTTGACCTTTATCCTTTGCAGCTCTTAATATTCTTTCTTTAATCTTTATGTTATGTGTTTTCATTATTATATGGTGAAGGGAAGTTTTTTTTTTTTTTGATCTAGTCTACTTGGTGTTCTGTATGCTTCTTGATCCTTCATAGGAGTATCTTTCTTTATTTTGGGAAAGTTTTCTTCTACAATTTTGTTGAATATATTTTCTGGGCATTCGATCTGTAATTCTTCTCTTTCATCTACTCCTATTATTCTTAGGTTTGGTCTTTTTATTGTGTTCCAGATTTCCTGAATGTTTTGTGATGAGAAATTGTTGGATTTGCTGTTTTCTTTGATCAGTACGTTTATTTTCTCTATGGTATCTTCAGAATCTGAGATTCTTTCTTCTATCTCTTGTATTCTATTGGTTATGCTTGTTTATGTAGTCTCTGTTCATTTACCTAGATTTTCCATATCCAGCTAGCCCTCGGTTTGTGTTTTCTTCCTTGCCTCCATTTCAGTTTTCAAGTCTAGAACTGTTTCCACCATTACCTGTTTGGTTTATTTATTTATTTATTTATTTATTTATTTATTGGTTGGTTGGTTGGTTGGTTTTCCAGGGTATCATTTACAGATTTACTCATTTCTTCAAACTTTTTTTATACTTCTCATCCATTTCTTTAAGGGAGCTTTTCATATCCAGTTTAAGGGTCTCTATCACTTTCATAATGCCAATTTTTTTCCCATTTCTTCAAGATTAGGGTGTTCCAGTCCTTCTGTTGTAAGATCTCTATGTTCTGGTGTTTTCATGTTGTTTTTCAGATTGTTGGAGGGATTCTTGCCTGGCGCCTGCCCAATTCTTCCTTCAAGTGCTCTCCAATAGTTCTTCTGGTACAGGATTATGGCCCCTTGTTGGCCAGGGACCCCTCCAATGGATCTTCTGTTACAGGATAAGGCTCCTTGGTGGGCAGGTACATCTCTGATGGGTCTTCTGTTACTTGATGGGCAGGTATCTCACAGACAAAAGGCTCAGCTAGCCACTGGCAAGCTGAGTGAAACAAAGGATCTCCTGCCACTCACCACTGGGTCCCAGCCCCAATAGGGGCCCTGAAGGAGGGGAGTGGTGCCTTAGGGATGCTGGGATGGGATAGGAGGAGAAGGGCAGAAGGTGAGGGTAGAAACCCCTGTAGAATGACCAGAAAGATTAGGGTGTCGAGGAATGTCTGTGCTCCATGACACGGGCTTCTGCAGCCCACTGTTCAGAAACACACTCACCCCTCCGCTGGGTCTTCTGTTACAGGTTATTGGCTCCTTGCTGGGCAGGTATCTCAGAAAAAAGGCCCAGCTCACCACAGACAAGCTGAGTGAAACAAAGGATCTCACTCTCATCCATTTCTTTAAGGGAGTTTTTCACCTCCTGTTTAAGGGACTTTATTACTTTCATGAAGTCAATTTTTTCTACTTCTTCTTGATTAAGGAATTCAAGTCCTCCTGTTGTAAATTCGTTGGGTTCTGGTGCTTTCATGTTGTTTTTCAAATTGTTGGAGGAACTCTTGCTTTGGTGCCTGGCCATCTCTTCCTTCGACTACTCCCCTATGGATCTTCTTTTATAGGTTCAGTTGTCCTATTGTATAATTGCTTAATGACAAAAGAATAAAGACTAGATTACTACAATTTAATTTAATTTTATCTATTTAATAATTTTACTTAGTTTATATATAAAATATGAAACATGTGGTTAGGTTAACATGTTATGTTTGAATATACATAAGTCTTTTGTAACTTCTAAATCCAGGGAAAGATTAATCTTCACATTTATTAATCAATATTTAATTAAAATATATAAGGTAATTTTAATAGTAATAAGAATATTGTCTATTGCTAGGCAGTGGTGGCACCTGATTTAATCCCAACTTTCAGAGAGAGGCAGAGGTAGAGGCAGATGGATCTCTGTAAAATCAAGGCCAGTCTGGTCTCCAAGTAAGTGCTGGTACATCTAAGGATTCATAAAGGAACCCTGTCTCAAAACACGCAGACACACACACACACACACACACACACACACACACACACACACACACTCAAAAACCCTTTTTTTCTTATGTTACTATATGTTAACAAATTCTCTCAAAATTTGTGAGATAAATATTTATTTAGATTCCAAATTTGAAAATGTCTGTATTATACTGCTGCTTTTCCTTTTATATCTAATTAATAAACAAATTAAGCAACAAAATTTAACTAGTTTTGTAAATAGAGTAAAATGTGTTAGAAGAGGAAATGGGGAAAGTGGGAGGGGAACTTTAACTCTGGACAAGGACTACTAAGAGGTCTAAAAAGGTTTTCTCTTCCTGGTAACTTATAAACATAGTAAGTAAGTGTTATCTTTCTAGAAATGATTGGTGTCAACTTTATTCAGTAGGACAGTTCGAACAGCAGGAAATTCTAGTATTAAATGAGCTTTCTGAATTCAGTGTTCATTGTAGTATTATGATGATACTTTTAAACATCAGAATAAGTATTATCTGTACTAGCACAGACAACCAGATTTACCTGGTGATCTTGTCTGCTTCCAATTTCCAGGAGGATCTATATGTTTTTCTTTGGGTACACCTTATTACTTAGCTTCTCTAGGATCATGAACTACATGCTTAATGTCATTTATTTATGGCTAGAATCCACTAATGAGTGAGTATATTCTATATTCATATTTTTGGGTCTGGGTTATCTCATTCAGGATAGTGTTTACAAGTGCCTTCCATTTGCATGCAAAATTCAGGATGTCATTGACTTTACTGCTGAGTAGTACTCTAATGTGTAGATGTGTCACACTTTCTTTATCCATTCTTCCATTGAGGGGCATCTAGGTTGTTTCCAGGTTCTTGCTATCACAAATAATGTTGCTATGATCATAGTTGAACAAATGCTTTTGTAGTATGATTGGGCATCTTTTTGGTATATTTCCAAGAGCTGTATTGCTGCATCCTGAGGTAGGTTGACTCCCAATTTTCTGAGAAACCACTACACAGATTTCCAAAGTTTTTGAACAAGTTTGCATTCCCACAAGCAATGGATGAGTGCTCTCCTTACTCTACAACCTCTCCAGCATAAAATATCATTGGTGTTTTTGATTTTATCCATTCTGACAATTCATCAAGATGAAGTCTCAATCCTGAATATCTATGCCCCTAATATAAAAACACCCACAAATTTAAAAAACATTACTAAAGCTCAAGTCGCACATCAAACCCCACACACTAATAGTGGATTTCAACACTCCTCTCTTGCCAGTGGACAGATGAACCAGACAGAAACTTAACAGAGAAATAAGTGAACTAACAGATGTAATAAATCAAATGGACTTAACAGACATATATAGAACATTTCACACAAACAGGAAAGAATATACATTTTTCTCAACACCTCATAAAACCCTCTTGAAAATTGATCACATACTCGGTAAAAAAAAAAAAAAAAAGCAAACATCCACAGATACAAAAAAAATGGAGTAACCACCTGTGTCTTATCAGATCACCATGGAGGAAAGTTAGAATTTCACAAAAATACTATCCACAGAAAGTCTACAAAGTCATGGAAGCTGAACAGTACCCTACTGAACTACCCCTGGGTCAAGGAAGAAATAAAGAAATTAAACTTTTCCTTGAATTCAACAAAAATGAAGACACAACATACCCAAATGTATGGGACACTATGAAAGCAGTGTGCAGAGGAAAGTACATAGCACTATGAAAAATTAAAGAAACTAAAACTAAAGAAAACGGACAAAGCTTACATAAAAGACTTAACAGCACACCTGAAAGCTCTAGAATAAAAAGGGAGCAGAATCACCCAGGAAGAGTAGAAAACTGGAAATAATAAAACTGAGGGCTGAAGTCCACAAAATAGAAACACAAATAACAATTCAAAGAATCAATGAAACAAAGTGCTTGTTCTTTGAGAAAATTAACAAGATTGAACAACTGCTATCAAACTAATCAAAAGGCAGAGAGAGAATACTCAAATTAACAAGATTAGAAATGAAAAGGGGGACATAACAATAGACAATAAGAAAATTCAGGGAATTAGGTCTTTCTACAAAAGACTGTACTCCACAAAATTGGAAAACGTAAAACAAATGAACCCTTTTTTAGATAAGTACTATATACCAGAATTAAATCAAATCCTGGTGAACAACTTAAATAGACCTATAAGTCATGAGGAAACAAGCTGTCATCAAAAACCATCCAACCAAAAAAGGCCCAGGGCAAGATGGTTTTAGTGCATAATTCTACCAGAACTTAAAAGAAGAGCTAATACCTGTACTCCTCAATGTGTTCCACATAATAGAAACATAAGGGTCATTGCCAAACTTTTTTATGAAGCTACAGTTAGTTACCCTGTTACCAACACCACACAAAAACTTCACCATGAAAGAGAATTACAGACAAATCTCACTCATGAACATTGATGCAAAAATTCTCAATAAAATACTGGCAAACAGAATCCAAGAACACATTAAGAAATCATCCATTATGATCAAATAGGCTTCATCCCAGAAATGTAGGGCTGGTTCAACATATGAAAATCTATCAATGTAATCCATCATATAAATAAACTGAAACAAAAAGACCATATGATCATTTCATGAGATGCTGAAAAAGCATTTGATAAAATTCAACACCCCTTTCTGATAAACATAATGGAGAGGTTAGGGAGACAAGGATCATATCTAAATATAATAAAAGCAATATACAACAAGCTGACAGCTAACATCAAGTTAAATGGAAATAAACTCAAAGTGATTCCACTAAAATCTGGAACAAGGCAAAGCTATTCACTCTCTCCATATCTGTTCAACATAGTACTTAAAGTTCTAGCAATAGCAATAAGACAATATAAGGAGATCAATGGGATTTGAATTGGAAAGGAAGAAGTCAAACTTTTGTTATTTGCAGATGATATGATAGTGTATGTAAGTGACATCAAAAACTCTACCAGAGAAGTCCTACAGCTAATAAATACCTTCAGTAATGTGTCAGGATACAAGATAAACTACAAAAAAAAAATCAGTAGCTCTCTTTTACACAAAGGATCATCACCTTTCACAATAGCCACAAGTAGCATAATGTATCTTGTGGTAACACTAACCAAGGAAGTGAAAGACCTATTTGACAAGAACTTTAAGTCTTTGAAGAAAGAAATTGAAGAGGATACCAGAAAATTGAAAGATCTCCCATGCTTTTGGATTTGAAGGATCAACATAGTAAAAATGGCAATCCTACCAAAGGTAATCTATAGATTCAAGGCAAGCTCCATCAAAATCCCAACACAATTTTTCTCAAACCTTGAGAGAACAATAATCAACTTTATATGGAAAAACAAAAACAAAAAAAAAAACCAGGATAACCAAAATAATCCTATATAATAAAGGAATTTCTGGAGGCATTACCATCCCTGACATCAAACCCTATTACAGAGCTACAGTAATGAAAACAGCTTGGTATTGGTATAAAAACAGAGATGTTGACCAATGGAATCTAATTCAAGACCCAGATATTAATACACACACACACACACACACACACACACACACACACACACACTTTGCAACTGGCTTGATGGCAACATAGGCCAGCTTTGTGCCTGGAACTGGGGCAGTGTGTACAGCTCAGAGGCACAAGTGGCTCTGCCATGCTGGACTGTGCAAAGTGAGCAGAGGGTATCATAAATACCATAGTAATAGCATGGCTTAAGTTTGAAACTGTGTAGAGCAAGTGAGCTAAGCATTGATTTAATTAATACAGTTTCTGTGTGGTTATTTTGGGGCTAAGCTAGCCAGGTGGCAGGGATGAAGAAGTGACATTTCCTTCTATAGTTGTTAGAGAAAATTTCATAGCACTAAGTGAATACACAGTAATTGGAAGATCATACACTAGTAACTTAATAGAAAACCTGGAAGTTCTAGAGCAAAAGAAAGAAATCATATATTTTTTTTTTTTTTTTTGGTTTTTCGAGACGGGGTTTCCCTGCAGCTTTTTTAGAGCCTGGCCTGGAACTAGCTCTTGTAGACCAGGCTGGCCTCGAACTCACAGAGATCCACCTGCCTCTGCCTCCCGAGTGCTGGGATTAAAGGCGTGCGCCACCACCGCCCGGCCAAGAAATCATATTTAAAAAGAGCAGAAGGTTAAAAACAATATAAAACTCGAGCTGTTATCAATAAAAAAAGAAAATAAAAATAATCAATGCAAAAAGAGTTTTATCTTTGAGAAGTTCAGAAAGACCAACCAATACTTACCAAAATGTAATAAAAGGCAGAGAAAGACTATCCAACTTAGCAATTTAGAGATAAAAAATGACAGACATAAAAACAGACACCAAGGCAATTCAAAGAATCATAAGGATATACTTAAAAATACCTACAAACTCCACCAAGTTGTAAATTCTAAAACAAATGTGTTTTTCAATACAGACCATTTTTCAAAGTTAAATCAAAATTAGATGAGCAAATTAAATAGTCTTATAACCTATAGTGAAATAAAGGTAGTCATTATTAAATGCCTTAAACTTCTAAAAGCCCAGGACCAGATGGTTTTAGTACAGAATTCTAACAGACTTTCACAGAAGAGTTCATGCAAATTATTCAAATTATTCCATGAAATAGAAAAGAAGAACCTTTTCCACTTTAATATGTATACATTTCCCACATTACCAAAACCACATAAAGAACCAACAAAGAAAGAAGATTGCAGACCAATTTCTATTTTAAAGGTCTTTGCAAAAATACTAACTAAAATACATACAAGCTGAATCTAAGAACATATTAAAAAAATCATCTACCATAATCAAGTGGGATTCATTCCAGAGTTTAAAAGATGGTTTAACACATGTATATCATTAATTGTGATCTACCATATAAACAAACTGGAAGATTAAAACCACATGACTATCTAATTAGATGCTGAAAAAGCTTTGGACCAACTCTAACACCCATTCATGATAAGAGTCCTTGAAAGTTTATGTATACAATGGATATATCTAAACATAAACATCAAACCCATAGCCAGCATCAGTATAAATTGAGAGAAGGTAAAAGCAATTCCACTAAAATTAGGAGCTGGACAAGAATTTCAGCTCTCCCCATACTTATCCAAGCCTTGAAGTCTTAGCTAGGGCAATAAGAAAATTTAACAAGATCAAGGGGATACAAATTAGAAAGGAATAAGTAAAAGTATTATTTGCAGATGATAAGATAATACATATAAATGACCCTAAAAGTCCACTGTGAAACTCCTAGATTTGATAAACACTTTCAGCAAAATAGGTAGACAAAATTAGCTCACAATAGCAGTAACCCTCTTATATGACAGACTGGAGAAGAAAACATAGAAACAACTCCTTTCATGATGTCCTCAAATAATACAAAATATGATAGTGTACCCTATCCAAACAAATGAATGTCATCAATAACAAAAAAAAATTAAGACTTTGATGGAAAAAATTGAAGAATATATTAGAACATGGAAAGATGTACCATACTCATAGATCAGTAGGATTAATATAGTAAAAATGTTCATCTTACCAAAAACTATCTACATATTCAAAACAATTCCCAGTAAAAATACATCAGATCTTCAATTCCTCCCAGACCTTTAAAGACAAATTTTAGGTTCTTATATAAAAAAATTGAACAAAAATGCCCTGGGGTAGTTAAAACAATTCTTACTATTAAAAGAACTTCTAGAGGTATCCTCATCCCCAATGTCATGTTGTAATACAGAGACATAGTAATAAAAGCAACATTTTAAAAAAGAAAACAGACACATCAATCAATGAGCTTGAATCAAAGACCCAAACATATACTTATACACATATGGACACCTGAATTTTGATAAAGAAGCCATAAATACATGCTGGCAAAGAGAAAATCTTCAACAAATGGTACTGGTCAAACACCCTGTTTTCATGTAGAGGAGTGGAAACAGATACAAATTTGTTACTCTGCACAAAAATTAAACCCAATTGGATGAAAGACCTCAACATAAAGCCAGATATACTGAACTTGGTAGAAAACAAAGTGAGGGATATCCCTGAATTTATTGGCACAGGAAAAGATTTTTGAATACAACATCATTAGCACAGGCAATAAGATCAGCAACTAATAAATGGGGAGATACAAAAGACACTGTCATACAGACATAGCTACAGCCTAAAGAATGAGGAAATATTTTGTTTAGGTACACATTTAAAAAGGGGCTAATATCCAAAATATACATTGAACTAAAATAAGAAAATAGCAAGAAAACAAGTAACCCAATTAAAGTTGGGGTCTAGATCTAAACCAAAATTTCTCAATGGAGAAAACTCAAATGACTGAGAAACACTTAAGGAAATTTTGAACACCCTGGAAAATACAAATAAAACCTACTTTGGAATTTTATTTTACATTCATCAGAATGGCTAAAATCAATAAAAAAGGTGGTGGCTCATTTTGTTGAGGATGTGAAGTAAGAGGAACCCTCATCCATTGCTTGTAGGAGTGTACACGTGTATAGCTACTATGGAAATCACTGTGACATTTCTGTATGAAGATGGGAAATGATCTACTTCAAGATCCAGTTATATCAATCTTGGGCACACACCCCAAATAATCAATCTACCACAGAAACACTTGCTCAATCATATTCATTGCAAAAAAAAATCAAGCTGGTGCTGAAATAGAGTCTTTACCTCATGTGTTATTAACTTTGGTACATGAAGGTAATCTGAATGCTACCAAAAGAAAAAGGAAAACACTAAACCAGACATAAACCCTTTGACCTACAATAGCATCCTAACTGCAAGATATGCTAGTGTAAAGGTGCCACAAGTTTTTAAGAGTAACCAATCAATATCTGATTTGACTTACAGCCCACTTCACTAAATGGAATTCATATCCAACACTGTTTATGTAACCTAGAACCTGAGATTAGATAGTTCAGAGATCTAGGGGAAAACCAACTACATAAAATGACCTCTAATGACAATCTGCTGTAGTCATAGATCAGTGCCTTGCTCAGCCATCATCAGATAAGTTACCTCCTGCAATAGATAAGAATGAACATAGAAACCCATAGCCTAGCAGCATGCAAAGAATGAGAGAGATCTTGGAACCCTCATCTTTAAATGGATATTTCCATCAAAATTCTCCCTTGAAGGCTCAGGGATCCCTGTAGAGGAGGAGGCTAAAAGAGTATAGGAGCTTAAAAAATGGAGACCAAGTAAAAAGGCCCCCTAAATCAGATTTGATGCAGATTTGAACTCACAGATAATAAAGCAGCATGTGTATGTCCTGTACCAATTTTGATCCGGGAGTTAAAAGGAAAAGAGAGCTACATGGCTGCATCCCTAGGCCAAAGCAGTATCCAACTGAAACCACTTGCAAATGAAAATTTTGTCTGTCAGAGGGAGTCTCAGCAAGGAAACAAATTACTTTTATTTTTAATAATTTTATTACTTTATGAGTAATACTCATCAAAATTCCCACTTCCTCCCTTCCTCCCACTTCCCTCCCACTCCTCCCAACACCTTCCCCCACCATCTCTTGTCCTAACAGACAGCAAGGCACTGTGCCCTGTGCCCAAGGCACTGTGCCCTGTGGGAAGTCCAAGGCCCTCCCCCCTTCATCCAGGCTTAGGAAGGTATGCATACAAAGAGAATAGGATCCCCAAACGCCAGTACATGCAGTAGAGGCAAATCCCAGTGCCATTATCATTGGTCGCTCAGTCTGCCCCAATTGTCAAACACATTCATAGGGTCCAGTTTGATCCCATGCTCATTCATTCCCAGTCCAGCTGGATTTGATGAGCTCCCATTAGTTCAGGTAGACTGTCTCAGTGGGTGAACCAACCCCTCATGGCCCTGACTTCCTTGCTTATATTCTCCCTCCTTCTACTCTTCAACTAGACCTGGGGAGCTCAGTCCAGTGCTCCCATGTGAGTCTCTTTCTCTCTCTCCATATGACACCAGAAGGAGGTTCTATAGTAATAATTAAGATACTCATCAGTCTGACTACAGGATGAGGACAGTTCAGGCACCCTCTCCTCCACTGCCTAGGGTCTTAGCTGGGGTAATCCTTGTGGACTCCTGGGAACCTCTCCAGAGCCAAGCTTCTTATCATCTCCAAAATAGCTCCCTCAATTAAGATATCTCCTTCCCTGCTCTCATATGTGTCCTTGTTCCATCTCAATCATCCCACTACCTACCCCAAGCTGTCCCTAACCCTCCCCTTCTTCCTTCTCTCTCCCCCTAACCCCATCCCTCGACTCCATTGTTCCCATTCTCCCAACTTTTTCCTGGCTATCTTGTTTGCTTCCAGTTTCCAGGAAGATCTGTCTATGTTTTTCTTTGGATTTGCCTTATTATTTAGTTTCTCTGGGATCATTGATGGAGGACTCTCATTGGTTAATAAATAAACTGCCTTGGCTTTTTGATAGGGCAGGATTTAGATAGGTGGAGTATACAGAACAGATGCCATGCCTCTGCTCTCTGCGATAGATGCTATAGAGCCAGCTGCCAGGTCAGACATGCTGAATCTTTCCCGGTAAGCCACCACCTCGTGGTACTACACACATTAATATAAATGGGTTAAACAAGATGTGATAGTTAGCCAGTAAGGGGCTGGAGATAATGGTCCAGGCAGTATTTAAATGAATACAGTTTCTGTGTAATTATTTCAGGGCATAAACTAGCCAGGCAGCTGGGAGCTCGGTGGCATAAGGCAGCTCACTGCTCCTCACTACAAATGGCTCCCAGACGTGGAAAACTGAATTCACAGAAAGCCTGAGAATGATTGGGAAAGAATAGAGTAAAGCATGTATTCTTGGTAGTAGCAATTTCTCATGTCTGCTCTGCTTGCTAGAGGCAAGCAAGCGCTCCCATCTAAGAGAGGCTTCCTGACTCAGCTTTAGCTGCAAAACCCTGCTGCTCTTTTACGAGGTCCTGCCAATTCCATCAGGATGGGTGAGTGTGTGCTATCCTGGGGCAGCCTGTCCCGGAAGAGAGCACAGCCCCCCTCCCCCAGCTACTGCTGCAGGGGTGTCTTTGTTACACATGTCCCTGCCTCTACCAAGCCTGCCCTGGTATATGCAAGGTCCTTGGCTCAGGAACAGTTCCCTGCTTGTGCACCAAGGCCATCCACAAAGAGGGGTTAGAGGCTGCCCACCAGGCAGGCCTGAAGATTCCCTCAAGGGAGTCGGACACCTTCAGCTTGTGCTGCAAGGTCTGTTGTGTTCTACTGGACCCTGTCCTGCCCCCACATTCGCCCTTTTGTCCACGGTGTTCTTGGGCTACCAGGCATCCCTGATTCAGTGCCGGACAGTGCTAAGGAGTTCCATCTAGTCAGGAACAGTTCCTGCTCCTACACTGAAGAGATCCACCCAGAGTCAGTCACAGCAAAGATTGGGCCAAGACACCAAGTCTCTCCTGGCTCCATTTGAAGGACAGCCACCAATTCAAAAATTCCTCCTCCAACAACCTGAAAGGCAACATGACATCACCAAAATCCAGGGATGCCGAAACAACAAGAATTGAACACCCTGCTCCAGAAGAAATAGAAGAAATCAACCTGAAACAGTACTTTATGAAAATAATAGAGGACCTTAAACAGGAGGTAAAAAACTGCCATAAAGAAATGGAGATGACAAACAAAAAGGTAGACGAAATGAATAAATCTTTCAAAGATACCCAGGAAAAACAAGGGAAAAAAAACAAGAAAAAACACACAAGTAAGGGAAACAGTTCAAGACCTGAAAAATGAAATGGAAGTAATGAAGAAGTGAAGATACTATAGAGGAAATAAACTCACAGGTTAAAGAACAAAACAAATCCAACAAATTCTTAACACAAAACATCCAGGAAATCTGGGACACCATGAAAAAAACCAAACCTAAGAATAATTGGGGTAGAAGAAGGAGAAGAATTACAACTCAAAATCCCAGAAAATATATTCAACAAAATTATAGAAGAAAACTTCCCCAACCTAAAGAAGGATGTTCCTATTAAGGTACAAGAAGCCTACAGAACACCAAACAGACTGGATCAAAAGAACGCATCCCCACACCATATAATAAACAAAACACAAAACATACAGAATAAAGAACAGATATTAAGAGCTGCAAAGTACAAAGGTCAAGTAACATACAAAGGGAAACCTATCAGAATTACACCTGACTTCTCAATGGAAACCATGAGGTCTTGGATAGATGTGCTATAGACACTAAGGGAACATGGATGCAAGCCCAGACTACTATACCTGGCAAAGCTGGCATTCACCATCAATGGAGAAAAAAAGATATTCCAGGACAAAAACAGATTTAAACAATACATAGCCACAAATCCAGCCTTAGAGAAAGTAAGAGAAAGAAAATCACAAACAAAGGAGTCCAACAATGCCACAATAACTCAGACATCTAGCGATCCTTCACCAGCACAACACCAAGAAGGGAGACATACAAACTTGATTACCAAAAAAAAATGACCAGAGTTAATAACCACTGGTCATTAATATTATTTAATATCAATGGACTCAACTAACCTATGAAAAGGCACAGGCTAAGAGATTGGATATGAAAACAGGATCCAACTTTCTGCTGTTTACAAGAAACACACCTCAACAACAAAGAGAGACATCTACTCAGAGTAAAGGGTTGGGAAAAGGTTTATCAAGCAAATTGACTTAAGAAACAAGCAGGTGTGGCCATACTAAATTCTAACAAAGTTGACTTCAAACTAAAATCAATCAGAAGAGATGGAGAGGGACATTTTATACTCATAACAGGAACAATTCATCAGGATGAAGTCTCAGTCCTGAATATATATGCCCTTAATATCAAAGCACCCACTTTTATAAAAGAAACATTACTAGAACTCAAGACAGACATCAAACCACACACACTAATAGTAGGAGACTTCAACACACCTCTCTCACCAATGGACAGGTCAGTCAGACAGAAACCTAACAGAGAAATAAGAGAATTAATGGAGGTAATGAATAAAATGGACTTAACAGACATATATAGATCATTCCACCGAAATAGGAAAGAATATACCTTCTTCTCTGCAGCTCATGAAACCTTCTCGAAAATTGACCATATACTCGGTAACAAAGCAAACTTTCACAGATACAAAAAAATTTAGTAACCACCTGTGTCTTGTCAGATCACCATGGATTAAAGTTAGAATTCAACAAGAATGCTACCCCCAGAAATCCTACAAACTCATGGAAACTGAACAGTCAACTACTGAACCACACCTGGGTCAAGGAAGAAATAAAGAAAGAAATTAAAGTCTTCCTTGAATTTAATGAAAATAAAGGTAAAACATACTCAAACCACTGGGATACTATGAAAACAGTGCCAAGAGGAAAGTTCATAGCACTACGTGCGCACTTAAAGAAAACAGAGAAAGCACACATTGGACACTTAACAGCACACCCGAAAGCTCTAGAAAAAAAAAGAAGCAGACTCACTTAGGAGGAGTAGAAGACAGGAAATAATCAAACTGAGGGTTGAAATTAACAAAATAGAAACATAGCAAACAGTCCAAAGAATCAATGAAGCAAAAAGCTGGTTCTTGGAGAAAATCAACAAGATCGAAAAACCCCTATCCAAACTAATCAAATGGCAGAGAGAGAACACGCTGTAGTAATGAGCTGCAGGCAGGCCTGTTTTTTGTCCTGCCCGGCTCCTGGCCACCGGGCTAGTTTATGCCCCAAAGTAACAACACACAAATTGTATTCTTTTAAACACTGCTTGGTCCATTAGTTTCAGCCTCTTATTATCTAGTTCTCACATCTTGCTTAACCCATTTCTTATAATCTGTGTAGCACCACAAGTAGTGTCTTACTGAGAAAGATTCAGCCTATGTCCATCTTGGGTCGGTGCTTCATTGCATCTGACCCAGAGAGGAAAGACCTGGTGCTTGGCTGAACCATCTACCTCACTTCCTTCTTCCTGTTCTGTCTACTCCACCAACTTAAGGGCTGGCCTATCAAATGGGCCAAGGAAATTTCTGTATTAACTAATGAAATCAACACAAAGAGAAGACACACCCACATCAACATGCAAATTAATAAGATCAGAAATGAAAAGGGGGACATAATCACAGTCACAGAGGAAATTCAGAGAATCATTAGACCTTACTACAAAAGCCTGTATGCCACAAAATTGGAAAATGTAAAAGAAATGGACATTTTTTTAGATAAGTAACATATACCAAAGTTAAACCAGGACCAGGTGAACAATCTAAATAGACCTGTTAGTCATGAAGGATTAGAAGCTATTATCAATAACTCCCTACCAAAGAAGCCCAGGACCAGATGGTTTTAATGCAGAATTCTACCAGAACTTCCAAAAAGACCTAATACCTATACTCCTTAATGAATTTCACAGTATAAAATTGGAAGATTCATTGCCAAATTCCTTTTATGAAGCTACAGTTACCCTGATACCTAAACCACACAAAGACTCAACCAAGAAAGAGAATTACAGGCCAATCTCATTCATAAACATCAATGCAAAAAATCTCAATAAAGTACTGGCAAACCGAATCCAAGAACACATTACAAAAATTATCCACTACGATCAAGTAGGCTTCATCCCAGAGATGCAGGGTTGCTTCAACATACAAAAATCTATCAATGTAATCCATCATATAAAGAAAATGAAGGAAAAAAAAACCATATGATCATCTCATTAGATGCTGAATAAGCATTTGACAAAATTCAACACCCCTTTATGATAAAGGTCTTGGAGAGATTAGGGATACAAGGGTCATTCCTAAATATAATAAAGGCTATTTACAGCAAGCTGACAGCTAACATCAAATTAAATGGAGAGAAACTCAAAGCCATCACACTAATTTCAGGAACACGACAAGGCTGTCCACTCTCTCCATATCTCTTCAATATAGTGGTTGAAGTTCTAGCAATAGCAATAAGACAACATAAGGGGATCAAGGGGACTCAAATTGGAAAGGAAGAAGTTAAATTTTGTTATTTGCAGATGATATGATAGTGTACATAAGTGACCCCAAAAACTCCACCAAAGAACTCCTACAGCTGATAAACACCATTTGTAACGTGTTAGGATACAAGATCAACTCCAGAAAATCAGTTGCCCTCCTATACACAAAGCATAAGGGATCAGAGAGAGAAATCAGAACAGCATCACCTTTCATGATAGCCACAAATAGCATAAAGTATCTTGGGGTAACTCTAACCAAGGAAGTGAAAGTTCTATTTGACAAGAACTTTAAGTCTTTGAAGAAAGAAATTGAAGAGGATACCAGAAAACAGAAGGATATCCCTTGCTCTTGGATTGGGTGGATCTACATAGTAAAAATGGCAATTCTACCAAAAACAATCTATAAATTCAATGCAATCCTCATCAAGGTCCCATCAAAATTCTTCACAGATCTTGAGAGAACAATAATCAAATTTGTATGGAAAAACAAAAAACCAGGATAGCCAAAACAATCTTATACAATAAAGGAACTTCTGGATGCATTACCATCCCTGACTTCAAACTCTATTACAGAGCTACAGTAATGAAAACAGCTTGGTATTGGCACAAAAACAGAGATGTTCATAAATGGAGTTGAATTGAAGACCCAGATACTAATCCACAAACCTATGAACACCTGATTTTCAACATCGAAGCTAAAATTATACAATGGCAGAAAGAAAGCATCTTTAACAAATGGTGCTGGCATAACTGGATGTCAACCTGTAGAAGAATGAAAACAGATCCATATCTATTACCATGCACAAAACTTAAGTCCAAATGGATTAAAGAACTCAGTATAAATTCAACCACACTGAACCTGATAAAAGAGAAAGTAGGAAGTACTCTACAACACATGGGAACAGGAGACCACTTCCTACATAACATAAAACCCCAGTAGCACAGACAATAAGGGCAACATTGAATAAATGGGACCTCCTGAAACTGAGAAGCTATTGTAAAGCAAAGGACACAATCATTAAGAAAAGAAAGGCAACATACTGATTGGGAGAAGATCTTCACCAACCCAGCAGCAGACAATGGTCTGATCTCCAAAATATATCAAGAACTCAAGAAACTAAACTTTAAAATGCTAATTAACCCAATTAAAAAATGGGGCACTGAACTGAACAGAGAATTCCCAACAGAAGAAGTTCAAATGGCCAAAAGGCACTTAAGGTCATGCTCAACCTCCTTAGCTATCAGGAAAATGCAAATCAAAACAACTATAAGATACCATCTTACACCTGTAAGAATGGCTAAAATCAAAAATACCAATGATAGCCTTTGCTGGAGATGATGTGGAGTAAGGGGTACACTCATCCATTGCTGGTGGGAATGCAAACTTGTGCAACCACTTTGTAAAGCAGTGTCGAGGTTTCTCAGGAAATTCGGGATCAACCTACACCAGGACCTTGCAATACCACTCTTGGCGATATATCCAAGAGATGCCCTACCATATTATAAAAGCATTTGTTCAACTATATTTATAGTAGCATTATTTGTAATAGCCAGAACCTGGAAACAACCTAGATGCCTTTCAACAGAAAAATGGATGAAGAAAGTGTGGAATATATTCATATTAGAGTACTACTCAGTGGTAAAAAAATGACATCTTGAATTTTGCATGCAAATGGATGGAAATAGAAAACACTATCCTGTGTGGGACAATCCAGACCCAAAATGATGAACATGGGATGTACTCACTCATAATTTGTTTCTAGCTGTAAATAAAGGACATTGAGCCTATAATTTGTGATCCTAGAGAAGCTAAATAAGAAGGTGAACCCAAAGAAAAACATATAGTTATCACCCTGGATATTGGAAGGAGATGGGATTGCGGGGCAAAAATTGGGAACTTGGGGTTGGGTGGGATGGGGCTAAGGGGAGATGGGGAGAGATAAGTGTGAAGGGGAGGAGGGGGAGAGCTTGGGGGAATGGGATGGTTGGGATAAAGGAAGGGTGGATATGGGAGCAGGGAAGAAGATACCTTAATTAAGAGAGCATTTTAGAGCTGGCAAGAGACTTGACTCTAGAGGGGTTCCAAGGTGTCCAGGGAGATATTCCCAGCCAGTTCCTTGGGCAGCTGAGTATAGGGAGCTGGTAATGGCCTGATCCTATAGCCATAATGATGAATATCTTGCACATCATCATAGAACCTTCATCTGGTGATGAACGGAGATAGATACAGAGCCCCACATTGGAGCACCAGACTGATCTCCCAAGGTCCAAATGAGTAGCAGAAGCAAGGAGAATATGAGCAAGGAAGTCAAGACCAAGAGGATTGTTTCCATTCACTGACACAATGGGACTGATCTAATGGGAGCTCACCAAGGCCAGCTGGACTGGGACTGAAAAAACATGGGATATAACCAGACTCCCTGAATATGGCGGACAATGAGGGCTGCTGAGAAGCCAAGGACAATGGCACTGGATTTTGATCCTGCTGTTTGTACTGGCTTTGGAGAGGCCTAGTCTGTTTGGATGCTTACCTTTATAGACCTGGATGGAGGGGGTAGGACAGTGGACTTCCCACAGGGCATGGAACCCTTCCTGCTCTTCTGACTGGAGAGGAAGGGGGAGGAGAGGGATAGAAATGGGAGGCTAGGAGGAGGTGGGGAGGAGGCGGAAATTTTTAATAAAAAATAATAAAAAAAAATAAGGAAAAAAAGAGGTCCTGCCACGAAACACTTAAACAGTGTTGATGAAAAGCTGAATTCATGCTTTTTGGTTTTCAGCGGTAGCAGGAAAAAAGTTGCACTGTTTTAAAATGCTGGATTTCTGGGCCGTACTGCCAGGGCAAACTCTGACTCCTTCAGGCATGCAGTCTGACTGACTGTGGTCTGTGAGCAGAATACTGCAGCTTGCTTGCTGGCAAGGACCATGAAACACTGTAGAGTTGTGGCGATAAACATGGCTACAGCCAGCACCTCTGCCATGAAGCTAGATAGCTAAGGAATGGGCCGAATCTAGCTGTCAAAGCCAGGGCTTTAGTCCTACCGATGTTGCTTGGTAAATTACAGACTTGTGTGGTCACAAAAAGAGAGATATACAGTAAAAGAAAGATTCAAAGTCGAAGAAAACCTCTAAATGGTTTACAGAGTGTTAAAAATATATGTAGGCTAAAGGTTAAAGTTCCTAAAGATAAAAAAAAGAAAGAGAATAGTTGGGTGTGGTAGTACACACCTTGAATCCCTATGCCTGGGAGGCAGAGACAGAAAGATTTCTGAGAGTTCAAGGACAGCCTGGTCTACAGAGTTATTCCTGGACAAAGATATACAGAGAACCTGTCTCAAAAAGTAAAAGTAAAAATAAATGAAATAAAGGTTAAAATAAAGCCACACAAAGATGGAAAATACACAAAGAATCTTTATATTTTATGTTATTATGCTCTCTTTGAATTGTTTGAATGCTGAGGAAAGAGCAGCAGCTGCTAAAAGATATTTGTTTATGAATATTGCTGAACTAATCCAAGATATATATTTTGAAAATACATTGATTTTAGAATTTGGATCTAAGGTTATGATACTTTGGAAAAGTTCTTCTTTTGTTTTCACAGATGATGAGACCCTGTGGATTGCTTCTATCCCAATATGGTATGATAAACCACGCCCTCCTGAAAGGTTGCTGTGAATACCCTCAAGAAATTACTTTGCAGCCGGGCGGTGGTGGTGCATGCCTTTAATCCCAGCACTCGGGAGGCAGAGGCAGGCGGATCTCTGAGTTCGAGAGCTAGTTCCAGGACAGGCTGTAGAAACTACAGGGAAACCCTGTCTCGAAAAACCAAAAAAAAAAAAAAAAATTACTTTGCTCAACTGCCGACTGAGATGAATCTAGCACACAGGTTACACCATGAAAGATCTGATTAACAGTGCCCCCATTCAGCATGAAGCAGTTTGGAGAGAAAAAAGTGCACCCATATTCCCAAATATTGCTTAAGAATGTTCTTTTACATTTAAAGGTGGATATGATATAGATATGAATAATTTGCATTGATATGGATTTTGCTTTAGTGACTTAAATTTAAGGTCAATTTTGTTATATGAATATGTATTTCTGATCTTAATTAAGGTATTGTGATTGTGTAGTTCATTTTAAAAATGTAATGTATAATTAGGAAATATAGGTTGTTAATGAATAATCATCGATAATAGTCAAGCTTGTAGTCATGTTAGTTAGATTTTCTAGATATATAGAGATATGTTTCAGTTAGATAGGCACTCCTAATATCTTTCAAAGACTACAGATTATGGTTTTTTAATGTTTTAATAACTTAGGGCTTTTCATGACATTGAGACACATCTGCTCCTGGCAGGACCAATCTACTTCAAGAGGACAATGGGCATCGAAGAGGCTCCTTATGGAGTTTGATAGCCATTTGGGCAAGAAACTGCTCTTGCCTGGACTATTGCATAAACTGAACATAAAGAACCCACAGAGAGAGGACTGCTGAAATTGCCTAAAAGTGAGATGGTCTTTCAGGGTTCCTGATTCATGAAAGAGTCTGTGAGACATTCTGCAGGACACAGCAGATACTGACTGAACTGTCTTTGAAATTTCCTGCTTCATGGAAATGTCTGCTGGAAACTATGGGCCTGTAGGCTGAAGATGGATGCCCCAACAGTACAGAGGAACTTTGGGTGACTATCCCGACAGCAAGATGTCTCTGTCATTTCTAGAGTTTGGAAGTTGCTTATTTCTTGTTTACTTAGCTAATATTATATCCTTCTGGAGTCTTTGATGGAGTTGAAGAATAGATAGATAGTTACAGTTTTCCTTAGATATGATAAAAGATAAAATACATAAAATATTGTAACTAATTCTTACTTGATAACTGGTTTGTTATATGAAATTTTACTATGTTAAAGTTAAAGCCTTTCTTTTTTGTTTAAACAGAAAAAAGGAAAATGATGGAGGACTCTCATTCATTAAGAAACTGCCTTGGCTTTTTGATAGGGCAGGATTTACATAGGTGGAGTAGACAGAACATATGCCGTGCCTCTGCTCTCTGGGACAGATGCTATGGACCCAGCTGCCAGGTCAGACATGCTGAATCTTTCCTGATAAGCCACCACCTCGTGGGGCTATACACATTAATAGAAATAGGTTAATCAATGAGATACTGGGCCAGGCAGTATTTAAATGAATACAGTTTCTGTGTAATTATTTCAGGGCATAAACTAGCCAGGCAGCTGGGAGCTGGGTGGCAGAAGGCAGCCTGCTGCTCCTCATTACAGATCATGAACTATAGGCTCAGTGCCCTTTGTTTATGGCTAGAATCCACTAATGAGTGAGTACATAACATAATCATGGGTCCAGGTTATCTCACTCAGGATAGTGTTTTCTACTTCCATCTATTTGCATGCAAAATTCAAAATGTTATTATTTTTTTTACCACTGAGTAGTACTCTAATGTATAGATGTGCCACACTTTCTTTATCCATTCTTCAGTTGAAAGCCATCTAGGTTGTTTCCGGGTTCTGCTATTACAAATAATGCTGCTATGATCATAGTTGAACAAATGATTTAGTAGTATGATTGGGCAACTTTTGTGTATATTCCCAAGACTGGTATTCCTGGATTTTGAGGTAGGCTGACTCCCAATTTTTTTGAGAAATCACTACACTGATTCCCAAGTGTGGTTGCACAAATTTGCATTCCCACAAGCAATGGATGGGTGTTCCCCTTACTCCACATCCTCTCCAGCATAATGTATGATTGGTGTTTTTGATTTATCCATTATGACAGGTATAAGATGGTATGATTTTTGACAAAGAAGCTAAAATTATACAATGGAAGAAAGAAAGCATCTTTAACAAATGGTGTTGGCATAACTGGATGTCAACCTGTAGAAGAATGGAAATAGATCCATATTTATCACTATGCACAAGACTCAAGTCCAAATGGATTAAAGACCTCAATATAAATCCAACCACACTGAACCTGATAGAAGAGAAATTGGGAAGTAGCCCTCAATGCATGGGCACAGGAGACAACTTCCTATGTATAACCCCAGTAGCACAGACAATAAGAGCAACAATGAATAAAGTGCTCCTCCTTAAACTGAAAGCTACTGTAAAGCAAAGGACACAGTCATTAAGACAAAAAGACAATCTACTGAATGGGAGATCTTCATCAACCCCACATCAGACAAAGGTCTGATCTCCAAAATATATAAAGAATTCGAGAAATTAGACATTAAAATTCCAAATAACCCAATTAAAAATGGGGTACTGAACTAAACAGAGAATTCTCAGCAGATGAATTTCAAATGGCCAAAAGATACTTAAGGACATGTGCAACTTCCTTAGCTATCAGGGAAATGCAAGTCAAAAGAAGTTTGAGATACCATCTTACACCTGTCAGAATGTCTACGAATATATTATTTAATATATATGTAGTAAGAAAATGTATAGGTCTTCTATCTAAACTTAAGAATTTAGTTGCTAGAATAGAGTCACTTAATTTCTAGACAATTTTAAAAGGTTATGAATCCTTTTGTCTAAAAAATAGAACAGGCTCTTTAATAAAGAATCATGTAAGGAATGAGAATGTAGTTCAGGTTTAGGATGTTTAGCTGGCTTATGCAAGGTCCTAAGATCAATAAGCAACACTGGACAAATGACAGATGAACAAAACCAGCATGCCATAAAATGCTAGAAAATTACATGTACAAGTTCTTCACAGATTAGCTGATATATATATATATATATATATATATATGTGTGTGTGTGTGTGTGTGTGTGTGTGTGTGTGTGTGTGTCACTTTACATATATATTATAATATATATGTATATATATATATCATATATATGAATTGACAATAGTTTTCAAAAGTGCAAACAAGAAGATCAGATGATTAAAAGTTAAAAGTTAATTGTCTTTTTAGACAACCATTGAAAATATAGAATAAAATCTCTGAGATTGTGGTTATTTTTTCTCTTTTTATAAGAACATAAGTGCTTTTCTAAATCTTTGGTGCGAGTTGGTATAGAAAGAGGTAAATTCAGTCCACGTGGCTCCTTTTAGCAACTGAGAATTACTTTTAATAGCAATGGTAACTTATAAAATAAGTTCTACCAGCAAATCTTTTTAAATGCATGTTCATTTTACTCATCTTTGTCCTGCATAATGAAAATAATGGAAAAGTTAATCAGACATTGATTTAATTGAAATTACTGCCCGATATCTTTACTGAGGAAAATCAGAATAGTCTAACCAAGGGTACATAGTTATTGATGTAGAAAATGTTTTTATCTCTATACAAATTTTCAAAAATCAATAGCAGATGGTAGTTTTCAATGAAATATTTCAGAGCTATAAAAATGTGCCTATATTCTGATATGAAGAAATTGATAGTGCCAAACATAACCATATGACTGAAAATATTAAATTAGTCAATTATATATTAATAAACTCATATTTATTGGAACTGATAAACAAATATTAGTATCATAGTTTCCCCTCTGTTTATATGACAGAATATTTTAAGCAATTTATGGGTACTTATTTTAGCTCGCAGCTTTAGGTTATAATCAATCACGATGGGAAAGTCAAGGCATGAGACAGAAGAAACAGTTTGCTATCATTTTATGAGAGCAGAGACTGAATATATGATAATTCTTAAACTACTTTTATAATTATATACCTTTGATACCACTCAGAATTAATAAGTATCATCCCACATCAAAAAATAAAATCAAGACAATCCCATACTGACATGCTCATATGCCTATTTCCAGATGACTATAAATTTTGTCAAGTGGACAATTAACATTAGCCATTACAAGAAAAATACTTTTGATAATACAGATAGAAATTTATGTTGCTCTAAGCCACTGTGTAAACAAAGAAGTTACTCTGTTGGCTGTAGTGATGATGTCAGTGGGAAAATGGGGTTCTACTAGATTAGAAAAGATATTTGTCTGCAATTTACTGTATTCTCTAGCTTTATCTAATATTTTGTTAAACAATATCAGATACTTAAAAATACAAAAGAAAAACTATATAAATAAATACAAACTACAAAGAAGGAGGCTAGATATTATTAGCTTGTAATTCTAGTATTCAATTAAAGAAGAAAAATAAGTATGAAGTCAGTCTGAGAAACTAGCAAGACCCTGTCTTAAAAATAAAATAAAATCAAAGAAGCAAATAAAAAGAAAAACTAGCATGATAGCATGACACTTAAAACTCTTAGCCATATAGTCTAGGTAATTCTTCAAAATAAATAATGTAGATTATATGAAAAGATTGTAGAAAATTGAATAGTATTCCAGAAGGAAGTTATATCTCAAGTTTGGTTTAATATAACCCAAAAACAAATAGAAATGATGTGTAAATTTTAGTTTTTTATTATTATGTTTATTGGTGTAATTTTCATTTAGTGTATTTTTCATCAGTTATACTTTTCAATTATTATTCTTATAATTTAAAGGAATTTGAGTTACATTGAACTATCCATTTTATTATTCAAGTTACAAAGAATTCAGATGCAATTATGGCTGAAGTGTAAAACAGTTACCTGATATTGTCTATAGGGTGTTTCTGTTTCCCCTTTTAAGAAAGACAATAAATCTTGTGTAAAGAAAAACTCATTTATTTTCTTGTCACAAACATGATGGGAGCTTGTACTATTAAAGTTCAAATATACTAATGGAAAGGATTATGCTAGTTATTTATCTGAAATTTTTCCATTGATGAGGTAAAAAATTATGAATATCAAACAAAGCAAAATGCATACTTAAAATAGTTCTATCCAAAGACAAATCTAAACACATTAGAAAGTCTGAGGCAGAAAGACGGAATGTATGATATTTCTGTTGTAATCATCCCAGAATATTTTAGTTTGTCAGAAATTCTGCTTCTGTGAGATATATATATATATATATATATATATATGTATATATATATATATATATATATATAAAATCACTCCCATAAGTAATGATACTTTACAGTGGTACTGTCCGCTCACTTTGGTGAAAAAATTGAAATGAATATCAAAAGTTAAATTGATTAATACTTACCACAATCATTTATACACACAAATTCTTAAGAAATATATTTCTTTACAACAAGTAGCAGTAATAGAAACAGACACATTGAATGAAAAGTAGCAGAATAAATATCATCTTCCAGAAAGATATTTCATTAAAATGCACAATAATTTGTAAGTGGTAGCTAGGCATGGATTAAGTGACAAATTTCTAACCATAATAAGAATTAGAAATTTCTTTCTGTAAAAATATCAGTACAAGTACCATGAAAAAATGCTGAAATAATACTTTTGCTACTACCTCAGTACATAAATTCATGTAACAATTTGTAGAAGGAAAGTTAAAGTTTTTACTTGCTGACTATCAAAATAGATTTGTGAACATATTACAATGCATTGACTTTTACCAGAGCAATTAAGAAGCAGAGATTTTTAAAGTTTCTGGCTGGTTTAATGTCCCAATACCACCGGTCAGAGCTTTGCCTGCTTAAGATGGCCAGTTTGACTTAGTATTTTCCACAGTACTAGGAGACTTTATAAGGTCACTCTCATAGATTCTAGAGAGTTTATACTTCACTAAGTTTCTACATTGCTCCCCAAATGCTCCCTCCCACTTAACATTCATGTCCTGGCTATGAGATGTGCTGGTGTAATGGTGGTGCAGAACTTGTGGGAGTGGACAATCAACTACTGACCTAAATTTAGGCCAATGCCAGAAGAGGTAGACCATGAGCAACAATTCCTAGATAGCCAGTAAACAGAGGCAGGACAAAACAGAGACCCAAAATGGAAGCAAACACAACTGGAAGAGTAAGGCAATGAAATCATCTCTTTTTTTCAGTTTATTTTATTTATCTTTTATAAAAAATGAAAACAAACTATTATTTTTTATTATACATACCAATCCAAGTTCCCACTCCCTCCCATCCTCCCATTCCCTTCATGTACCTATCCATACCCATCCACTCTTCAGAGAGGGTAAGGCACATTTCTTTGGGAAAGGTCCAAGGCCCTCCCTACTATAGCTAGGCTGAGCAAGGTATTCATTCAAAGAGAATACGTTAACAAAAAGCCATTACAAGCAGTAGTGATAAATCCTGGTGCCACCGCCAATGGGTCCTCAGTCTGCCCTAGGCATGAAACTGTCAACCACATTCAGAGGGTTCAGTTTGGTCCTATGCTTGTTCCTTCCCAGTCATTCTGGTGTTGGTGAGCTTCCATTAGCTCAGGTAGACTGTTTCAGTGGGTGTGCCATCATGATCTTGACCTCATTGATCGTATTCTCATTGCTCCCACTCTTCAACTGGACTTTTGGGAGCTCAGTCCAGTGTTCCAATGTGGGTCTCTGCCTCTGTCTCCATCAGTTGCTGGATAAAGGTTCTATGGTGATATTTTAGATATTCATCAGTCTGACTACATGACAAGGCCAGTTCAGGCACCCTCTTCTCTATTGCTTAAGGTCTTAGCTGGAGTCATCCTTGTGGATTCCTGGGAATTTCTCTAGTGTCAGGTTTCTTCATAACTCCACAATTAGTCCCTCATTCAAAATATATTTTTCTTTGCTTTCATCTCTGTCTTTCTTCTATTTCAAGTATTCGGTTCCCTCAAATTCTTCTTGCCTTTCTACCTTTCCCTTCTCATCTCTTCCACCTTCCCTATACCCCATCCCTGTATTCCCAATGTTGTCAGGTGATCTTGTCTATTTTGACTCTCCAGGTGGATTTATTTATAATTTTCTTAGTGTCCACCTTGTTACTTAGCTTCTCTAGGATCATGAACTATAGGCTCAATACCCTTTTATTATGGCTAGTATCCACTTATACATGAATACATACCATATTCATCCTTTTGGGTATGAGTTACCTCACTCAGGATGGGGTTTTCTAGTTCCATCTATTTGCATGTAAAATTCTATATGTTATTTTTTTACCACTGAGAATTATTATAATGTGTACATGTGTCACATATTTTATCCATTTTTTGGTGGAGTATCAAGGTTGTTTGCAGGTTCTGGCTATTATAAATAATGCTGCTATCAACATAGTTGAACAAATGTCTTTGTTGAATGATTAAGCATCTTTTAAGTATATGTCCAAGAGTGCTATTGCTGGACACAAAGGTTGATTTCAAGTTTTCTAAGAAATTATCAGACCGATTTCCAATGGGTTGTACAAGTTTGCATTTCCACCAGCAATGGAGGAGTGTTCTCCTGACTACACATTCTCTCCATCATAAGCTATAATTGATGTTTTTGATCTTAGCCATTCTGACAGGTGTTAGATTATATCTCAGAATTGTTTTGATTTGCATGTCCCTGATTGTTAAGGATGTTGAACATTTTCTTAAGTGTCTTTTGACCATTTGAGATTATTCTATTGAGAATCTGTTTAGTTCTGTACTGTATTTTTTAATTGGTTTATTTAGAATTTTGATGTCAAATTTCTTGAGTTCATTATAACAGTCTTTTGCCTGATATGGGGTTGGCAAAGAAAGATCTTTTCCCTTTCAGTTGGCTGCCTTTTTATCTTTTTAACTGTGTCATTTGCTTTACAACAGCATCTGTTTCAGGAGGTCCCATTTATTTATTGTTGCTCTTAGTATCTATGATTACTGGGGTTATATTTAGGAAGTGGTCTCCAGTGCCCATGCACTGAAGGCTACTTCCTGGTTTCTCTTCTGTCAGGTTCAGTGTGAATGGACTTATACTGAGGTCTTTAATCCATTTGAACTTGAGTTTTGTACATGGGGTTATATAAGAATCTATTTTCACTCTTCTACATGTTGACATCTAGTTATGCCAGCACCATTTGTTGAAGATGCTTTCTTTTTTCCATTGTATAATTTTAGCTTTTTTTCAAAAGCCAGTTCTTCCTAGGTATGTGGATTAATATCTGAGTACTTTATTTTATTCTATTGGTCAAAATCTTTGTTTTTATGTCATTACCATACTATTTTCATTACTTTAGGTCTGTAATAGATCTTGATGTTAGGGATGGTGAGGCCTCCAGAAGTTCCTTTATTATACAGAATTCATTGACTATTCTGTGGATTTTTTCTACATAATGTTGATTATTGTTCTTTCAAGGTCTTTGAAGAATTGTGTTGAGATTTTGATGGGGATTACATTGAATATACAGATTGCTGTTGGTATTATTGCCAATTGTATTGTGTTGCTCCTACCTATAAAAGATCATTGGAGATCTTTCCATTTTCTGGTATCTTTTTCAGTTTCCTTCCTCAAAGATTTAAATTTCTTGCTGCATAGGTCTTTCACTTCTTTGGTTAGTGTTACCCCAAAATATTTTATGTTATTTGTAGCTATTGGGAAAGGTGATGTTTCACTGATTACTTTCTCAGTTACTTCATCACTTATATATAGGAGAGCTACTGATTATTCTGAGTTGATCTTGTATTCTTCTACATTACTGAAAGTATTGATCAGCTGTTGGCGTTCTCTGGTAGTGCTTTGGGGGTCACTTATATCTATTATCCTATCATCTGTAACTCATAAAATCTTGACTTTTTCCTTTCCAATTTGAATCCCCTCGTTCTCCATTTTTTGTCTTTATTGCTATATCCATAACTTCAAAAACAATGTTGAAGAGATATGGAGAGAGCCTTGTGTTGTTCCTGATTTTAGTGGAATTATTTTAGGCTTCTCTCCATTTACTTTGGTGCTGGCTGTCAACTTGCTGTATATTGCTTTTATCATGTTTATATGTGTTCCTTGTATCCCTGAACTTTCCAAGACTTTTATCATGAAGAGATGTTGAATTTTTTGAATGGTTTTTCAACATCTAATGAGATGATAATGTATCTTTTTTCCTTCCAGTTTACTTATATTCTGGATTATATTGATAGATTTTCATATGTTGAACCATCCCTTCATCTCTGGGATGAAGCTTACTTGATCATGGTGGATGATTTCTTTTGATGTATTCCTGTATTTGGTTTGCCAGTATTTTATTGAGTATTTTTGCATCCATGTTCATGAGTGAGATTAATCTGTAATTATATTTCTTGATTGAATCCTTGAGTAGTTTTGATATCAAGATAACTGCAGCCTCATAAACGTCTTTGGCAATATTTCTTCTTTTTCTATTATTTGGAACACTTTTATGAGTATAGGTATTAGCTCCTTTTGGAAGTTTTGGTAGAAGTCTGCACTAAAAACATACATCCCTGGGTTTTTTAGTTGGGAGGTTCTTAATGACAGCAACTATTTCCTTGTAGTTTATAGGTCTATTTAATTTGTTCACCTGGCCTTGATTTAACTTTGGTATATGGTATCTATCTAGAAAACTGTCTTTTTCATTTACATTTTCAAATCTTGTGGAATACTGTTTTTTTGTAGTATGATGTAATTATTCTCTGAATTTCCTCAGTGTCTATTTTTATGTGGCCCTTTTTATTTCTGATTTTGTTAATTTGGATGTTCTCTCTCTGCCTTTTGATTTGCTTGGGTAAAAGTTTGTCTATTGTGTTGATTTTCTCAAAGAACCTACTCTTTTTCACATTGATTCTTTATATTTCTTTCTCTGTTTTTATTTTGTTAGTTTTAACCCTCAATTTGAATATTTTCTGTCTTCCACTCTTCCTGGGTGAATCTGCTTTTTTCTGGACTAGAGCTTTCAGGTGTGTTTTTAATTCACTGATGTGAGCTTAGTCTACTTTCTTTATGTGGGCACTTAGTACTATGAAATTTTCTCTTAGCACTGCTCTCATAGTGTCCCATAGGTTTGGCTATGTTGTGCCTTCATTTTCGATGAATTCTAGGAATTTATTAATTTCTTTCTTTATTTTTTTCCTTGAACTAGGTGTGGTTCAATAGTTCACTGTTGTAGGCTTTCTGAGAGTAGTATTGTTGTTAAATTCTAACTATAAACCATGGTCACCCGAAAAGATACAGGGGGGTATCCCAAATTTTTTGCATATGTGGAGGTTTGCTTTGTTAATGAGTATGTGATCAATTTCAGAGAAGGTTCCTTGAGGTGATAAGAAGAAAGTAAGTTCCATTTCATTTGGTTTGGGTGGGAATGTTCTATAAATGTCTGTTAAGTCCATTTGATTCATGACATGTGTTAGTTCTCTAATTTCTCTGTCAAGTTTCTGTCTGTTTGACCTGTACATTAGTATAAGTAGAGTGTTGAAGTCTCCTACTATTAGTGTGCAGGGTTTGATGTGAAATTTAAGCTTTAGTAATATTTCTTTTACATATGAGGGTGCTCTTGTATTAAGGGCATAGATGTTCAGGATTGAGATTGCATCTTGATGGATTGTTCCTGTTTGAGTATAAAGGGTCCTTCTCCATCTCTTCTGACTGATTATATTTTGAAATCCATTTTGTTAGATATTAGGATTGCTACACCTGCTTTTTTCTTAAGTCCCTTTGATTAGATAATCTTTTCCCAATCCTTTACTCTGAGGTAATATTTGTCTTTGAAATGGAAGTGTGTTTCTTCTATGCCACAGAAGGCTGGATCCTGTTTTCATATCCATTCTCTTAGCATCTGTCTTTTTATAGGTGATTTGAGACCATTGAAATTAAGAGATATTAATAACCAGAAGTTGTTAATTACTGTAAATCTTTCATAGTAGTGTCTGTGTTTCCCTTCTCTGGGTTTTACTAGTGGAATATTATCTCTTGTGGGTGCTGATAGCTTCATTGGGTTAGAGTTTTCCTTCCAGTACTTTCTGTAGGGTGGGATTTGTGAATATATATTGTTTTAATCTGGTTTTGTCATGAAATAACTTGTTTTCTCCATTGAAGTTGATTGAAAGCTTTGAAGCATATAACAGTCTGGTCATGCATCTGCAGTTTCTTAGAGTCTGCAGCACATCTGCCCAGAAGCTTCCAGCTTTTATAGTTTCCATTTAGAATGTGGTTAGGTCTGATAGGTCTACCTTTATATGTTACTTGAATATTTCCATTGCACCTATTAATATCCTTTATTTATTCTGTTAATTTAGCATTTAGATTATTATATGGTATGCAGATATGTTTGGGGTTTTTTGGTGTTCTGTAAGCTTCTTGTATCTGCATAGGGCTGTAGCGGCGGTCGGCGGAGTTTGGAAATAACCAAAAATAGTCCTTTTAGAATGAATCAGTTTTAATAAAAGGAGAATAAGGGAACTTACAGAGCCAAGGGTCCAGCGAAGCAGAGGGCAATGAGGGGGAATTAAACAGGGGCCTTCCTTTCGGGACCGGGTCCTTTTTAAAGGTACCTTTCTCCCCTGGGGCAGCCACGCCCCTGAACGCAGGGATTGGGCCAGCTGCCCCAACATAGGGCTATCTTTTAGGTTAGAAAAGTCTTCTATGACTTTGTTATATATGTTTTCCCTGCCTTTGAGCTGAAATTCTTCTCTTTCTTCTATCCTTATTATTCTTAGTTGTAGTCTTTTCATAGTGTCCCAGATTATAGTAAGGAGTCCACTTGTTTTTCCTGACAGCCCAGAACTGAAATAACCACACAGATACTGTAGTAATTAATCACTGGTTGGCCCATTAGCTCTAATCTCTTATTGGCTAAATCTTACAACTTAATTTAACCCATTTCCATCTATCTGTGTATCGCCACAAGGCTGTGGCTTACTTGCAAGTATTTAACTGTCATCCTTGTCAGCCAGAGGATCCATGGCTTCTCCCTGACTCCATCCTTCTTCGTCCTAGCATTCAATTCTATCTTTCCTGCTTACCTAAATTCTGCCCTATCAACAGGCCAACACAACTTCTTTATTCATTGATGGTAATTACAGCACACAGAGGGGACTCCCACATCACCAGATTTCTTGGATGTCTTGTGTTAAACATTTGTTGGATATAATGTTTTCTGTGACCAATGAATCTATTTCCTATATTGATGTAGGTGTGTCTTCTATCTATCTGATGATTTCATTGGTTAACTAATAAAGAAACTGCTTGGCATGATAGGTTAGAACATAGATGGGTGGAGCAGACAGAACAGACTGCTTGGAAGAGGGAAGTGAGGCAGATGCTTCCGGAAATTGCCCTGCCTCTCCTCTCTTGGACAGTCACCATGAAGCCAGCCACCAGGTCAGACACCATGAAGCTCTGGCCCAAGATGGACGTACGCTAGAATCTTCCCAGTAAGGCACCACTTCATGGTGCTACACAGATTATTAGATATGGGATAATCAAGATGTGAGTAAGAGGCTGGAATTAATGGGCCAAGGAGTGTTTAAATGGATGCAGTTTGTGTGTTGTTATTTTGGGGCATAAGCTAGCCAGGCTGCCGGGAGCAGGGCGGCGGGAATGCGGCCCACAACTCCTCACTACACTATATATCAAATTTAACACAGGAAATTCTGTCTTTTCTCTCTTGTATTCTGTTGGTTTTACTTGTATCTATAATTTCTGTTTGTTGATGCAGATTTTCCATTTCCGGAATTCCTTCTGTGTTTTCTTTATTGGCTCTATTTCATTCTTTAAGTCTTGACTGTTTCCTTCACCTGTTTGTTTGCTTTTTCTTTAGTTACTTGAGTTTCTTTGATGGATTTATTAATTTCTTCCAGTTTTTGTTTGCCCTTTCCTCCATTTCTTTGAGGGCATTTTCATTTCCTCTTTAAAGGTGTTTATCTTTTTCAAAAAGTTACATTAAAAGTCCTTTTCTTGTGTTTCTTATAGGTTCAGAGGGTCGTCTTCCTGTTGTGTGACTACTGTTGTCTGATGTTGCCATGTTGCCTTTTAAGTTGTTGGATGAATTCTTGCATTGATGCCTACCCTTCTCTTCCTTCAAATGAGGCCCACAGTGTCTCAGCATCTTGTCCCATCCTTGCGGTGGCTGTCTGAATCTTTGGGAATTGTTCTTGGCCTGCTCTGTACTTTCTATATCTGTGTCTCAGGGAGTCACTGACATCTCTCTAAGCTTTCTCTTTTGTTTTTTTCTCCTGGTTTGTTCTCTTGGTCCCTTCAGTGTTAAAACAAGCTCTTGGTTCTCTTAGTAATGCAGCAAGCTGTGTTTCAGAGTTCTGATGAGGTTGCAGGAGGATAAGAAAGATTGGGGTGGGATGGGGCTACTAGCTTGCAGAGTCCAATTGATGGGGGTGGATATTGGTGCACCTGACCTGCAGGAAATACTTCTGCTGGCTAGCTAGGTAAGAAGCTGTAGCATTTGGGGGAGGCAGCTAGGTTTTTTCCTACTATGGAGGTCCTAGAGAGTGGGGTGTCCTGCTGTATGGCTGGTCACTCACCTCTTGGTTCCCTCAGTATTGTAGCAAGTTGTTTCAGAGTTCTACTGAGGCTGCAGGAGGGTAGACTGAAATGATTTCTAATGTTATTTTTCTATACTTATAGAATGGTGCCTAGTCCAGTTTCCATCAGAGTGGTATCATCAAGCTAGTAACTGATGGGAGCAGATGTAGATATACATAAAAAATTACTAGTTGGATCCATGTGAACCTCACATAAGATGGGGAGCAATGATTGTAGAAACCAGTGGGGTCAAGGACACCACTAGAATATGGGCCAAAGAATCTCTCATCAGGGCTGATAACAGCCCACAAGATTGAAATGGCAAATATGGAATCTGTAAGGGTCTGAGATAGGCCCTCTGTATATACCTTATACTTGTGTATCTTTGTGTTCTTCTGGGACTCCCAAAAATGAGGTATCTCTAATTCTTTTACCTGTATGTGGGACCCTTTTCCTCCTATAGGATTGCCTTGTCCAACCTTGATGTAAGGGATTGTGCCTAGTCTTATTGTAACATTTTATGCCATGTTTTGTTGAAATTTCTGGGAGAATTGCTTTTTGTTTTGGAGGAAAATTGATGAGGACTGTATATGGGGCATGGAGAAGATTTGGAGGAGGGGAGAAGAAGAAACTGTGATCAAAATTTGGGAGACTAAATCATACTTTAAAAAAACTGACTAACATCTAAAACGGTTTTCAAAAACAAAAATACAAACAAAACAAAAATAGAGAAGCAGAGTTTTCAACACAAAAATATATAAATGATAAAACAAATGGAGCATATGTAATCAAGATAGAAGTCTTATACTCTGAAGTCCAGAGAAGAAAAGTGGTCCATGGTCTAGAAAGACTGAAAGCAGTCAGTTTGTTATTGACAAGAAATAGACATTTAACTAAAAAGTTTGGGCTCAAGACAGTTTTGGAAGTCTAAAAGGATATTGCTATGACTTAGCAATGTAGTAATAAAAAATGTAGACTTGGCAGTTAAAGAACCTATTGAGCATCTGGGTAAAATGCAGATTTTTATTCAGTAGATTCTTAAGTAAAATACATAAAGATATAGGTGAGTGCAGCTTACCATCCTTTGTTTTTAAAATTCATAAAACAGAATGAGGAAAGAAGATATAGAACAAAATTACTTGAGGGAAAATTATTGTATAGGTCAGTGATATTTGTGGACTAAAAAATGTTTGTTTTTAAATGTTTATACATGAAGTGTTCTTCAAAGCTGTAATTTCTGTGTTTTATGATACTTTGACTTTTGGGTACCTTTTTTCAGGGGGTTTCCATTTTTAGCACATATATAGTAGTAGGGCTATAAGGAGGTTAAATACTATTTAACTCTGATTTTACCTAACCAGATATTAGAATCAAAGAAGAACACCATTTCCAACATCTTAGAATTCAAAGACAAGATAGCTTAGAGTTTTTATGTGAAGCATTAATGGAATATCATGTTAACCTTAGAAGCTGAGAGTAAAGAATATGCCTTTCATCATTATGGGTTATCTTCAAGAGAAAGCTAAAGGAAGTAAACAAACACAGAGGAAACTTTGTAGGTACAAGGGAAATGAAAAAATAAAAGCCATGAATACAAAATATTGTGATGAAGGAACCTTATCTGCAAAGAGTTTTTTTTCATTTTATTGATTGTTTGAGAATTTAAAAAATATGGAAATGAATCCTCCCCAAAGAAGCTTTGTCTTCAGAGACTGATTGAGTATCATTATAGTATTTTGGGGAGATTGAAATGTTGCTAGTATGGAGCCTAATTACCTTAGTTTGGACAAATTTAATCCTCCTAGAACAGCCTTCCCTTGACTACCTCTGTGTGAGAACTAACATTGTTACTAAAAGACAAAAACCCATTTGTATTCTATTAAATTCACAGACAACTAGATTCCACCAGCCCAAAATTTCAGATAGTATCTTGAATCTATAGAAAATCTTTGCTCAGCTATAAATCCAGGGTCAATGAGCTCCCATTAGCTCAGATCTGCTGTCTACTTAGGTTTCCCTCATGATATTAACCATGTTGCTTATATAATCTCTCCTGTCTCTATTTGACTGCACTCCTGGAACTCAGCCCAGTGCTTAACTCTGGATCTCTGCATCTGCTTCCATTAGTTACTGTATAAAGGTTCTATGATGACAATTAGGGTGGTAATCTGTAGTGTGAAGCGGCGGGCTGCGTTCCCGCAGCCCAGTTGCCGGCTAGCTTTACACCCGAAATAATTACACCGAAACTGTATTCTTTTAAACACTGCCTGGCCCATTATCTGTAGCCTCTTATTGGCTAATTCTCATATCTTGCTTTAACCCATATTTAGTAATTTATATAGCACCATGAGGTGTGGCTTACCAGGAGAGATCTTAACCTGTGTCCATCTCAGAGAGGAGAAGCATGGAGACTCCCTATGGAGACTGCCTGAAGCGTCTCCCCCACTCTACTTCCTTGTTCCCACAATTCTGTTCTGTCTACTCCACCTATCTAATTTTCTGTCTCTTAAAGGGCCAAGGCAGTTTTCTTTACTAATTAACCAATGAAAGAAACATAGACAGATAACTCTCCTCCATCATTTCCCCTTTTTCTGTTTAAACAAAAAAGAAAGGCTTCAACTTTAACATAGCAAAATTACATATAACAAAACAGTTATCAAGCAAGTATTACAGTTACAATATTTAAATCTATTTTATCTTTTATCATAACTAAGGAAATCTATAACTATCTATTTATTCTTCAACTCCATCAAAGACTCCAGAAAGATATAATATTACCTAAGTAAACAAGTCATTTGTAACTTTCACACTCTAGAAATGACAGAGACAACTCGCTGCCTAGACAGTCACCCAAAGTTCCTCTGTACCGTTGGGGCATCCATCTTCAGCCTTCAGGCCCATAGTGTCCAGCAGACTTTTTCATGAAGCAGGAAATTCCAAAGACAGTTCAGTCACTTTCTGCTGTGTCCTGCAGAACGTCTCGCAGACTCTTTCATGAATCAGGAACCCCAAAAGGCCATCTCACCTTTAGGCAAGTTCAGCAGTCCTCTCTCTGCGGGTTCTTTGTGTCCAGTTTATGGAACAGTCCAGCCAAGAGCAGTTTCTTGCCCAAATAGCTAACAAACTCCATAAGTAGCCTCTTCGATGCCCATCTTCCTCTCGAAGTAGATTGGTGCTGCCAGGAGCAGACGTGTCTCATTGTCATGAAAAACCCTAAGTTATTAAAACATTAAATGCCATATTCTGCAGTCTTTGAAAGATATGAAGAATGTCTATCTAACTGAAATATATCTCTACATATCTAGAAAATCTAATAACATGACTATAAGCTTAACTATTATCAATGATTATCCATTAACAACCTATATTTCCTAATTATACATTACAGTTTTTAAAATGAACTACAATCACAATAGCTTAATCAAGATCAGAAATACATATACATATAACAAAATTGACCTTAAAATCTATACCAATGCAAATTCATATCTATATCATCTCCCCCTTTAAATGTAAAAGAACATTTATAAGCAATATTTGGGAAAATAGGCGCAGTTATTTCTCTCCAAACTGCTTCCTGCTGAATGGGGGCACTGTTATTTAGGTCTTTCATGGTGTAACCTGTGTGCTAGGTTCCTCTCAGTTGGCAGTTGAGTGAAGTAATTTTTTGAAGATGTTCACAGCAACCTTTCAGGAGGGCGTGGTCTATCAAACCATATTGGGATAGAAGCAATCCACAGAGTCTCGTTCTCTGTGAAAACAAAAGAAGAAACTCTTTTCCAAAGCATCATGTTCTTAGATCCAAATCCTGAAGTCATACCATTAAAATGTCCATTCTGGTCTAGCCTGGCAGCCCATATAATGAAATGTCTCTCTGTATTTAGCTCCTTTACAGTCAAAAATTTTAAAGAAAACACAATAAAATACATAATCCAGACTCTCTGTGAATTTTCCATTTTTACGTGGCTTATTTTTACTCTATCACTTACTTTACTCTGTCTCTTTAAACACTTTACCCTTTTTTTTAAAGGAATTAACTTTATTTTCTATATTTTTTCCCTTTTAAGCCTACATGAGCCATTTAAAGGCCTTCTATGTCTGAATCTTTCCTATTGTGAATCTGTAATTTTTTAATATCCAGGAGCACTTCTTAAAAGGTTAATCACTTCTTAAAAACTTAAGTTGACTTCCCTCTGCAGGCTTGTGTCCCTTTCTCTCGTCCCTGTGTCTCCCAAGTTTTCCCTAGTGTTCTCAGGTCTTCTGCTCCTGTTCTAAGGCCATCACCCAAAGGGGGTCAGACTATGGCCTCCAGGCAGGTCTGAGGATTCCTGGCAGGGAGGGTGCTTGCTTCTTCAGATTGTGCTGCCAGGTTTGATGTGTGGTATTCCATTCCGCCCTGCCCCCACCTTGGTCCTTTTGTCTGGGCTGCGACCCTGAGCTCCCTGGAATCCCTGATCCTGTGCCCTGACATTCCATCTGAACTGGTGAGTGAATGCGGACCCTGGGGCACCCTGCCCTGGAAGAGAGCACGGACCCCCTACCCCCACTTCTCTCAGCAGGCTTGTGTCGGTTTCCTCCCGTCCCTGTGTCTCCCAGTTTTCCCTAGTGTTCTCAGGTGTCCTGCTCCTGTTCTAAGGCCATCCACCCAAAGGGGTCAGACTCTGGCCTCCAGGCAGGTCTGAGGATTCCTGCGGAGGGGTGCGGGCTCCTTCAGATTGTGCTGCCAGGTTCGCTGTGTGGTATTCCATCCTGCCCTGCCCCCACCTTGGCCCTTTTGTCTGGGCTGCTACCCTGGGCTGCCTGGAATCCCTGATCCTGTGCTCTGACATTCCATCTGAACTGGTGAGTGAATGCGGACCCTGGGGCAACCTGCCCTGAAAGAGAGCACAGACCCCCTACCCCCACTTCCCTCTGCAGGCTTGTGTCGGTTTCTCCCTTCCCTGTGTGTCTTCCAAGCTTTCCCTAGTGTTCTCAGGTGTCCTGCTCCTGTTCTAAGGCCATCCACCCAGAGGAGTCAGACTGGCCTCCAGGCAGGTCTGAGGATTCCTGCAAGGGAGTGCGGGCTTCTTCAGATTGTGACGCAAGGAATAGGTCCTCCTCTGGCACTGGGGAGATCCAACCAGTTTCAGTCACAGCAAAGATTGGTCTAGGACACCAAACGCCTCCGGGCTCCTTTTGAAGGAAGAGATGGGCAGGCGCCAATGCAGGAGCTCCTCCAACAACATGAAAGGCAACATGACATCACCACAAGCCAGACATCCCGAAACAACAAGAATTGAACACCCTACCCCAGAAGATATGGAAGAAACCGACCTTAAACAGTACTTTATGAAAATAATAGAGGACCTTAAACAGGAGGTAAAAACTCCATAAAGAAATGGAGATGACAAACAAAAAGGTAGACGAAATAAATAAATCTCTCAAGATACCCAAGAAAACAGAAAAAAAAACAAGAAAAAGCAATCAAACAGGTAAGGGAAACAGTACAAGACTGATAAATGAATGGAGGTATTGAAGAAAACACAATCTGAGGGACGACTGGAAATGGAAACTCTGAGTAAACGAACAGAAACTTCAGAGACAAGTATTTCCAAACCGAATACAAGAGATGGAGAAAGAATCTCGGACTCTGAAGATACTATAGAGGAAAAGAAACTCACAGATTAAAGAACTAATACCAAATCTAAACAAATTCTTAACACAAACATCAGGAAATCTGGGACAACACCATGAAAGACCAAACCTAAGAATAATTGGGGTAGAAGAAGGAGAAGAATTACAACTCAAAGGCCCAGAAACATACATATCAACAAATTATAGAAGAAAACTTCCCCAACCTAAAGAAGGATGTTCCTATGAAGGTTACAAGAAGCCTACAGAACACCAAATTAGACTGGATCAAAAGAAAGCATCCCCACGCCATATAATAATCAAACACAAACATACAGAATAAAGAACAGATATTAAGAGCTGCAAAGGAAAAAGGTCAAGTAACATATAAAGGGAAACCTATCAGAATTACACCTGATTTCTCAATGGAAACCATGAAAGCCAGAAGAGCTTGGATAGATGTGCTACAGACACTAAGGGACATGGATGCAAGCCTAGACTATTTATACCGAGCAAAGCTGCATTCACCATTGATGGAGAAAACAAGATATTCCAGGACAAAAACGATTTAAACAATACTGCAGCCACAAATCCAGCCTTGCAGAAAGTAATAGAGGAAAATCACAAACCAAGGAGTCCAACAACGCCCACAATAACTCAGACATCTAGCGACCCTTACCAGCACAACTAGAAGAAGGGAAACACACAAACTCTACTACTAAAAATGACTGAGTTAACACCACTGGTCATTAATATCACTTAATATCAATGGACTCAATTCACCTATAAAAAGGCACAGGCTAAGAGACTGGATACGAAAAACAGAATCCAACCATTTTGCTGTTTACAAGAAACACACCTCAACCACAAGACAGACACCTACTCAGAGTAAAGGGTTGGGAAAAGGTTTATCAAGCAATGGCCCTAAGAACAAGCGGGTGTGGCCATACTAATTTCCAACAAGTTGACTTCAAACTAAAATCAATCAGAAAGATGGAAAGGGACACTTTATATACTCATAACCGGAAAAATCCATCAGAATGAAGTCTCAATCCTGAATATCTATGCCCCTAATATAAAAGCTCCCACGTATGTAAAAGAAACACTTCTAGAACTCAAGGCAGCCATCAAACCACACACACTAATAGTTGAGACTTCAACACTCCTCTCTCACCAATGGACAGGTCAATCAGACAGAAACCTAACAGAGAATTGAAAGACTAATGGAGGTAATGAACCAAATGGACTTAACAGACATCTATAGAACATTCCACCCAAATAGGAAAGAATATACCTTCTTCTCTGGCGGCTCATGGAACCTTTTCGAAAATTGACCATATAACTTGGTAACAAAGCAAACTTCCACAGTTACAAAAAAAAATATTAGTAACCACCTGTGTCTTATCGATCACCATGGATTAAATTAGAATTCAAAAACATGCTACCCCCAGAAAGCCCACAACTCATGGAAACTGAACAGTCAGACTACTGACCCACACCGGGTCAAGGAAGAAATAAAGAAAGAAATTAAAGTCTTTCTTGAATTTAATGAAAACAAAGACACAACATACTCAAACCTATGGGAACACAATGAAAGCAGTGCTAAGAGGAAAGTTCAATAGCACTAAGTGCCCACTTAAAGAAAACGAGTAAAGCGCTCATTGGTGACTTAACAGCACACCTAAAGCTCTGGAAAAAAAAGAAGCAGACTCACCTAGGAGAAGTAGAAGACTGGAAATAATCAAACTGAGGGCAGAAATCACAAATAGAAACACAGAAAACAATCCAAAGAATCAATGAAACAAGAAGCTGGTTCTTGGAGAAAATCAACAAGATTGACAACCCTTAGCCAACTAATCAAACGGCAGAGGGAGAACACGCAAATTAATAAGATCAGAAATGAAAAGGGGGACATAACCACAGACACAGAGAAATTCAGAGAATCATTAGATCTTACTACAAAAGCCTGTATGCCACAAATTGGAAAATGTAAAAGAAATGGACAGTTTTTTAGATAAATACCCAGATACCAAGTTAAACCAGGACCAGGTAAATGCTCTATAATCGTCCTGTTAGTCGCTGAAGAATTAGAAACCTGTTATCAGAAACCTCCTGACCAAAAAGAGCCCAGGACCAGATGGTTTCATGATGCGGAATTCTACCAGAAACTTCCAAGAAGACCTAATACCTATACTCCTTAAGGTATTTCATAATATAGAAACACAAGAGTCACTGCCAAATTCCTTCTATGAAGCTACAGTTACCCTGATACCTAAACCACACAAAGACTCAACCAAGAAAGAGAATTACAGGCCAATCTCACTCATGAACATTGACGCAAAAATTCTCAATAAAATACTGGCTAACCGAATCCAAGAACACATTAGAAAAATTATCCATTACATTCAAGTAGGCTTCATCCCAGAGATGCAGGGCTGGTTAAACATATGAAAATCTATCAATGTAATCCATCATATTAATAAACTGAAGGAAAAAAACCATATGGTCATCTCATTAGATGCTGAAAAAGCATTTGACAAAATTCAGCACCCTTTTATGATAAAGGTCTTGGAGAGATTAGGGATACAAGGGTCATTCCTAAATATAATAAAAGCTATTTACAGCAAGCCGACAGCTAACATCAAATTAAACGGAGAGAAACTCAAGGCTATCCCACTAAATTCAGGAACACGACAAGGCTGTCCACTCTCTCCTTATCTCTTCAATATAGTGCTTGAAGTTCTAGCAATAGCAATAAGACAACATAAGGGGATCAAAGGGATTCAATTTGGAAAGGAAGAAGTTAAACTTTCATTATTTGCAGATGATATGATAGTATACATAAGCGACCCCAAAAACTCCACCAAAGAACTCCTACAGCTGATAAACGCCTTCAGTAACGTGGCAGGTTATAAGATCAACTCCAAAAAATCAGTTGCCCTCCTATACACAAAGGATAAGGAAGCAGAGAGGGAAATCAGAGAAGTATCACCTTTCACAATAGCCACAAATAGCATAAGATATCTGGGAGTATCTCTAACCAAGGAAGTGAAGGATTTATTTGAGAAAACTTTAAGTCTTTGAAGAAAGAAATTGAAGAGGATACCAGAAAATGGAAGGATCTCCCCTGCTCGTGGATTGGGAGGATCAACATAGTAAAAATGGCAATTCTACCAAAAGCAATCTATAGATTCAATGCAATCCCAATCAAGGTCCCGATTAAAAATTCTTCACAGAGATTGAGAGGACAATAATCAACTTTATATGGAAAAACAAGAAACCCAGGATAGCCAAAAATCTTATACAATAAAGGTTCTTTCTGGAGGCATTACCATCCCTGACCTTCAAACCTCTATTACAAAGCTACAGTATTGAAACACGCTTGGTATTGGCATAACAACAGAGAAGTTGACCATGGAATTCGTATAGAAGACCCGGATCTTAAACCACAAACCTATGAACACACTGATTTTTGATAAAGGAGCCAAAAGTACACAATGGAAGAAAGAGGGCATCTTCAACAAATGGTGCTGGCATAACTGGATGTCAACTGTAGAAGAATGAAAGTAGATCCATATCTATCACCATGTCACAAAACTCAAGTCCAAATGGATTAAAGACCTCAATATTAATTTGAACACTTGAGCTTGATAGAGGAGAAAGTGGGAAGTACTCTACAACAATGGGCACAGGGAACTGTTTCCTACGCATAACCCCAGCTGCACAGACTTTAAGGGCAACATTGAATAAATGGGACCTCCTGAAGTTGAGCAGCTTCTGTAAAGCAAAGGACATTGTCACTAAGACACAAAGGCAGCCTACTGACTGGGAAAAGATCTTCACCAACCCTGCAACTGACAAAGGTCTGATCTCTAAAATATATAAGGAACTCAAGAGACTAGACGGTAAAATGCCAATTAACCCAATTAAAAAATGGGGCGCTGAACTGAACAGAGAATTCTCAACAGAAGAAGTTCGAATGGCCAAAAGACACTTAAGGTCATGCTCAACCTCCCTAGCTATCAGGGAAATGCAAATCAAAACAACTTTGAGATATCATCTTACACCTGTCAGATTGGCTAAAATCCAAAACACCAATAACAACCTTTGCTGGAGAGGTTGTGGGGTAAGGGGTACACTCATCCATTGCTGGTGGGAATGCAAACTTGTGCAACCACTTTGGAAAGCAGTGTGGCGGTTTCTCAGGAAATTCGGGATCAACCTAACCCAGGACCCAGCAATTCCACTATTGGGAATCTACCCAAGAGATGCCCAATCATACAACAAAAGCATATGCTCATCTATGTTCATAGCAACATTATTTGTAATAGCCAGATCCTGGAAACAACCTAGATGCCCTTCAGTGGAAGAATGGATGAAGAAACTGTGGAATATATACATGCTAGAATACTACTCAGCGGTAAAAAACAATGACATCTTGAATTTTGCAGGCAAATGGATGGAAATAGAAAACACTATTCTGAGTGAGGTAACCCAGACCCAAAAAGATGAACATGGGATGTACTCACTCATAATTGGTTTCTAGCCATAATTAAAGAACATCGAGCCTATAAATTTGGGATCCTTGAGAAGATAATAAGAAGGTGAACTCCCAAAAAAAGATATAGTAATCCTCCTGGATATTGGAAGTAGACATGATCGCCAGGCAAAATTGGGAACTTGAGGGTTGGGCAAGACTGGGCCAAGGGAAGATGGGGAGAGAAAAGTGTGAAGGGGAGAACGGGGGGAGCTCGGAGGAATGGGGTGCTTGGGATATAGGAAGGGTGGATATGGGAGCAGGGAAGCATATATCTTAATTTAAGGAGCTACCTGAGGGTTGTCAAGAGACTTGACCCTAGAGGGGTTCCCAGGTTTCCAGGGAGACGCCCCCAGTTAGTTCCTTGGGCAGCTGAGGAGAGGGAGCCTGAAAAGGCCAGTTCCTATAGCCATACTGATGAATTTCTTGCATATCACCATAGAACCTCCACCTGACGATAGATGAAGAAAATGACAGAGCCCCACATTGGAGCACCGGACTGAGCTCCCAAGGTCCTGATGAGGAGCAGAAGGAGAGAGAACATGAGAAAGAAAGTCAGGACCGTGAGGGAACAACCATCTGGCGACAGATGGGGAAGGTGACTGAGCCCCACATTAGAGCACTGGACTGAGCTCCCAAGGTCCTGATGAGGAGCAGAAGGAGCGAGAACATGAGGGAGAAAGTCAGGAACGAGAGGGGTGCGTTCACTCATGGAGATGGTGGGACAGAACTAATGGGAGATCACCAACTCCAGTTGGAATGGGACTGATGGATCATGCGACCAAACCCGTCTCTCTGAATGTGGCCAACATCGGGGGCTGACTGAGAAGCAAAGGACAATGGCTCTGGGCTCTGATTCTTCTGCATGGACGGGCTCTGTGGGAGCCTTCTCAGCTTGGTCAATCACCTTCCTGGACCTGGGGGGAGTTGGGAGGACCTTGGTCTTAGCATAGAGTGGGGAACCCTGATGGCTCCTTGGCCTTGAGAGGGAGGGAGGGGAGGTATGGGTGGAGGGGAGGGGAGGGAAGGGGGAGAAGGAGGGGAGGGAAGGGGGAGAAGGAGGGCAGGGAGGGGGGAGGAGGAGGGAAGGAGATGGAAATTTTTAAATATAAAAAAAATAAACCATGAGGAAAAAAAAAAAGAAACTGCAGACTGTTCAGCCCTAACAGGAACACACATATACCACAAACCCCAGCCTAGACTCAGGAATCATTAAGGAAGAGGGAGCAGAAAGAGCATAAGAGGCAGAGATGGTGGGTGACTCCACGGAGACAATGTCTTCTGGCCACAACAGGGCAGCTGTACATAAGAACTCACAGCAGGCACCACACCATGCATAAACCCTGTGCAAACCCAAGTTAGACCAGATCTCGGCATGGCGATGGCAGGTCGGCACCCACCCCTAGTATGGAACTACTGGCAATTATTAGTTGCTGGGAGAGGAAGAGACAGTTTTCTCTAAGAGTATATTTAGCCCCTGGTAAGCCAATCACAATCCAGTGGCATATACGGGGCTATTTGGGCTGCACAAATTAGTCTTAATGGGTTTTTTTTCTTTTTTGGTTTTTCGAGACAGGGTTTCTCTGTGGCTTTGGAGCCTGTCCTGGAACTAGCTCTTGTAGACCAGGCTGGTCTCGAATTCACAGAGATCCGCCTGCCTCTGCCTCCCGAGTGCTGGGATTAAAGGCGTGCGCCACCACCACCCAGCTTAATGGGCTTTTAAACAGAAAGAAAGAAAAAAGGACACAAAGATGGGTGGGCAAAGAGAGCAGATGGGTCTGGGAAGAATGTGGACAGTTGAATATGATCAAAATGAACTGTAAATAAATAAATAAAAAAAAACCTTAAGTTGCGCCAGGTAGAGGTAATATGGTACCTCCTGTTTACAGCCAAGTCTAAACCTTAACTGCGCTGTTATTATGGTAATTACGATAGACCTGCCTGAGGTCAGCACAATTTAGCATGGCAGAGCAGAGCCAGAGCTGCTACTGCCTCAGTCATGGCGGCAGAGCACCAGGAAGCTGCGTTTTAAAATGACTCAGATTTTTCTCTGCCGCTATTGCCAAAACAGGAAATCTCTCTATGGCACGTCCAGGCAAACAGCAAAAAGCTGTGTTAAACTCTCTCTCCTTTATTTAAAGCCCTCTCAGGTTTTTAAGTGGATTTAGTCACCACGTTGGAGCACCAATCTGTAGTGTGAAGTGGCAGGCTGTGTTCCCGCCTCCCAGTCGCCGCTAGCTTTACACCCGAAATAATTACACGGAAACTGTATTCTTTTAAACACTGCCTGGCCCATTATCTGTAGCCTCTTATTGGCTAATTCTCATATCTTGCTTTAACCCATATTTAGTAATTTATATAGCACCACGAGGTGTGGCTTACCAGGAGAGATCTTAACCTGTGTCCATCTCGAAGAGGAGAAGCATGGAGACTCCCTATGGAGACTGCCTGAAGCGTCTCCCCCACTCTACTTCCTTGTTCCCACAATTCTGTTCTGTCTACTCCACCTACCTAATTTTCTGTCTCTTAAAGGGCCAAGGCAGTTTTCTTTATTAATTAACCAATGAAAGAAACATAGACAGATAACTCTCCTCCATCAGTAATCAATCTAATTATAGGATAAGGACAGTTCTAGCACCCTCCCTCTTTACTATTTCTAGGAGTCTTAGCTGGCATCATCCTTGTAGAGTCCTAGGAGTTTCCTGAGTAACAGATTTCTGTCTAATCCCATAATGGCTCCCTCTGTCAAGATAGCTCTTTCCTTACTCTCCTCCTCTGTCCCACCCCCAATTCAGCCATACCATCCACTCATGTTCTCCTCCCTCTCCCCTTTACAGTGTCCTCCCTGTTTCCAATTTACTCAGGAGTTATTATCTATTTCCCTTTCCCAAGGGAATCCAGACATGTCTCTTTTAGAATCATCCCTGTTACCTAGCTTTTAAGAGGTTGTAGATTGTAGTCTGGTTATTCTTTTCTACATCAACTTGATATGCCAAACTTTGTTTACTCCCCATGGGAAGACTTACCATTTCTAAGGAGAAGATGGGGATCTTGAAGTGGGGAGGAAGCAGGAGGAAAGGAAAGAGGTGGGAACAGTGGTTGGTCTGTAAAATGAAAAAAAAAACCTTTTAAATTAATTAATAAAAAAGTAAAATCTTTCCTCATCTTTTTGAACCTGCCTCTATTATATATTCACCATTGTAGTTAAACTTGTCCTGATTCATGAATTTTTGTTTGGAAAAACTAAAAACTTCATGAAATTGTTTTAAAATTGGAAGATTGAATTTGGGCTAACCAAAATTTGAATGTTCCCTTTCCATTGTCACTCCAAATGGCTCCAGAATAAATTCTCTCATGTTTCCTTTGAGATTAGGGCTGTGACTTTTGCATAACATAAAATGTGTTTTGATCATGCTTACCCCTTTCCCTAACTGTTCTATATCCACCCCACTCATTTCCTATCCAATTTTTTTTACTCTTCTTTTAAAGAAGAATGTAAAATATGTCCTGTGAATATATACATGAATTTTTGCCTTTCATTGGAGCATGATTAAACTACTTTTTACACTCTGGTTTAAGTTGCATGTAAGAAAGTACTTGCTAATTTGGTTTTCTTAAAGTTTCTTCCTTCTTTTTATTTTCCTCTTTAATCTAAATCATCTCCTGGAATTTTGGTGTGTGTGTGTGTGTGTGTGTGTGTGTGTGTGTGTGTTGATAATACATTAATGATTCTGAACATGAGGCATGAAAATGTGTTGATGTCATATTAGAAAGCAGTAAGAGAATTCTTAGAATTTTATACCAAATAAGAGCCTAATTTGAATCATCTATCTTCCATCTACCAGTAGTTTGTGATGTGTAGCCCATATTTAGTCTTAGTGATATGTGTGTCTGATCTGTCCATGTTGTCTGTTTTGCCTTTCCCTACTAAGGGCTTTGCTTTATCTTTAATGAACTGTTCAAAAAACATGATATGACAAAGGAATGATGGATTCTTTTCTATAGAAATATTTAACAGAGTTTTACAAACCAAGATGTTCCATTAACACACAACACAATCACATACACACACACATACACACACACACACATACACACACACACTATTCTAGGTCCAGGATATGGAAAATATATAATAAAATTAAAGCTATGCATATAAATTTTGTTTTAAAAGCTTATCACATGAAAAGTCCAGGGCATATTAAGGCTGGACATATTGTTACCTTAAAAGGAGGTTAAATCTAAAGAGATTGAGTGTATAGTAGGATAGCAGATTGAATGCAGAGGAGTTTTGGGTGACTGTCCAGTCAGCCAGCTGTTTTTGTCATTTCTCACCTTTTTTGGAAGTCACTTACAATGCACTTTCACTTTGCTTAGGTAATATTATAACCTTCTAGGGTCTTTGATGGAGTTGAACACAGATATTTATAGTTTTTCTTAGTTATGATAAAAATAAATCATATATGAAACTTTAGAGTCACAAATATAAAATAAATAATAGAATATTTTTTGCAATTTTGCCAGATACAAATAGACATAATATTGTAACTGTAATTTTTCCTTGATTCCTATCTTTTTATATATAATTTTACTATGTTAAAGTTAAAACCTTCCTTTTTTAAACAGAAAAGAGAAGGAAATGTAGTATTCCCCTCTATATGCTAAAAATATATTTTATTTCCATTAAAACATTTTCCATTAAAGTTGCTTTGGTCTATTGATTGGAAGAATAGTTAGGTGAGGAAACTAAACTAAATGCAGGGAGAAAGAGGAAGAGTCAGGAAGATGCAATGCATAATGCCCAAGAAACAGCATGTTATATAGCAAAACTAGAACCTTGTGGTAATATATAAAATAATAGAAATGAGTTAATATAAGATGTAAGAGCTTGCTAGGAATATTGTTATTTTTTGTTATTGTCCAAACAATGTTGTAATTAATAAAGTTTTTGTGCAATTATTCATGTCTGGATGACTGGGAAACACAAGTACACTCATAATTTACTGTTGAGCCAATGTTTTTGTAGTATGATTGAGCATGCTTTTGGTATATGCCTAAGAATGGTATTTTTGAGTCTTTAGGTAAAGAGATTCCTAATTTTCTGAGAAATCACTATACTGATTTCCAAGGCTTTTGTATAAGTTGTACTCCCACCAACAATAGGGGAGTGTTCCCTTTACTCCACATTCTCTTCAGCATAAGTTGTCATCAGTATTTTTTGATCTTTGTCATTCTAACAGATGGTATCTCAAAGTTGTTTTGATTTGAATTTCTCTGATGGCTAAAGGTGTTGAACATTTTCTTTAGTGTATTGTGGCCATTTGACATTTCTCTATTGAGAGACCTCTATTTAGGTTTGTACACCATTTTTATTGGATTTATTTCTAGCTTCTTGAGTTATTTGTATATTTTGGAGATCAGTCTTCTGTCAGATGTGGGGTTAGTGAAGCTCTTTTCCCATTATGTAGGATGTTGTTTTTTTCTTGTTAACCATATCCTTTGCTTTACAGAAGCTTCTTGGTTTCAGGAGTACCCATTTATTAACTGTTTCTCTCAGTGTTTGTGTTACTAGAGCTGTATTAGTAAGTGATGTCCTGTGTCTCTGTGTTCAAGGCTACTTCCCACTTTCTTTTCTATGAGCTTCATTATGGTTTTATGTTGAGGTATTTGATTCATTTGTACTTGAGTTTTGCACATGATGATAGATAAGAATCTATATGCATACATCTACATTCCAATATCCAGACATGCCAGCATCATTTGTTGAAGATGCTTTCTTTTTCCAACTTATAATTTTAACTTCTTTGTCAAAAATCAGGTGTTCATAGGTGTGTGGGTTGATATCTGGGTCTTCAGTTTTATTTCATTGGTCCTCTTATCTGTTTTTATGCCAATACCAAGCTGTAGCTCTATAGTAGAGTTTCAATTCAGGAATGGAGATGCCTCCAGATGTTCCTTTATTGCAGAGAATTGTTTTGGCTACCCTGGGTTTATAGCTTATCCATATAAAGTTAAATAATATTCTTTCAACATCTGTGGAGAATTTTGCTGTGATTTTGTTGGGTATTGCATTGAATCTGTAGATTGCTTTTAGTAATATTGACATTCTTACTATGTTAATTCTCCCTATCCAAGAATATGGGAAGATCTTTCTCTTTTCTGAAAAAGAAAATATTTAATTTCTTCTTTCAGAGAATTAAAATTCTTATTATACAGGTCTTTAAAATTTGGTTGGAATTTCCCAAGATATTCTATGTTATTTCTGGGTATTGTCAAGGGTGATGTTTCTCTGATTTCTCTTTTAACCAATTTATTATCTACATATAGGAGGGTTACTGATTTTTTTGAGTTAATCTTGTTTCCTGCTACAATACTGGAGGTGTTATCAGTTGATGTGTGAGTCCATTCTCTGTGCGGTGATTACCATTAATGAATAAAGAAACTTCCTTGGACTGTTGATAGGGCAGAATTTAGGTAGGTACGGAAAACTGAACTGAATGTTGGGAGAAAGAAGGCAGAGAGAAATGATGCTATGAAGCCACAAGAGACAGACATGCTAAAACTTTGCTGGTAGGCCACAACCTTGTGGTGATGCACAGACAAATGGAGATTGGTTAAATTAAGATATATGAATTAGCCAATAAGAAGCTAGAGCTAATGAGCCAAGCAGTGATTTAATTAATACAGTTTCTATGTGATTATTTCAGATCTAAGCTAGCTGGGTGGCCAGGACAAACAAGCGACCCTTTGTCCTACAATCAGTTGGAGGATATTTATTAAATATAGTACTTGAAGTTCTAGATAGAACAATAAGTCAATAAAGAGATTAAGGGGATACAAATTGGAGAAGTAAAACTTTAACTATTTACTGATGATATGACAGTATACATAAATGGCCTCCAAAATACAACCAGATAACTCCTATAACTGATAAACCATGGAAATTATTTTTTGTTTTGTTTTGTTTTGTTTTGAGACAGGGTTTCTCTGTAGCTTTGGAGCTTGTACAGGAACTAGCTCTTGTAGCCCAGGCTGGCCTCAAACTCACAGAGATCCACCCACCTCTGCCACTCCAGTGCTGGGATTAAAGGCGTGTACCACCACTGCCCAGTTTATAATGGAAATTTTTACAAATGAAAACATTTAGTTGGTGCTGGCTTATAGTTTCAATGGTTTAGTTCATTATCTTCATGGCAAGGAGAATGTTATAATGAAAGTAGACATGATGCTGAATGAGATGTGAGTTCTATATCTTGATCCTGAGGCAACAGAATGAGACTGCCACACTAGGCATAACTTGAGCATATGATACCTCAAAGTCTGTTTCAACAGTGACACATTTCCTCCCACAAGTCCATACCAATTCCAACAAGGCCACACCTCCTAATATTGTCACTCTCTGAGAGGTAAGCATTAAAACATGAGTCCATGTGGGCCATTTCTATTCAAGCCACCAGAGATTTACAACAGTGACCTGACTACAAAATATACTCTATAAAGTAGGGGCTCAGACATTACAGAAGCAGCCAAATTTTTTATTGGATTTAAGGATCAATCTATGAAATTGACCATACTAGACATGCTAAAATGGCCAAGAACTTGTGGCTAGATAAATAAGGTACCTTGAATAAAATGTGATATTGATTCTGCTAAAAGAGTATAACCTTAAAATGACTTTTTAAAGGTTATATAAATAAAATGATTTATGGCATATTGCATAAATCAGATCATTTTCAGCCCTCAGGAGAGAACCTTCTTCTTGCTTTAGATGGAAATTAACAAAGCAGTCCACAAATAGGCAGTGTGAAAAAATTGAGAGACTTTTGAGAATACAGCTCTAAATTTATATTTTCACAACCCCTGCAAACATGTACTAAGTTTGGGAATATATGTGGAAAGATAATAAGAGTCAGCAATAGTGGATGACTCCAAGGAAATAGTGTTTTCCAGATAAATTGGGTTGACATACATAAGAACTCAGAGACACTGTCATAGTATACATAACACCTATACAAATTCAAGTCAGAAAATAATTTTAGCACTAAACATGGGAAGTAAATGAAAAGTCCCAAGCTTAACCAAGAAATTATTTGCCATTGACACCTAGTATAAATAGTTTTCTCAAAAAAAAGTTTCACTTAGTATACCAAACACATTCCAGGGTAGGTTTCATGTTCAGAAGTGGGCCCAAACAAAACAAACTCCATGACATTTTGTGAGTGTTTGCTTTGTTTTGATTTTTGTCTATCTTATCTTTTTGTTTATTTTATTTTCATTTTCTTTTTAAAGAGAATGTAAATTTGGTTTGGAAGGTTGGAAGATATAGAAGAAGGTAGAGAAGTAGAAAACATGATCAGAGTATAGTGGGAATAGAATTTTAAATTAAATAATTTTATAGAGAATGTAAAGAAATAAAAGTAAGATAACAACACATAAATACAAGTAATTTTAAGAACTGCATATGTAACCATACAAGCTGGTTATATATTTCTATTAAAATCAGTAGGATAAAATTTTCAATATTTTCCTTCCCTATATCTATTGGTCCATGTATTTTAAAAGTATTCAAGTAATGTTTAGTTTTACACAAAATAAATAAATTTTGTAGTTTATTACTGTCATGGGGAGAGCATAATTTCCTGAAAGTATTCCCCCCTTCTACATTCAGGTTCTTCAAATCCAAAGTATTGTCATTCTTTCCAATTCTTTGGGAAACATGAACAATAAAGAATGTTGGAGAAATTGTGATATTAAACTGATAGTAAACAGTAGGCAATGAACTAAATTGACAATAATTCTGGTGTGTGCATGTGAAATTGTATCTATGAATAAGTCTAGACATGTGCATTTGAAGAGAGACTAGTAAAAGTCACTTCAGGTAGAAATCTCTAAATTTAGGCTACAATAGGCAGCTGATAAGAAGTAGAATTTCTCGCAGTTTTTCAAGCTAGTAATAGATAAACCCCAAATATCACTGATTTTGATCAAGCTGGGCACATTAACCATACCTTTTATCTCTCAGTGAGTCTGTCATTCTCTCCAGTTTTTCTTGCCTCTGTGTCTGTTTTTGTGTCTCTGTTTCTTTCTCTCTGTGTCTCTTTCTCTTGCCTTACAAGTTTTAAGCATTTATGACCTCTTAACTACTGCTCCAGAAACATTCCTGCCTGCCTGTTGACATACTTCCTGCCCTAAGAAGCACAGAATAGCCCTTTGGAAGTATTTGGACCTGGTTTCTCATCACAACAATAAAACAGTAACTAAGCAGTCTGATATTATCTATTTAGTAGAGTATAATTATCCAAAGAAAAAACTCCATAACTAATTCTAGTTGGTCTTAGACTCGTTTGTAGCCACATTCTATAAAGCCACTCGTTTGTAGTCACATTCTATAAAGCCACTCGTTTGTAGCCACATTCTATAAAGCCACATTCTTGACTTTAACCTAAAGCCTACAGTGTACTTATCTTTGCATTAACCACATTTTAATCAATACTTTATACAAGAAATGTCAACCAGTTCAGTTTGATTTTGTTTATTCCATTGCAATTAGGATACATTATCTTTAAGTCACTTTCTCAGCATTTTCCTTCACAGATTTATATCGTTTTATTTTTTCTCATCCTTAAATACTCAAATGGGACATATTTTTATAGACATCACTTATTCTGTGATAGTATAGTGGTTGATTTACAAGTAATTAGCATCCCACATATATTAGGTATCAGAAGAGTTACTACACGATACCAGAAGCATTGAAAAATAATAGTTAAGTTGAATGAACAAAATAAAAATCCCCCTCACTTTATTAACTGTTCCAAACATCAACAAATGATGTTTAATGCTAAGTGCTCAGTTCTTATATATTTTATCAATGAAGAAATGTGACATCAGTGAAACAAACAAGTAGAAATTTAATTTGCTTGGAAATCAGAGCAGACTTTTAAAATCAGAATCAAATTTTCAAAGATGTTGCTTTTTTTTTGCTTCCCATATTACAGTGGAAAATTGCTGGCAAATACCATGCCAAATTGTAATTAAACTTTATAGAATATGCTTGTTTGAAAATCCTCATTTGTCTCATCTCCATGGAATTCTCAAGCTTAAATCTTTTTCTGTCTGCCAAAATCTTAGCATGAAAGAGTACCTTCTAGATGAAGTAAAAAAAAAATCAAAAAAGTAATTGAAATATCATGAAATGTGTAGAAGGGGCGGCGGGCTGTGTCCCGCCACTGGGCTAGCTTTGCCCAAAATAATTACATGGAAACTATATTCTTTTAAAACACTGCCTGGCCCATAGTTTCAGCCTCTTATTGGCTAATTCTCACATCTTCCTTTAACCCATATTTAGTAATCTGTGTAGCACCACAAGGTGTGGCTTACCAGGAGAGATCTTAACCTGCATCCATCTCGGAGAGGAGAAGCATGAAGACTGCATATGGCGACTGCCTGAAGCGTCTCCCCCTCTTTCCAAGAATTCTGTTCTGTCTACTCCGCCTACCTAATTTTCTGTCTCTTAAAGGGCCAAGGCAGTTTTCTTTATTAATTAACCAATGAAAGTAACATAGACAGATAACTCTCCTCCACCAGAAATGTACTTGTTTCTTTACATTTGACAGTTGGAGCAGAATGAAAATTGGCTCTAATTAATCCAGATAATTTCAATTGTTATTATATAGTCATCTGAAAAGCTTAGGAATATAAATATCTTAGGAAAACAAATCTGTCCAAATATAAAATTATTAGTCTTTTCCACAGTCAAAATATTTCTATATTTTCCTCAAATCCAATGTTCATGTCACTGCCTGATATACTTAGTATCTTTCATTAAATCTTATCTCACTGTATATTTTCTGTTTTTTCTAACTTCAAAGTAAAATGGTTCAAATTATAATATTATTGACAAATGAAATACAAGTGTAGTCAGAAATAATTCTAGAATTGTGAATCAAAATGAACTTACTAACAAGTGCAAAGCTATATTCTTAGGTAATACAACCTTTAACTTTTTGATGTGGTCAATTTCAGCAGCTTGATTCCATAACATGACCACTGTCTCTTTTTTTTTTCATTGTGTTATTAGTTGTATTCTAATTTGTTCACATTTATCTAGAGGTTTTCTATGTACAAACAATATGTTTGTATTTATGTACTTGTTTAAATGTGAGCCTGTATGCATGTATGACTGCAATTTTGAAAGCCTCTATTCCAATAATCATGTCTGTTTTTCCTTGAGTATGTGATATTTCTTTTCACTATCCATCTTTGTTACTATATTACTTATCCACTGGGCAATATTACTATAATCACTTATGTAGTAACATAAAATAATATATAGTAACTGTGTATTGGTGTTGAGAGTAATTTTAGCTAAGTCTTCTAATTTATTTATTCAAAGATTGATAATCCAGATGTCTTCAATCCAGGCTGAGAAAAAAAGTCTTATCAGAACAAGAGATTGAAATATTACATAACAAATTTATGAAATGTTTTCAATATATGGTAATGTTGAAATTGCTGCTCAATGAGGAAACTACTGACCATTTATATAACAGATATTATTTACCTATATGCTATATATTAAAAAGTAAATGTACATAATGTATAACATAGAGGATTAGTAAAACTTTAAAAGCCTACCAACAATCTAACTATAAAGAAATATAGTAACATTTCTATAACAAAACATTAAGGACTATCTGTACTGCATCAGAATTATAACTACATATCTGTGTGTTTTATTCAAATATATCAAATATATCTAATGAAATAGAATTAATTTTCAAAATACACATGGTGCAATGGCTGGATAGCTAGCTAGTAGTTAAGCACTCCTTCTGCTCTTTTACAGTCTTAATATCTATATCTATATTGGTATCAAAATTGATATAGGTATAAATATAGGATAAAGATTCCATAGTGAGCCTTTTGTCTGTAGTGTCCTTGGACTACCAGGCATCGCTGTTTCAGTGCTGAGGAGTTCCATCCAGATGGGGTCCTTAGACTACCTGGAGATCCTGTTTCTGGGCTGAGGAGTTCCATCTGGACAGGAACAGTTCCTGCTCCTACACTGAGGAGATCCACCCAGAAAGTCAGTCACAGCAAAGATTGGACCAAGACACCAAGACTCTCCTGGCTCCATTTGTAGGAAGAGATGGGCAGGCACCAATGCAAGAATTCCTCCAACATCCTGAAAGGCAACATGACATCACCAGAATCCAGAGATCACAAAACAAGAAGAATTTAGCACCCAACTCCAGAAGAAATAAAAGAAATCGAAAATAAACAGAACATTTTGAAAATAATAGAGCATCTTAAATAGGACGTGAAAAACTGCCATAAAGAAATGGAGATGACAAACAAAAAGGTAGACAAAATGAATAAATCTCTCAAAGATAACCAAGAAAATCAAGAAAAAGTAATTAAACAGGCAAGGGAGACAGTTCAAGACTTGAAAAATGAAATGGAGGTAATGAAGAAAACACAATCTAAGGGAAGACTGGATATGGAAAATCTGGGTAAAGGAATAGGAACTACAGAGACAAGTATTACCAACAGAATACAAAAGAAAGAAGAAAGAATCTAAGACTCTAAAGATACTATAGAGGAAATAAACTCACTGATTAAAGAACAAAACAAATTCAACAACTACTTAACACAAAACATCCAGGAAATCTGAGACACCATGAAAAGACCAAACCTAAGAATGATAGGGGTAGAAGAAGGAGAATTACAGGTCAAAGGCTCAGAAAATATATTCAACAAATTATAGAAGAAAACTTTCCCAACCTAAAGAAGGATATTCCTATGAAGGTATACATAAGGGAAAAGGTCAAGTAACATATAAAGGGAAAACTATCAGAAATAGACCTGACATCTCAATGGAAAACATGAAAGCCAGAAGGTCTTGGATAGATGTGCTGCAGACACTGAGACCATGGATGCAAGCCCATCAGCAAAGCTTGCATTCGCCACTGATGGAGAAAACAAGATATTCCAGGACAAAAAAAGATTTAAACAATATGTAGCCACAAACCCAGCCTCACAGAAAACACTAGAAGGAAAATCACAAATCAAGGAGTCCAACAATGACCACAATAACTCAGACATCTAGCGACTTTTCAACAGGACAACTAGAAGAAGGGAAACACACAAACTCTACTACCAAAAAAAATGACCAGATTTAATAACCACTGGACAAACCCCTATCCAAACTGATCAAAAAGAAGAGAGAGAACATGCAAATTAATAAGATCAGAAATGAAAAGGGGGACATGACCACAGAGACAGAGAAAATTCAGAGAATCATTAGATCTTACTACAAGAGCCTATATGCCACAAAATTGGAAAATGTAAAAGAAATGGACATTTTTTAGATAAGTAACATATACCAAAGTTAAGCCAGGACCAGGTGAATAATCTAAATAGTCCTGTTAGTCACGAAGAATTAGAAAATGTTATCAAAAACCTACCTACCAAAAAAGCCCAGGACCATATAGTTTCAATGCAGAATTCTACCAGAACTTCCAAGACCTAATACCTATACTCCTTAAGGTATTTCATAATATAGAAACAGAAGAGTCATTGCAAAATTCCTTTTATGAAACTACAGTTTCTCTGATACCTAAACCACACAAAGACTCAACCAAGAAAGAGAATTACAGGCCAATCTCACTCATGAACATCGATGCAAGAATTCTCAATAAAATAATGGCAAACCAAATCAAAGAAAACATTAGAAAAATTATCCACTACGATCACGTAGGCTTCATCCCAGAGATGCAGGACTGCTTCAACATACAATAATCCATCATATAAATAAACTGAAGGAAAAAAACGATATGATCATCTCATGAGATGCGGAATAAGCATTTGACAAAATTCAACACCCCTTTATGATAAAGGTCTTGGAGAGATTAGGGATACAAGGGTCATTCCTAAATATAATAAAGGCTATTTACAGCAAGCCGACAGCTAACATCAAATTAAATGGAGAGAAACTCAAAGCCATCACACTAATTTCAGGAACACGACAAGGCTGTCCACTCTCTCCATATCTCTTCAATATAGTGGTTGAAGTTCTTTCAATAGCAATAAGACAACATAAGGGTATCAAGAGGATTCTAATAGGAAAAATGAAGTTAAACTTTCGTTATTTGCAGATGATATGATAGTGTACATAAGCCACCCAAAAAAAAAACTCTACCCGTGAACTCCTACAGCTGTTAAATACCTTTAGTAACGTGGCAGGATACAAGATCAACTCAAGAAAATCAGTTAACCTCCTATATACAAAGGATAAGGAAGCAGAGAGGGAAATCAGAGAAACATCCCCTTTCATGATAGCCACAAATAGCATAAAATATCTTGGGGGTAACTCTGACCAAGGAAGTGAAAGAACTATTTGACAAGAACATTAAGTCTTTGAAGAAAGAAATTGAAGAGGATACCAGAAAATGGAAGGATCTCCCTTGCTCTTGGATTGGGAGGATTAACATAGTAAGAATGGCAATTCTACCAAAAGCAATCTATAGATTCAATGCAATTCCCATCAAGGTCCCATCAAAATTCTTCACAGAACTTGAGGAGGACAATAATCAACGTTATATGGAAAAACAAGAAACCCAGCATAGCCAAAACAATCTTATACAATAAAGGAACTTCTGGAGGCATTACCGTCCCTGACTTCAAACTCTATTACAGAGCTACAGTATTGAAAACAGCTTGGTATTGGCATAAAAACAGAGAAGTTGACCAATGGAATTGAATAGAAGACCCGATCTTAACCCACAAACCTATGAACACCTGGTTTTCGATAAAGGAGCTAAAAGTACACAATGGAAAAAAGAAGGCTTCTTCAACAAATGGTGCTGGCATAACTGGATGTCAAACTGTAGAAGAATGAAAGTAGATCAATATCTATTACCATGCACAAAACTCAAGTCCAATTGGATTAAAGACCTCAATATTAATCTGAACACACTGAACCTGATAGAGGAGAAAGTGGGAAGTACTCTACAACATAAAGGCACAGGAGACTGTTTCCTATGTATAACTCCAGCAGCAGAGACATTAAGGGCAACATTGAATAAATGGGACCTCCTGAAGCTGAGCAGCTTCTGTAAAGCAAATGACACTCTCACTAAGACAAAAAGGCAGCCTACTGACTGGGAAAAGATCTACACCAACCCCGCAACAGACAATGGTCTGGTCTCCAAAATATATAAGGAACTCAAGAGACCAGACTTTAAAATGCTAATAAATCCAATTTAAAAATGGGACACTGAACTGAATAGAGAATTCTCAACAGAAGAAGTTCAAGTGGCCAAAAGACACTTAAGGTCATGCTCAACCTTCTTAGCAATCAGGGAAATGCAAATCAAAATAACTTTGAGATACCATCTTACACTTGTCAGATTGGCTAAAATCAAAAACACCAATGATAGCCTTTGCTGGAGAGGTTGTGGAGTAAGGGGTACACTCATCCATTGCTGGTGGGAATGCAAACTTGTGCAACCACTTTGGAAAGCAGTGTGGCGGTTTCTCCTGAAATTCAGGGTCAACCTACCCCTGGATCCAGCAATACCACTCTTGGGAATATACCCAAGAGATGCCATATCATATTACAAAAGCATTTGTTCAGCTATGTTCATAGCAGCATTATTTCTTATAGCCAGAACCTGGAAACAACCTACATGCCTTTCAGTGGAAAATTGGATGAAGAAACTGTGGAATATATACATATTAAAGTACTACTCAGTGATAAAAAAAATGACATTTTGAATTTTGCATGCAAATGGATGGAAATGGAAAACACTATTCTGAATGAGGTAACCCAGACCCAAAAAGATGAACATGGGATGTACTCACTCATAATTGCTTTCTAGCCATAAATAAAGGACATCGAGCCTATAATTCATGATCCTAGAGAAGATAAATAAGAAAGCGAAGCCAAAGCAAAACAGATAGTTATTCTCCTGGATATTGGAAGTAGTCAAGATTGCCCGGCAAAAATTGGGAATTTGGGGGTGGGGTGGGATGGGGGTTAGAGGAGATGGGGAGAGAAAAATGTGAAGGGGAAGATGGGGAGAGTTTGGAGGAATGGGGTGATTGGGTTATAGGAAGGGTGGATACGGTAGCAGGGAAGTTTATATCTTAATTAAGGGAGCCATTTTAGGTTTGGCAAGAGACTTGACTCTAGTGGGGTATCTCCCAGGTATCCAGGGAGATGCCCCCAGCTAGTTCCTTGGGCAGCTGAGGACAGGGAGCCGGAAAAGACCAGATTCTATAGTCATACTGATGAATATCTTGCATATCAGCATAGAACCTTCATCTGGCGATGGATGGAAATAGAGACAGAGACTCACATTGGTGCACCGGACTGAGCACCCAAGGTCCAAAGGAGGATCAGAATGAGGGAGATCATGAGCAAGGAAGTCAGGATTGCGAGGGGTGCTCCCACCCACCAAGATGGTGGGGCTGATCTAATCGGAGCTCACCAAGGCCAGCTGGGCTGGGACTGAAAAAGCACAGGATAAAACCCGACTCCCTGAACATGGTGGACAATGAGGGCTGCTGAGAAGTCAAGGGCAATGGCACTGGATTTGAATCCTACTACACATACTTGCTTTGAGGGGGGACTAGCCTGTTTGGATGCTCACCTTCGTAGTCCTGGATGGAGAGGGAGGAACTTGGACTTCCCACAGGTCAGGGAACCCTTATTGCTCTTCGGACAGGAGAAGGAGGGGGAGTGGAGGGGGGAGGAGGAGGTAAATGGGAAGAGGGGAGGAGGCAGAAAATTTTAATAATATAAAAAGAACTCAAGAAAGTAGACATTAAAACTCTAATTAACCCAATTAAAAATGGGGTTCTAAACTGAACAGAGAATTCTCAAGAGAAGAAGTTCAAATGGCCAAAAGAAACTTAATGACATGCTCAACCTCCTTCCAATCAGGGAAATGTAAATCAAAACAACTTTGAGATACTATCTTACACCTCTCAGAATGGCTAAAATAAGAAACATTAATGATAGCCTATGCTGGAGAGGGTGTGGAGTAAGGGGAACACTCATCCATTGTTGGTAGGAATGCAAACTTGTGAAACTACTTTGGAAATCAGTGTGGCAGTATCTCAGGGAACTGGGAGTCAACCTACTTCAGGATCCAGTAATTCCACTCTTGGGAATGTACCCAGGAGATGTCCAATCATTCTACAAAAGCATTTGTTCAACTATGTTCATAGCAGCACTATTTTTAATTGCCAGAACCTGGAAACAACCTAGGTACCCCTCAATAGAAGAATGGATAAAGAAGGTGTGGCACATATACAATTTAGAGTTTTACTCAGCAGGAAAAAAAAGATCTTGAATTTTGCATGTAAATGGATGGAAATGGAAAACACTTTACTGAGTGAGATAAACCATACCCAAAAAGATGAATATGGTATTTACTCACTCATAAGTGGATTCTAGCCATAAATAAAGGATATTGATCCTATATTTCGTGATCCTAGAGAAGCTAAATAAGAAGGTGATCCCAAAGAAAGACATATAGTTATCCTCCTGGATATTGGAAGTAGACAAGATTGCCGGGCAGGGTTTGGGAGCACGGGGGTGGGGATGGGGTGGGAGTAAGGGAAGATGGGGAGAGAGAAGGGAGAAAGGTAGGATGGGGAGAGATTGGAGGATTGGGATGATTGGGATGGAGTAGGGGTAGATTTTGGAGCAGGAAATTAAATATCTTTATTATTGGAGCCATTTTAGGGTTGGCAAGGGACTTCACTCTAGAGGGGTTCCGAGGTGTCCAAGGCGATGTCTCCAGCTTATTCCTTGTGCAGCTGAGGAGAGGGTGCCTGAACTGGCCCTATCCTGTAGCCACACTGATGAATATCTTGCATATCACCATAGAACCTTCATCTGGCAATGGATGGAGATAGAAACAGAGACCCACATTGGAGCACTGCACTGAGCACCCAAGGTCCAAATGAGGAGCAGAAGGAGGGAGAACATGAGCAAGGAAGTCAGGAACGTGATGGGTGCATCCACCCACTGAGATGGTGGGACTGATCTAAGGGGTGCGTCCACCCACTGAGATGGTGGGACTGATCTAATGGGAGCTCACCAAGGCCAGGTGGACTGGTTCTGATGGAGCATGTGATCCAACTGGACTCTCTGGATGTGACTAACGGTGGAGGCTGACTGAGAAGCCAAGGACAATGTCACTGGGTTTTGATTCTACTGCATGTACTGGCTTCGTGGGAGCCTAGTCTGTTTGGATGCTCACCTTCCTGGACCCGGGTGGAGGGTCAAGGTCCTTGGACTTCCTATAGGGAACCCTAACTGCTCTTTGGACTGGATAGGGAGCAGGAGGGAGGTAGGGGGAGGGAAGGGAAGTGGGAGGAGGGGAGGAGGTGGAAATTTTTAATTTAAAAAACATAGATTCCATAGTGAAAATTTCATAAATGATAACTACAATCATCATCATAGTTCAACATTAAAGGAAGTCATTGCAAGAAATCAAGGCAGGACCTGGAGAAAAAGTTGAACCAAAAACCATAGAGGAGTGTTGCTTACTGACTTTCTTCTCATGGCTTGTTCACCTGCTTTCTTTCATTTTTGAAAATTATACTACAATTACATAATATCCACATCCCTCCTGGCTATCTTTGACTATCTTTGAAGCCAACAACTTTTTTCATACACACACACACACACACACACACACACAGACACACACACACACACAAACACACACACACATGTTTTCAAATATGATCATTTGGTGTAGGATAATCAATTCATGTATTTTATTTGGAGAAGGCTCTTTCTTCTGCTCACAGAATCCTTTAAGTGTCTGCATTTCTTTTTGTTGGGTTGAAATCTCATAGGTTGCCCATTTTTACTATTTTTTTGTCCTCATTTCACCCATGTTTCAGGAGTCATGTTGGTGATACTTGCTTATGACATTACCTAGAGACACAATGTCATTGAAAACTGCCTCTTTCTCTGGCTCATGCAATCTTTCAAAACCCCTCTTCCATATTTATCCATGAGCCATAAGTAGAGGAGATATATTGTAGATGTGTAAGTTGCACCTTAAATTCAAAACTTTACATTTTGATTAGTCTTTATTTATCTGTGAAAGTGTCCATCACTTTCAAAGACAGTTTCTTTGACGAGGAATGATGACTATACTTATCTATTGGTATAAAGACAAATGTTTGTAGTGCAGTTAGGCATTATGCTGGTTTAGTAAACTGATGGTTATATGTTATCCTCTATAACCCTAGGCTGCATTATCCCTTGGAAAATTGAAGTTTTCAACCTCTTGTTAATTGGTTCTTAAATCTGATTTCCAGCCACATATATGTGCCACTATGTACCATTAGCATTAATGTGCCATAATAGTCATATTTGTGCTTTATAGGCATCATCATTGGGTAGGATTATTGGTGACATCCCTCCTTTGGAAGCTTGCATAGTGCCTTATAATATGATGAAAGCTAGTCCTTAGGGAGTTAACAACCTGATTGAACTGGGTCCCCTCACACCAATCATCAATCAAGGCAATGCCCCACCCCAAGAATAGCCCAGACAAGTATTGTGGTGTTGAAGGAGCAGCGGGCTGTGTCCCACCACCCGGCTAGCTTTACCCAAAATAATTACACAGAAACTGTATTCTTTTAAACACTGCCTGGCCCATTAATTTGTAGCCTCTTATTGGTTAATTTTTACATCTTTCTTTAACCCATATTTAGTAATCTGTGTAGCACCATGAGGTGTGGCTTACCAGTAGAGATCTTAACCTGCGTCCATCTCAGAGAGGAGAATCATGGTGACTCACTATGGCGACTGCCTGAAGCATCTCCCCACTCCTGCTACCCAGCATTCTGTTCTGTCTACTCCGCCTACCTAATTTTCTGTTCTCTTAAAGGGCCAAGGCAGTTTTCTTTATTAATTAACCAATGAAAGTAACATAGACAGATAACTCTCCTCCATCATTTCCCCTTTTTCTGTTTAAACAAAAAAGAAAGGCTTCAACTTTAACATAGCAAAATTACATATAAGAAAACAGTTATCAAGCAAGTATTACAGTTACAATATTTAAATCTATTTTATCTTTTATCATAACTAAGGAAAGCTATAACTATCTATTTATTCTTCAACTCCATCGAAGACTCCAGAAGGATATAATATTACCTAAGTAAACAAGTCATATGCAACTTTCAAACTCTAGAAATGACAGAGACAACTCGCTGCCTGGACAGTCACCCAAAGTTCCTCTGTACTGTTGGGGCATCCATCTTCAGCCTACAGGCCCATAAGTATCCAGCAGACATTTCCATGAAGCAGGAAATTCCAAAGACAGTTCAGTCACTTTCTGCTGTGTCCTGCAGAACGTCTCACAGACACTTTAATGAATCAGGAACCCCAAAAGACCATCTCACCGTTAGGCAAGTTCAGCAGTCCTCTTTCTGTGGGTTCCTTGTGTCCAGTTTATGCAACAGTCCAGGCAAGAGCAGTTTCTTGCCCAAATGGCTAACAAACTCCATAAGTAGCCTCTTCGATGCCCATCTTCCTCTCGAAGTAGATTGGTGCTGCTAGGAGCAGATGTGTCTCATTGTCATGAAAAACCCTAAGTTATTAAAACATTAAATGCCATATTCTGCAGTCTTTGAAAGATATGAAGAATGCCTATCTGAAATATATCTATGCACATCTAGAAAATCTAACTAACATGACTACAAGTTTGACTATTGAAAGATATGAAGAATGCCTATTTAACTAAAGTATATCTCTATATATCTAGAAAATCTAACTAACATGACTATAAGCTTGACTATTATCAATGATTATCCATTAACAACTTATATTTCCTAATTATACATTACAGTTTTTAAAATGAACTACACAATCAAAATAGCTTAATCAAGATCAGAAATACATATACATATAACAAATTGACCTTAAAATCCATACCATTGCAGATTATTCATCTCTATATCATTGTGGAGATATTTTCTCAATTGAGGTTGTGTCTTCTTGGGTAACTCTAGTCAAGTAAGCATTACAATATATTCAACACACACACACACACACACACACTCAGACACACACACACACCAACAGAGAAGCATAATCTCCATATAATTAGAAAGCACAATCTACCTAGTGTTCATATGAGAGATCCAGATAGCACATATCAGTTATTCATTAAATTGTGTGTTTCTAGATGGCTCAACAGTCACTACTACCCCTTCTCAGAACCCATTATATTGTAAGACACAACTTCCTCTGACTCTGCATTTAATTAAGTTCTGTATCTAATCAACAATGCTCTTGACTTTTACACACCTACTTTTGCTTTTACCACTGGTCTAAAAATAATATCTTTCTCTTAATGTGTCTTTGTAGCCTACATATTTGTGAATTTACATTTACTGCTGAGTGGGAGATGTTTTGGTCGAGGTTAGATACTCTAGACATTTTATCTTTTGACCTTTGCCTACAGAGCTAAAGATTATACTGGGCTAAATCCTGATATCATAATCTAAACTCCAATGAGTGTTTGTGTATGACATATATTAGATTATGTAATATCATGTTAAGTCAAATTCCAAATTTCAGGTGAAAATACCAATGCATAATTATTTTACGCTCTGTTGCATGTTTGCAATTTGTGCATGTATGTGTTATACAGTTGCTACATATATATACATATATTTATATATATATATATATATATATATTTATATATATATGTGTGTGTGTGTGTGTGTGTGTGTGTGGTTTTCTCATAACTAAATGACCAGAGATGGTATTCCATTAAGAAGGATGCTTAAAAGAAATCCCACACTAGCTCATATTTGAGGATAATAGAGGGTTATTTATTTAGGCATAGACTCACAGATCACAATCCTCTGCTGAAACAGGGAACAATAACCGAATCCCACAGGAAGAAAAGAGGTTGGATGTGTGTTTTAAGTCAGCATAAACAGTATAAGAGCCCTCGCCCAAGTTGGTGGGTAACTTAAAGGCTACTGGCAATAGTAATTCCTATAGCACCTCCTCCTTTTCTTTAAATAAGAGAGTTCTAAGCATTATATAAAATTATATACAATATGAACAAATATATCAAGCAATATACATGTGATAAATGTTTCAATAATTATCCTATCAAAATGAGTTTATGTCTTATATAATACATAACTTGGCCAAGTCATGAGAAGAAAATAAATGCAACTTTCTAGTCTTCAACCCCACCAAAGATTCAAGAAGGGAAATAATACTACTTGAGTAAGCAGAAAGTGTAATCAATCAACTTCCAAAATATATGACAAATGACAGAGACAACTGGCTACCTGGACAATCACCCAAAGTCTCCTTTGCAACATGGAAGCAACCAACCTTGACTAAGGCCTAGAGTAACTGACAGACCATTTTTAGAGGCAGAAAATTATTCAAAATTGTCTTACCTTGTCTTGGCAATATTTGACAGTCCTGCTTATCCTTAACCAGATACCATGAACCTTGTCAGTGGTAGATAGATGGGCAGTTCCTCCCCAAAGGCTGGTTTTGCCAAGAAAAAAACAAGCTTCAAGTGGAGTGTATTCAGTGCTCAACATTCATTTGGGAAAAGATCAGTGCTGCCAGGAACAATTGTGTCTCATTTCAAAGGAACTTTAAGTAATTTAAATGCCATATTCTACAGCTCTTTGAAGTGGTTTAAGATTACCTATCTATGCATAATACAATCTCTATAAATCTAAAGAACTTGATTAGTCTACCTATAAGTATGACAAACATAGATGACTATTGATATATAATTCTTAATACATATATAACCTAAAGACTAAGACTGCATCTTAGAATATTATATAATAAATAACTTGCAACAAATAAGGACAATGATCTCTAAATGTAAATAATTAAACAAACGTATAACAAATGAGGACAATGATCTCAAAATGTATAAGTATCTTTATCAGATGTAGAAAATGCATATTACAATATAATAAATATATAAACAGTTAGAATCATGCATGCACACAATATGATATTCAATACAATTTAAGTTTGCATCAATATATAAGAATCTATACCAATGTAAACAGTAGCTCACAAGTATTCACTGGATAATTCATTATTAATATTAGTGTTGAGTAAGCTCACACTAATCTACTATCCAACCCAATCACTCCTTTTTAAAGATACCCCTGGGGCTACATAATTTCCCCCAACCCTCAATCCTATAACAGTTATAATCACTCCCTAAAGGATGTTCCTAACTCTGAAGACAAACTTTTTTAAGAGAGAGGATATCGTTTTCTAGAATTAATTCCAGATGTGATGGGACAATGTTCTTTCTATAGGATCCTGTGAAACTAAAATGATTGTTAAGATCCAAGATTGCTGTCTCCTATAACTGCAGATAGTCTCTGAGAATTCAGCAGAGTTTTTCTGAGGTTCATATTCAGTGTACTGGCCAGAACATTGTAAAAAAAAGTGCACCATTTCAGCTAACCAAGTTGGAACCATCTTGAGCAGCTGGTACCCAAAACAGGTCTTATAATAGCAACAACATCATGACATCTTATGAAACAGGAGGAGTTGTTGTTGTGGTGTGTTACATGGAGTGTGGGCCCCTTGTTCTGTCTGCCCTGCTAGCTTATACCCAAAATAAACACACAGAAACTGTATTAATTAAAACACTGCTTGGCCATTAGCTCTAGCCTGTTTTTGTCTAGCTCTCAAATCTTGATCTAACCCATTTCTATTAGTTTATATTTTACAACAAGGTCATGGCTTAACAGGAAAGATTTAGCATGTCTGACCTGGCATCTCCATGGCAGCTCTCTTACTCTGCTTTCTTTCTCCCAGAATTCAGCTGTTTTCCTCATCTATCTAACTTCTGCACTATCAAAATGCCAAAGCAGTTTCTTTATTCAACCAATGAAAGCAACACATAGACAGAAAGCCTCCTACACCATTTCCCCTTTTTTGTTTAAATAAAAGAGAACGGCTTTCACTTTAACATCATAACTAAGGAAAACTTTAACTATAAATATTCAACTCCATCAAAGACTCCAGAATGATATAATGTTACCTTATCCTTTGTGTATAGGAGAGCAAATGATTTTTTTTGGAGTTGATCTTGTATCCTGTCACATTACTAAAGGTATTTATCAGCTGTAGGAGTTGGTTGGTAGAGTTTTGGGGGTCGCTTATATACACTATCATATCATCTGCAAATAACAAACGTTTAACTTCTTCATTTCCAATTCGAATCCCCTTGATCCCCTGATGCTGTCTTATTGCTATTGCAAGAACTTCAAGCACTATATTGAAGAGATATGGAAAGAGTGTACAGCCTTGTTGTGTTCCTGATTTTAGTGGAATGGCTTTGAGTTTCTCTCCATTTAATTTGATGATAGCTGTCAGCTTGCTGTAAATAGCTTTTATTATTTTTAGCTATGAACCTTGTATCCCTAACCTCTCCAAGACCTTTATCATAAAGAGGTGTTGAATTTTGTCAAATGCTTTTTCAACATCTAATGAAATAATCATATTTTTTTCTTTCAGTTTATTTATATGATGGATTACATTGATAGATTTTTGTAAGTTGAACCAGCCCTGCATTTCTGGGATGAAGCCTACTTGATCATAAAGGATAATTTGTCTAATGTGTTCTTGGATTCTGTTTTCCAGTATTTTATTGAGAATTTTTGCATCGATGTTCATGAGTGCGATGTATGGAAATAGAAAACGCTATTCTGAGTGAGTTAACCCAGACCCCAAAAGATGAATTTGGTATGTCCTCACTCATAAGTGGATTCTAGACATAAATAAAGGTTCCTGATCCTAGAGAAGCTAAATAAGAAGCTGAACCCAAAGAAAAACACATAGTTATCCTCCTGGATATTGAAAGTAGACTAGATTGCCAGGCAAAAATTGGGATCTTGGGGGTGGGGGTGGCGTGGCTGTAAGGGTGATAGGGAGATGTGGAGAGAAAAGTGAGGAGGGGAAGATGGGGAGACCCTGGGGGAATGGGATGTTTGGGATGAAGGAAGGGTGGTTAGGGGTGCAGGGAAGAAGATATCTTAATTAAGGGAGCTATTTTAGGGTTAGCAAGAGACTTCACTCTAGAGGGATTCCCAGGTATCCATGGAGATATCCACAGCTAGGTCCTTGGGCAGCTGAGGAGAGGGAGCCTGAAATGGCCCTTTCCTATAGCCATACTGATGAATATCTTGCATATCACCACAGAAGCTTCATCTGGAGATGGATGGACATAGAGACAGAGACCCACATTGGAGTGCAGGAAAGAGCTCCCAAGGCCCAATTGAGGAGCTGAAGGAGGGAGAACATGAGCAAAGAAGTCAGGACCGCGAGGAGTGCACCCACCCACTGAGACGGTGGGGCTGGTCTAATGGGAGCTCACCAATGCCAGCTCAAATGGGACTGACAAAGCATGGAATCAAACTGGACTCTCTGAACATGGTAGACAATGAGGGCTGACTGAGAAGCCAAGAACAATGGCATTGGGTTTTGATCCCACCGCATGAACTGGCTTTGAGGGAGCCTAGTCTGCTTAGATGCACACCTTCCTGGACCTGGATGGAGTGGGGAGGACCTTGAACTTCCCGCAGGGCAGGAAACCCTGACTGCTCCTTGGACTGGAAAGGGAGGGGGCAGGAGGGGGGAGGGGAAGGGAAATGGGAGGTGGGGAGGAGGCGGAAATTTTTAATAATAACAATATAAAAATAAAAAAGTAGATGAGTATTTTTTCCTATGGACACATGGTGATCTGTTCAGTTTCTCTGCTAATGATTTTTTTTAAAAATTTTTGGTTGATATGAATTATGATGCTGTGAACAATCATGGACAACTCTTTATGTATATGTTTATGTTTTGTTTTTGAGAAATATCTAGTGATCTGTTGAAATGCAAAAAAAAATATAGAAAGGGCCTTTGACAAAACCCCAGTATCCCTTCATGGTGAATGTCTAGGATATAGTAGAAAAACAACAGACTTAATTCAACTTAATAAAGCAATTTACAGCAATCCCATAGTCATCATCTTCTTAACTATAGTGATATTCAAAACATTTTTATTAAACTTAGATGCAAATCAAAATTATAGTTATTATATTAGCATGTTGATCTATGATAAATATCATGTTATAAGCTTAATCTCTAGCATATTGATAACATTTGGTAGTATAATATGAAGAAATTAACCTACATTATTTCTAACTATTTCTGGTTTCATGAGGATATTTTTGTACTATCATGGAGAAAATGACTTGAAAATCACTGGATAAGTTTTAAACGATTATCAATGATTCTATACCAACAAAAAGTTTATAATAAATAGATTAGCACTTGAAAAATATCAAATATATAATTTCTAACTTATGCATTTTGAAATGAATAAGTTGGATTCTGCTGGATGAATAAAGCATAAAGATAGGCATTGTGCCACTGGGCTTATCTCAAACAGAGCACTTGAAATAAATGATTTCTCATTTACTATTGGATTAGTGAGACTGAATAAGTTTGAGAACTCGGGCATGCTTAAGTAAATGCATGTTTATTCTCCCTGACTTTCGGTTCCCATCAGCAAGAAGAATTTGATATGGAAAGAACTAGAAATTGTACTGACATGTCATTTTGCTAGAAATATGTTATTGATGTGGGATGATATTAGAAGGATGGAATAACACCAAAGTGTGAAGCTAACTTATACTGTCATGAAGAATGATAACATTCAATATAGCCGAATCAGATTTTTACCCAAGTGCCAAGTTACATTATTTCACAGTTGCACTATTGTTATAAATATGAACTTGGAAGGATTCAGTGGAAAGGCAAAATTATTTTAAAGACATGCATCTTCTACCAAAGATATTCAATTTCTCTTAGGTAGTATTCGGTGGAAAGTCTTTCTGTATATGTGTTGCTTTTATTGGTTAATGAATAAAGAAGTTGCTTTCAGACAATAGCTTAACAGAATATAGCACTATATACAGAGAGAGAGTAGGCAGAGTCAAAGAGAAGCCATGTATTCACACCAGAAACAGACACCAGATGAAAACATGCTGATAAGCTATAGCCGTGTGGTAATACAGATTAAAAGAAATTGGTTATGCAAAGATATAATAGTGAGCTAGCAATACATTTAAGTGATTGGCCAAGCAGTAATTTAAATAGTATAGTTTTGTGTAATTCTTTCAAGTGAGGGCAGCTAGGAAATGATTTTAGGTAGTTAGGAAACAAATGAGCATCCTCCTCTAACAAATTGGCATACCAACGTGGGAGTGACTACATGTACACAAAACCTAAGAAATCTTGAAAAGGAATTCTAGACACACACAAAACAAACAAACAAAATCAAAGTTTAGGCACATTTTTTTTTTTTTTTTTTTAGCTAATGGCATGTAGCAGCTTCCATAAGAAAGGTCTTCCTGATTCAGTAACAGAAAAAAAGCAAAAACAAACAAACAAAAAAACCCATGGTTTCAAAACAGTGGCTTCCTTGGCCATGCTGCCAATATGAACTCTGACTCTTTCATGATACCCTACATTTAAATGGGGTTTATGAGCAAGGTGTTATAAACTGCTTAATGGCATGACAGAGACCCTCTGCATACTTGGAACTAGGGCAGTGTGCATGGCTTACAGAGGGAGTGAGCATGCCTCTGCCATGTTGGGTAGAGTCAAAAGGCAAAGCAGTCTTAGTCTTATTCATGCAGCAGCTTAGCATTTGAAGAAGTGATTCTGGACAGAAAAGGATTTCAGATATGTAATAGGACAGATTCAAACATAAAATCCTCTAAAGGAGAGACAGTGTGTTTTAAAAATGTATGTAGTCTTGGGAGAGATAAGACAAAGAATAAAGAGAAAGTAAATGTAATATAAAAATGCAGACAGGCATAGATTAAAGCTGTAAAGACAATAAAATAAATATTGAACTGGTAGAAAAAGCAATAGAGTAAGAAAAATAAGCCACATAAAGATTGAATACACACAGAGAATCTGGATTGTGTATATTATTGTATTCTTTTCTGAATTATTTGACTGTGAAAGACCTAAGTACAGAGAGACTTTGCATTGTATCAGCTGCTACATGAAACCCTTTTGCCCAGACTTCTTCAATACCATCAAAGACCCCAGAAATATAGTATTACCTAAGTAAACATGAAGTACATTTTAAACAATTTCCAAAATTATAGAAATCCTGCTGCCTGAACAGTCATTCAAAGTTTTCGTGAAGCATCCATATTTATCCTATTGGCCCATAATAACTGGCAAACTTTTCAGTGAAGCAAGAAATTTGAAGATATGTTCTGCTTTGTACTCTCAAAATTCTTCAGTTGCTTTCTTCTCTGTTATGCAGAATGTCTGACAGTTTCTTCTGTGATGTTCAAACAATGAAGGACCATCCTATCTTTTGTAAAGTTCAGCAGTCACTTTTTTGTGAGTCCTACATGTCCAGTTCATTAAGCATACCATCAGTTAATCTAGAGAAGATTAGTTCCTTGCTGAAATGGCTAGCAGACTCCATAAGGAAGCTATTGAATGCCTATCATACTCTTGAAATGGATTAGTGCTGCTAGAAGTAGATATGTTTCACTGTTCAAAATAGTCTACATTCTTGAAACATTTTAAATTCCATAAACTGTAGGCCTTCCTGAAGATTATCTATCTAAAGGAAATATATCTCTGTATATCTAAAAAACCTAACATGACTAAAAGTTTGATTATTATAGATAACTATCTATCAATCTGTGTTTTTAGTTACACATTACATTTTAATTGAGCTGTGTAAACATAATAAACAAGAGTAGAAATATACATATAACAAAATTGACCTTAAATTCATATCCAAATACCAAACAAAGTCCATACCAATGTAAAGTGTTCATTTCTATGTCATATCCTCATTTATTCTTTAGAAAGACCTTGACTATGACTACGAAGCATTTATAATCAATACCCTTTAATGAAAACAAACATTTATAAGCAATATTTGGGAATTTGGGTATAGTTTTTTGGATTACTTTCTGATGACATTTTAGGCTACATTTCTGTAACATGTCATTAGACTTAAATTTTGAAGTCAAGATACCTTTAAAACATATTTGCTTAACTTAGCAGCCTGTACAATGAAATGTCTCTCTATAGTTAACTCATTCATTGCTAAAAATTCAAAAATATACAATAATATAAACAAATCAGACTGTTTATTTTCCATCTTCAAATGGCTTTTTTACTCTCTTTTACTTTTATTTTTTAATTATTGATTTTTTTGAGACTGGGATTCTTCAAGTATTTTTGGCTGTCCTATTGCTTACTCTGTAGACAAGGCTGTCCTTAATCTCACAGAGATCTGCCTGCCTCTGCCTTCCAAGTACTTGGATTAAAGGTGTGTACCACCATACCTGTATATGCTAATTATTTTATAAAGGACATTTTCTATCCCTTTTCTTTTGTCTCCCATGCTTACATATAATTTCAAACACACTGTAAACCATTTAGAGGTTCTTCTTTTCCATTGGAGTCTGTTTTTATTGTGTATCTGCAATCATTTTATGATCAGGGGAGTTCTTAATGTTCTAAGCAATATGTCTAGGAGTAAAGCTGCAGCTTTGGAAACTGGTTTCACCTCATTCCTTAGCCTTTTGAGAGTCTAGCTTCAGGGCAGAGATAATGACAGGAGTCACATTAATTGCCACAACTCTGTTGAGTTTCTAGGCCCATTCCATCATTGAGAAACCTTATGCCAGCTGCTCATAAACACCATTTAAGAATTTGTTGGCATAGCCTCTTAAATGAATGCAAGGTTTTTGCTGCTAATGCTGAGTCAAGAAGCCTCTATTAAAGAGGGTGTTCCTCTACTTTCCTCTAGCAAGCAGAAGTCACCTGAGACAATGCTGCTTCCAAGAAGCTATGTTTGACTTTGTTCTTTTCTCTCTAGAATCCTATTATTTAAGCTTTCACAGGCTTCACGTGAAAATTCTTGCAAAACATTTGGGTGTAATTATAGAAATGGCAACTGCACTTCCATTTCCTAGCCAACCAGACAAGAATAATCACACAGAAACTATATTAATTGCAAAACTGTCTGGCCAATGGCTCAGGCATATTCCTAGCTAGCTAGCGCTTACATCTTAAATTAACCCATTTCTATTAATCTGTATATTGCCTTGAGTCTGTGGTTTACCAGTTATGTTCTGACATCTTTCACTTTCAGCAGATCTATGGTGCCTTCCTGATTCTGCTTTCTTTTTCTCTGCATTCACTTTTGTTTTCCTGCCAACCTATAGTCTCTTATGCCATAAGGCAAAGCAGCTTCTTTATTAACCAATGTTAATGAAGCATATTTATAACATACAGAGGGGAATCCCATATCAGTTCCCTTCCCACTTTATCATTCTCATTTATCATTCTTTCCTATGTCTCCTAAAACATGCTTCCTAAAGTTTACCCTGCAATAAATTTATCCTATTGTTAGTCAGAATATGTGTTCTCCTATTTGCTTGCCCAATTTGTATTACTTGTCTATGATAAGCCTAGACATCCCTTTTTGAAAAGCTAGACCTGACATACTGGGTTATAATGGGCACCTTTACTTGATCTTTTTTTCTTTTTTTTTTTTTTTTTTGAGACAGGGCTTCCTTGTAGCTTTGAAGCCAGTCTTGGACTAGCTCTTGTAGACCAGGCTGGCCTCAAGATCACAGAGATCCCCCTGCCTCTGCTTCCCGAGTGCTGGGATTAAAGGTGTGGTCCACCTTCGCCCAGCTTCTACTGGATCTTATAAAAGATTCCAACCAGTTAGAGCCTGAAAAAAAGCAAGCCATTTATGAATTACCATTCATTCTCTGTCAGTTATTTTGTGTTTGTATCCTCTAGAACAATAAGATGTGATAATAGTATATACATGTACTGAAATGCAAGGCAGTAGATATGATTACAATTCATTGTATATATTCATGAAATTATCAATAGTAAAGAATAATTTTAAAATATTTCTAAGTTATTTGAAAAGATTTAGCTTCCATCAGTTTTGAGGCATTGTATTCATAGTAATAAAAAATCAGTGCTCATTTCAGATCTTATGATCAATTCCTACTTTTACTGCTCTAATCTATGTAAAACTTTATTTCATTGGTGTATTTCTAGGAATCTATATGATTCTCTGAAGGCTTGTATCTCTTTCTCTGACATTGCAAATGACCAAAGACGTGTATATTATTTCCTCTATCTCTGCTACCTGCACTTTTCCTGATGAATCCCTAAACATTTCTAAGAAATTCTTCATCATCAATATCTCTCTGAAGTGTCAGTGCTCTCCCACTTATACCTCTGCTGACTTTGTCTCCTAACTTCCCTGGTCTCCATGTCTATGTTATTTCATAACTATCTAGAACTTCACCCAAATTGAACCAAAGGAAAACTAATAAAACATTCAGCTATCTTTTATTTTTACCTCTGCTGTCTTTGTCTCCTAAGATCTCTGATTTCCATATCAATGTTCTTTCATAACTATCTAGAACTTCAACCAAACTGAACCAAAGAGGAGCTAATAAAATAACTGAAGAAGTAAAATATTTTATTCTACAAATTTTCAAAAGTCACATGTGAGTACTCAATTTACTTTCCCTAATAAAGGGTGGATTCTGTCATGTATTTTAAATTAACGTTTATATTTATTATTACTTTTTCCTATCCTAAATGCTTTTCATTTAATTTTGTAAGAATATCATTAGATGGAGAAAGAACAGATATGATAGAAGGAAAGCAATATCTTGATTGAGGGAGCCAGTATGGGGTCAGAAAGAAACCTGGCTCTAGAAAAATTCCCAGGAATCCACAAGGATGACTTCAGCTAAGACCCTAAGCATTAGATGAGAAGGTGTCTGAATTGGTCTTGCCCTATAGACTGAGCTCCCAAGGTCCAGTCGAAGAGTGGAAAGAGTGAGAATATAAGCAAGGAGGTCAAGATTATGAGGGGTTCACCCACTGAGACAGTTTGACTGAAGGAATGGGAGCTCACCAACTCCAACTGGATGGAGAGTGAACGAGCATGGAATCAAACTAGTCCCTCTGAATGTGGTTGACAGTTGGGGCAGACTGAAGGGCCATTGATAGTGGCACTGGGATTTGTCTCTACTACATGTACTGACTTTTTGGGGATCCTATTCTCTTTGGTTGTATACCTTGGTTAACCTAGATGTAGTATGGAGGGCCTTGGACTTGCCACAGGGCAGGGTGCCTTGCCCTCTCTTAGGATTGGAGGGTGGGAAGAGTGGGAGGATTATGTGGAGGGGAGTTGGAGGAAGGGAGGGAGTGGGAATTTGGATTGGTATTTTTTAAAGTAATAAAATAATAAGTAAAAAGAAGAAAGAATGTATCAATAGACAGTATATAACCCTCTAATTTTTTATCACAATACTATCTGAGAGAAAAAGTATAATCTACATGAATTAACATAAGGCTGATCAATTTGCATTCTGAAATATGGACATTTTATTAATATCACATAAATGTGTATATCAATATATTTAAAATGCAAATATAAATATTTTGTATGAGTATAAAACTTGAATATATTATTATCATCACCTTTGAATTTATAGTATTAGGGAATATATACACTTTGTATTTTGCTTTCCTGTGCTATAGGCAATAGACAGCAGAGTCAAGTACGCTTTCACAGACTATTGGCATCTAAAAGTAGAGCCACTGGGGTACTCTGTTGTTTTTAATAATGCTTATTCTAACTGAAGCATTAAGAAAACAATTTTAAAAATCTGTAGCAAAGTGGTTTTAATTTAAATTATATGTATCTCTCATGCCACCCTAGTGATATAAAGTAAAAAAAAAAGTGTACTTATAATGAGTTTAGATCAGTAAGTCAGTGTTCTGTCATCCTTTGGAGAATTACCTCCAAGCTTTCAAAATCTCTCATTTTCCTGAGTGTTCTAGGCATTGCATTAATTACATATATCATGTTCAATATTTCATATTGGAATATCTTACAGAAGAAAATAAAATAAATGGTAGTGTACTTGCTTTATAGGAAAAAAGCCCTGGGTTCAATTTCTAGTATTAATAAAAAATAAAATAACAAAGAGACTTTTAAATTTTTCATATAATTTCTGCAATTGCTGCATATAGGTCTAAAAATAATATGTTTCAGACTTTCAAAGGTTTATGATTCTACTATGGCTAATAAGTATTGTCCATATATTAATAATTTAAAGTGTAACCTTTCATTGTCTCTTCTCTATCTGGAAGGAAAGCAAAGAAATTAAGGATTTTCTTTCTTAAAAAAATGTTAATAAATTCAGCAGAAAAGCAAGGGATAAGCTTAAATTTTGACATGACAACATAATGCTGTCATCTACAAACGTGTTACAATGTTTTCCATAACTATGGTGGGATACAAAATACAGGAATCAAGTTGGACATTAAAGTTTCTACTCTAGAACAACAGTAAAATATCATGGTGAAAGGATGATGATAAGAATCAGAATATCTAATAAAAGATCAAGGTACCATGTCCAAGAAAAGCAACACATGCATCAAAAGTAACAGTGTTTGCAAAAACATTTCTTCTTACTACTTTCTATCTTTCTGCTTTTATAGGATATTTGCTATCCTATAGAATCACCCTTCCCAAAAAATAAAGCAATAAAGCTTGTAATGATGAAACAGGAAATTCAGAGAGCTAAATGTCATTAAATTCTACTTAAAATAGTAAAATTTATACAGAATACAGGGGATAAATATATACACATATGCATGAGTTTACATAATGCACAGTATCATATTATAATTTCTCTTATTATGCCCATCTTATAGATTTAAAACTTGTCCAAAATTTTACTAGTCTATTATTGCTACTGAGATCGAAACAATCTATTATGATACAAATTTCCATATGTAAACCATATTTTTTGCCCATAATGCCAACATTTGTTTGGTGTATGGGGTATTTGCTTTGCATTTTCTTTTCTAAACACATGGAGCATATCGTTTTTAAATTATACTCTAGTGGTATTGAATTTTCCAATCTTTCATTCTACTCTAGTGAGCAATTCAGTTTTAAATCATTTCCTGTTCCATATTAAAAGACTTAAGTGTGAGATTCCCCTCTGTGCTGTGAATAAGTTTTATTATCATTGGTTAATAAAGAAGCTTCTTTGGCTTGTGGAGGGCAGAATATAGCCACGCTGAATGAGATATAGTGAGAGAGTAAGTGGAGTCAGGAGACACAATGTAGCTGCCAAAAAGGAAGGGTACTGCAAAACCTTATTGGTAAACCACAAGCCTTGTATAAAATATAAAATAATAGAAATAGATTGATTTAAGATGTAATGACTTAGTTAATAGAAAGCCTGAGCTAATAGGCCATACATTTTTATAATTACTATAGATTCTGTGTTGAATATTGAGAATGGGCATATGGAAAAACAAATTAATTGTCTCTGCTTACAAAATGGTGCCCACTGTCTGGGACTTGGATCAACACAAGGACCTAAAAAAAAACCTTACAAAAGCACTTCTAGACCCATAAAAATGGAGCCAAGCACAGCTTCTTAATAACTGAATTTTTTTCAGATATGTTCTGTTTGATGTTGGTGAACAGAGGTATAGCTCTGTTAAGAGAAGGCATACTTGCTCTGCATTAGCAGCAAAGATTCTTGGCTTCTTTAAAAGCTGGTTTTTTGTTCATGCTGGCACATGAACAGCTCTGGCTCTTTTGGGAGGTCCTGCACTTAAATGGGGTTTGTTAGCAGTGTGCTGCTATTGCTTAATGGTGACATAGACCTGCTGCATCCTTGGAGCTGGGGCAGTGAGCATGGCTAACAAAGGAGGTGAACATACCTATGCCTTGTTGGACAAGGTGTGGTCAACAGTCAGAAAAAGGATCTGTTCCTAGCCAAGCCCACTTAGCATTTTAAGAAAGGGCACCCTGGTTAGAAATGATTACAGATATGTCAATAAAGACATATTCAGACAAAAAAAAAAAACCTCTGAACAGGACACAATATGTTTGGAAAAATGTGCATAGGTTTGGGAGAGAGGGAAAAGAATATAGAGAAGAATACACATACTCATATATTTAAAAAGTAAAGATAAATATTAAAAAGAAATAGAATAAAAAATAAGAAAATCAAATATGGAATATACACAGAGGTCTGGATTATTCATATTATTGTGTTTTCCTTGAATTTTTTACTGCAGAGAGACATTTGATTCTGGGGGTTTCCTAAGATAAAACAACATATATATTTTAAAGTGTCTTGACTTCAAAATTGAGTCTAAGAATATGTTACTCTGAGAAAAAAGCTTCTGCTTTTGTTTTATATAGGATGAGAACCTGTGAATTACATCCAGGATAATATGGTTTGATCAAAGGAGATAACCTAAAAGGTTCCTGTACATCCTCAAAAATACTTTATCCAACAAACATTAGGAAGAAATTGAATAAAACAATGCCCCAATCCCCAAATGATTGTTTATAAGTGTTTTGTTTTTATTTAAAATATTTTATTATTTGATTATATGTGATTAATAGTTAATTTAAAAAATAAGAGGGGTATGTTATAGAGATGAATACTTTCCATTGGTATGGATCTTGGTCTAGTGACACATATTTAAAGTTGACTTTGTTGTATTGTGTATATGTATTTCTGCTCTTGTTTAAGGTATTTTACTTGCATAGCTCAATTAAAACTGTAATTTATAGTTAAGAAATACAGGTTAATAATCATCTGTAATAATCAAGCTTTTAAATATATTAGTTAGATTTTCAAGATATACAGAGATACATTTCAGTTAGATAGATAATCTTCAACACTTCAAAGACCTATAGAATATGGCATTTAATATGTTTTAAGAACTTAGACTTTTCTTGACAGTGAGGCATGTCTGTTTCTGGCCTCACCAATTACTTCAGAGAGGTTGATGAACATTGAAGCAACTCATTATGGAATTTTCCTTCAATGTGACAAGACTAGCCATTTGCCTTGCCTAAACTACTTGATGCTATGCTGTATAAATTGGACATACAGGACCCCAAAAATGTGATTGCTCAACTTTCCAAAACATGGAATGGTACTTTATTGTTCCTACTTCACAGAAGAAACTGCCAAACATTCTGTAGAACACAGAAGAAAGTGACTAACAAACTGCCAATATACACAAAACAGTCTTTCTAATTTCCTGCTTCATAGAAATATCTGCCCAATACTATGGACCTGTAGGCTCAAGATTGGTACCCTAATGCTACAGAAGAATGTTGGGTGACTGTTCAGGTAGCAAGATGTCTCTGTCAATTCTAGAGTTTTGGAAGTTGCTGGCCACGCACTTATTGTTTGCTTAGGTAATATATCCTTCTGGGGTCTTTGAAAAGTTGAAGATAGATAGTTATAGTTTTCCTTAATTATAATAAAAGATAAATTAGATGTAAAGCTTTTGACACACAAAGAAATATTGCAACTGTAATTCTTACTTGACACCTGTTTTGTTATATGTAATTTTACTATGTTTAACTTAAAACCTTTCTTTTTATTCAGATAGAAAAAGGGAGATGATTTGGGATTCTTCTCAGTATTCTGTGCATATATTTTATTGGCATTGGCTAATAAAGGAGCTTCTTTGGCCTATGGCAGGGCAGAATACAGCCAGGCTGGAAGAGATATAGTGAGAGAATAGGCAGAGTCAGGAGACACCATGTAACTGCCAAAGTAGAAGGACACTGCAGAACATTACCGGTAAACCATGAGCCTCACAGTAAAGTATAAAATAATAGAAATGGCTTAATTTAAGATGTAAGAGTGAATTAGAAATCCACCTAGGCTATTTGCAATACAGTGCTGTAATTAAACATACTTTCTGTGTGAGTATCCGGGGTCTGGGAGGCCAGGAAATTAATGAGGAGTCCACTCTTACACTTAAGTGTTTCCCATTCATATATAATCCTGCCAATTTTCATATTCTTATAGTCATCTACTAGAAAACTTACACTGTTTTCTCTCCAAGTACTCTGGAATAGGGGTGTACATCTTTGGAATGAGTTACAAACCTAAGGCAATGGAAACTCCCAGGAATCTATTAGAATGACACTAGCTGTGACTCCTTGAAATGGGGGATACAGAGCATGAACAGGCTTCCTCCTGTAACAGGAAAGACTTCCAGTGGAGGGATTGGGACACCAACCAGGACACAAAACTTCAACCTATAATTTGTTCTGCATATAAGATGTGCTGGGATAAAGGTGGCACAGAAATTGGGGGACTTACCAAGCAATAACTGGTTCAGATTGAGACCCATACCATGAGAAGGAGCTTACCACCTGACACTGCCTGGAGGGCCAATACACAGAAGAGAGATAAACAAAAGAACTAGGATTGAGCAAACATAACTGTAGAAAAGTCAATGAAATTATTTCTAATATTCTTTTATATTCATTGACTGGTAGCTAGTTCAAATGTCATCAAAGAAACTTCACCCAGCAATTGATGAAAACTGATGAAAAGTCCTACAGCCAAACATTAGGTAGAGCTAGGGAATCCTGCAGAAGAGTGAAAGGAAGGACTGTAGTAATCAGCAGGACTGACTATACCACAAAACAACCCATAGAAACAATTAAACTGGGCCCATAGGGACCCACATAGACTGATCTGACTACCAGGGAGCCTGCATGGAACTGACCTATGCTCTCTGCACATATGTTGCAGTTGTGTAGCTTGGTCTTCTTGTGGGATGCCTAACAATGGGATCAGGGACTGTCTTACTCTGTTGTCTGTTTTTGGGACCCTTTCCTCCTACAGGGTTGCCTAGTCCAGCCTTAATAGGTGAGAAGAAGCCTAGTCTTATTGCAACTTGATATATCATGGATGATTGATATCCATGGGAGTCCCACCCTTTTATGAAGAGAAAAGAAGGATGAGAGGATTGGGGAGTGCCTAAGAGGGGAAGTGGGGTGGACTTGGAGGAGAGGAGTGGGGGAAACTGTGACTGGAATAGAAAAGCAAAAGTTAAATAAATAAGAATAAAAAAACTTACACTGAAGCTATGAATGTTTGGCATAATAACTATTCATTGAGTAAGTGGGGTGGATGAATGAAAGTATTTAATGAAAAGTATTATTCTTTTTTAGTATTGATTCCCTAATCAGGGCCTTTTTCCCTCCACACCTGGAATGTAGTACTTTATATATAACCCACAAATACATCTTAACACTTTTATCTTAGAAATGAATAAAAAATTCAATGGTCCATTTATCTAGTTTTGAGTAATAAATGGTCTAAAAACTTCTTGGAACACAGATCTTAAAAACGAATGTGAAATAATCTACCTTGTCAATGTGGGAAATTTTCAAAACTGCCACTGGAGCCCTACACAATACAGGATGATTTTGCTTTAACATATGCCTATAAGAAAATGTCACATAATAAATAAAATATAAAATTAATGATTAATAATGTCATAGAAAATAATGATCTAATAAAAAAATTGGAGGTCTAGTCTCTTTCAAAATGTCTCATTTTATTGTAGACTGTAGTTAGTGCTAAGTACCTTAGAACATATTGAACATAACTATAGTTATGGTGAGACCCCTGGACTCCTTTTCCTCAAGACTCTGAAAACTAAATTAGTGTAATTGTTTCAGCTTTGCATGAGACCTTACCTGCATTTTCTAGACAAACACTATTGTAAATGAAGACTGATCCTGCATTTCTCAGCTATCAAGACCCAAAAAAGTCACACAGAAATTGTATTAACTATAACACTGTTTAGCCTTTTAACTCAGGGTTATTATTAACTAACACTTACATCTTAAATTAACCCATTTTTATTGATCTGTGTATCATCATGAAGTTGTGTCCTACTGGTATGGTTCTGGGGTGTCTTACCCCTTTGGCAGCTACATGGTGTCTCTCTGAGTCCAGCTACTCTTTCACTCTCTCTATCTCTGTTCTGATTTCCCACCTGGCTTTCTTTACTCTGCTAAGCCATTGGCACAAACAACTTGTTTATTAACCAATGGTAAAACATATTCACAGCATACAGAAGGGAGTCTCATATCACACTGTAGCTGAAGTTATCTGACAGTTTAAGAAGCTTGATGTTTTACTCACTATAACCAAGAGATGTATCTCACTGATAGCTAAGAGTATTGCTGATAGGTTTGACACCTCTATGTGCATCTGACATTTACTTGAGGCTCCGTCTTTGAAATATTTGTGTTTGGATTCTTTGAGAAATTATACCCATAGCAAGAATTCCAAGTGACAGAGGGCAAAAAATGTCTGAGTCTAGAATTTGAGATGCCATAACTTTTGTAGTACTGTGCTACTCAAACCAATCTGTAACAACTCAGTTCAAGTGTAGATAATATGAATACAAACTCTTGTATGAGAGAATTTAGGAAAATATTATGGCAGATATTTAAAATCCTGATTGAATGTTCTGTTTTGTTTTTATTTGTTTATTGACATGATCATGGCATATCAAGGACTGCAGTGCCTCATATCTACTTCCACAGTGCCTCAGATCTACTTGAATAGCAAAGCATTTCATGTAAGAGGAATTTCAATGCCTTCTTTTGTTCCAAGTATGAATGATGCAAATAACTGACTATAGCTAAAATTTTTGTATGCAGAAACTATCAAAAAAGATAAGTGTAACATGCAACTGTTCGCATACAAAAACCCCCTACCATGATTGTTGACTGACCTACCTCCTTCAACTAGATAAAGTAAATGCACTGAGGTTTCTGGCTGCTGAAGTAATTCCATGAGAGCACATAGCCCACATAAAGACAGCTTTTCATCATATGTATCTGTTATTCTTTATCTACAGTTACTTCAATCAAGTCAATCCTGAAGTTACACAAGTTGTGGCAAAACCTAGAAATGATAAATGGTAATAATGGCCTTGTTTGACAATAATAAAATAATGAATATATTTTATGATGAAGATGAGTAAAATGCAAAGAGGAAAAGGAAAGAAGAATATGATGGTGCAATTTTCATTGGCCCTCATATATCCACATGACAATGCAAGTCACCTTATACATAAGAAAACTGAGAATGAAAATGACCATCTAACACAGTGACTGTTACAAAGTAAGAGTCAAACCAAAAGTGCGTTTCCAAATTATTTCACCATTTGCTCAATCTAACATTTGATTCCCTATGCCAAACCATATATAAATTAATTTCCTGCATATAATTTCTGATATATTTATAATCTATTTCATTCCTGCTTTTGCAAATTACCTCTCTCCTTATTCTCTACTCCCCAGAACACCTACTTTTATCACATGCAATTCTTTCATCCTTGCCTTATTTCCTAGTCCTGGAATGTCTTCATTTGTAACATCAGCAATCTAATTCCTCTTCATACCACCTTCATAATCCACCACATCTTTCCTTTGAATGCCTACCCAAACTGTAGCATCATATAGGGACAACATAACCCTTTAAAATATTGTTTGTGGACTTGTACTGAGCCGTCTCCATGTGTTTCTTTTTATTTTTCTATTTTATGTCATATTTTTCATGATTCTGATATATATTATCCAACCTGGTAGTCTTCCTTAGTTACTCAAAATCTCTTACTTTCTGAACCTGTTCACCAAAGATTTTGCACTGAATTGCAGCACAATGCTCTTTAGTCATGCTAGACCGCAATTAAAAACTGCAGCAGAAAAAATGATCAATGGGAATGTTATTCTGAAATAAGTAGCTTGACCACAGTTAAATTGCACATAGTATTCAGACCACATACTCATGCAAATTAGGTGTTATTTTCACCCTTGAGACTTCTCAGCAAATTGCAGGAAAATCCCTCAATAGCAAAGTGGCCCAGAAAAGCAGTAAAGTTAAGGACTACATGCTGTGATTTCTTAGTTTCCATTAAAGAGCATTATCCTTTCTACTAGGTGGAGATTGAAATGTTTTTGATAGGATAGTTTATTCCACAATTAAGAATGAAGCTTAAGGCATACATTCATTAAAATTATATATTTTCCCATAGCACATACTAAATTGTCTTAGGAAGGACAAATGAATAAAAAGTACATAGACATAGTGAAGGGAAACAGATTTTTCAACAAAGGCAAAAGATAAAATACAGAGGCCACGAAAGTTGTAATAATTTGCCTCAGGTCTCATCTGCTAATGTTTCTAACTTTACAAAGAGGGAAAATGATGTCATAGGGCATACATTCTCCAGGATTCATCTATGAAAAATTACCCTATGATCTGGACCTTAAGTCCAGCTGAGCAGATTCAGTCTCCCTACATCTTTTAGAAACACATATATCCATTTTTTGCATGCTGGTGATGTTTTGCAAAATGCAACTTAAAGTGTTGGTGAGCTTTGGATATGGGATGAAAGAGAAATGTTCTATAGTATCTTTAACTGTACTACCTTCTAAATCCTACACACATAGTAAATGGTTTCATGTACCACATTTTAACTCAAAGTATATATCAGCATTAAGATTTAAACAAGAAAATGAGCTGATGAAGGTCCCCGTTGTGTTAAGTTCTCATTTAGGAATTTTATAGGGGAGTATAGTAGGCAGGGTAAAGAATGTAACAGCCTACTTGTCTTTATTTTCCTGCCTATCAGGGATGAGTAATCTTGTTTCAGCTGGCCTATTTACTCTTAATAAGACAACTGAAAGGCCAAATGGGACTGATAAAAATCTTATTTCTGAACATCAGATGATTATTCTGGTTGCAGAGGCATAATTTTCTCACTCCGATTGCTCAGTGGGTTTTTTTTTTTTTTTTTGGTGATTTTTTTTGACATCTTCTGGGGTGAAAAAAATGGTTTTATAACAGAGAACTGAACAAATGTTTGAGGTTTATTTGTCTTCAGGGCAACTGTTACTAGAATTTGCTTTCCTGTTTTACGAAATGAATAGTTGCTATTTCCACCCCTACTCCTTGCTTTATGTTGTTGCTGTTACTCTGCCTCAACTACTGCCTGCCTTTCTGGGTATGGTAGGAGACAAGTTAAATTGTTTTCCAGGCAAAGACTCCACAATGCCTTTTTCCTGTGGCCACTGCAGGTGGGTTTAGGAGGTGCAGCATCTGCACATACTGAAGAGTTGAGTTCTCTCTGTCTTTTCTTTGTACAGACTGTAAAGGCCAAATGTGCAGCCATTCCAGCTACATTTATAGGGAAGACTCAGAGGAACAAGAGTGGGATGAGCACAAGTACAGAGCTAAGGGACACCCAAGTGTGAATTTTAAGCTTTGATTTTCCATCACTGAAGCTACAAAAGGAAACACTATCACGATCTTCTCCTCTCTAACTTAGCCAAGGAAAAAATCATACTACAAGCGGAAAAGCTTCATGGAGTCTCCTACTCACTATTATTTGTTAGAAGGAAAATGCTGAAAAAGGGATTTCAAAAGATCAGAATAGGATTATTATGAAAAAAAGCGAGAAATGTGGATTCCTTAAACAATGTAAAATACGCAGGTAAATCAATTAATTTTAAAGCTATCTAAGAATTACACTAGTCAGAAGTACCTTGAAAAGTTATTGTTAAAGCCTATGATTTTTCTTTGCAGAATTATGTATAGTACTTCCCTGGCATGCATATATATATATATATGATTGTGTGTGCATAGTGCATGCATGTATGCATAAGTGTTATGATTTAAGCAAGTTTCCTCTGAAAATCTGAAAAATACATTTGTCACATATATTGCCTAATTTGACCATTTTAAAATATTTTTATTGTGTTTAAACAATTGAAAAGTGTTCGGTTGGAAGTTCCACCCCAAACCCCCTCCATGAAGTTGTCAAAAGTCCAGACTCTACCCCCAAGAAAGCCTCAGAGATGCTCAAGAACACTCCCACAAGGTATTTAACCCCCCCTCAAAAATGTGGTTTTCTGGTCTTACTCCCCTCTCTTCTCTCTGGGGTAATAGAAGGCCATCAGGGAGCATTTGTATACATTAAACCTAGGTTTTTGCTTTGATTTGTTCTAATTTGGTTTATTGCATTGGCAGAGATGCTTATGGGGTAAAGAAACTTTCAAATGGGTCAACTAATTCTATTTTCATCTGTTCTTCAGAAGCTGAATAAGCCTCTCACAGAGTGGAGAAAGAGTTGCTTGTCTGAAACATTTTTCCCATGTAAAACAAATATAGTTTCACATTTAGATTATGTTAATGGGTTCTGTCCATAAAATATTAAACATTGCCTCCTATATAAAAGAAAGTAAACATATTTGTCAAATTTTGGTTATATTCTCATTTTTTTCACTTAAAATTTTATTTATTTTTATGTTAATTTTTAAATTTATTTTACAGACCAACTACAGTTTACTCTCCATCCTCTTCTTCCATTCCCTTCACTTACCTTTTTTCTACCCCCCTAGCATCAACTCCTCAGAACTCTTAAAGCCTCCCATAAAAAGGCAACAAAGCCTGGCATATCAAGTAGAGGCAAAAACCAAGGTCATTTGCCCCTGTATCAAGTCTGAGCAGCAGGCATCCCATCATATGGAATGTGTTGCAGAAAGCCAGTTTTATGTGCCAGGGACAGATCCTGGTCCCACTGCTAAGGGTTCCACAAACACATCATGTAACAGCTGTCACCTATATGCAGAGTGCTTGGGGTTGGTCCCACACAGATTCCCTAGCTGCCAGTCTAGAGTCTATGATACCCCATAACCTCAGTTCAGCTGTCTTTGTGGGTTTCCCCATCATGCTCTTGACCTCCTCCCTTGCACATATAATTTCTTCTCTCTCTTTCTGACTGGATTCCTGGAGCTTGGCCCTGTACTTGGCTCTGGATCACTACATCTGCTTTCATCAGTTACTGGATAAAGGTTCTATGATGACAATTAGGGTAGGGGGATGGCAACGTGAAGGATCAAAACAGCCGAGTTTGGGAATGGATGTAGAGAGGGAGAGCATTGTAAGAGGTATCTTGATAGAAGGGGCCTTACAGCATTAGGGAGAAACCTGGTTCCAGGGAAACTCCTATGAATCTACAAGGATGAACCCATGAGGACGCCTAGCAAAAGTAGAGAGGGTGCTTGAACTGATATGCTCTTGTAATCAGATTGGTGACTTCCATAATTGTAATCATATAATCAATTATTAAAAATCACTTATCTCACAGGATCTTCAGCTAAGCAACAATGATGATTTTTCCCCGTCTGATGGCATGCATAGAATTTTCCAGCACTATAAAGATAACCAATGGGAATAAAACTTCCAGGTTAATATCAATTTGATTTCTCATGTCCTAATGAAGTTAAATAAGTATATTCTCAGCACCACAGTATTTACCATAAAGTTGCAGAGAGTATTTAGACCGAATTCAGAGTGATTGTAATATTTGAAGGGTTTCTAGGACCACACTGGTAGTTCTAAAAGATTTAACCCATTCCTAAATGGCCATTTTACTAGCCTGAAGTGTCTAGTAGGAAAATGTCATCCTATCATGGGATAATCAATGTTTTAAAAATATCTTGTTTTTATTCTCATGGTTTATTTTTTTTATATTTAAAAATTTCCATCTCCATTCTTATATGAATTATATATATGGTCTTATTTTCATATTTTTTTACAGAGCTTTTGTGTTATTTAGATTTTTCTGTACTTTCTTCACTACCTTGCCTTCCTATAATGCACCTTTTCTGCGTCTGTTGTACTCTCTTCAACTTTTTCATAATTGATGACTACAAAGAAGCAATACCCTCTGGCTAACACAGAAAATTGGCACATATGAACATATAGTGGGTATGAATACATGCACAAGCCACACATATCCTCAACTAAACTAAATCCAGCTTGGAAATGGGAGTTGGGCACTAGCCTCCACCCCTAGCTGATATTGTATTGACAATTGGTAACTTCTAGAACAGAGCTCAGTTGTCTTTAAGAGTTAACTCTGTAAGTTAACCACACTATCAGTGGAAGGCTACACATACAATAATGTATGGATATCACAAGTTGGCATTTTTGAAAATAAACAAAAATGAAAATAGTACATACAGTGAGTAAGTAGGGAAAAGTAAGGTGAATCTTGGAACAATGGGTTGAAAGATCCCCCAGAGCAGGGAAAACTCTCACTCAAGTCTCGGGATAATCTCCTTCTTAGAGCCCTCAAATCTTCATCCATGGTTATTCTTAATTCATTCAAGTACTTGAGGGATCTGTATTAGTGGCAGCAGTACCTGTGCCAACACCAACAGCTACCCAGGATTACTGCTAGTGTCAGAGAAATAAGTTCTCATTGAAAGTGAGTGAGTGCTTGTCAAAATCATTTTCAAGCATGCTAGCTGGATGATAAAAGACCCTAGGTACCAGTTGTACAAGCATACAGTAATCTTTGGCGTCATTAGAATCTGATGTCAATATGCCAAGGTATCAGGCCTGGTACCTATAAGCACATCATTTATTAAACTCGGAATCAAGTACCCTGGGGTCAGGAGTCTTAGGAGGCTCTTAAGAATCTCATTACATAACCTAGTAAGAGTCAGCTTATGATTAGTCCCCCAACACAAGCATCCTAACTGGTGGGTCTTGTTAAAACCACAGATACTGCAATTTGGCTAGTTCAGGAGCTCACTTCACATGGGAGGCATAGGATCCAGGCAGAGATGCATCACTCCTTTCAATTGTTTCCCAGATCTGGCTTCTGACTACTTCAGGAGCCTTTAGGCAGGCAAGTAAAAACTAGAAAGAATAGCATTCAGGATTATATACTCCACCCAACGCAAGTGGGTGGTGGGCGGTCCCCCCACATATAATGTCATAAAAGTGTAAATCACCTGGGGGTATTACAAACCCAGAATAGGGCAAAGGGAAAGAAGGCTGTCCAGTCATTTGGCGATCTCTAGGGCCAATTTTGTCAGAATCTCTTTTAGGGTTCTATCATCCTTTCTACTGACCTGAACTCTGGATCAGTAAACACAATATAATTTCCATTGATCCCCAGTTGGGTGGCCAGTCCCTGACTTACCAGGGCAACAAGGCAGGTCCATTATCAGACCCAATTACCTGGGTATCCAAACCTAAAACCTCGGGAAGATTTTTTTCTATGATCTTCTTAGCTACCACATTGGCTGTCTCAGTCCTGGTAGGAAAAGCTTCTACCCAGCCTGAAAAAAGTATCTATAAAAACTAATAAGTACTTGTTATCATATGTGGCTGGCTTAATTTCTGTAAAATCTACCTCCCAGTAGGCCCCAGGCTGGTCGCCCTGAGCCTCTTCCCAGGAGTATATATGGAGTGTCCTGCATTAGTCATAGCACAGGACTTGCAGCTTTTGACTACTTCTTCTGCCAAGTCAGAGAGTCCTATAATATAATAGTCAGAGGGCCTAACCACATCTTTTAGTTTCTAGGCACCCAAGTGGGTCAGGTAATGTAAGTTGGTAATATACTTGTGTCCTTCTTTTCATGGGAGGATTAGTTTTCCTCCTTCTGTCTCTACTGCCCCATATGGGGTTTTCTTTACCACTCCTAATTTTCCCATAACTTGATGGTCCTCAGGGATATATCTATAGTTGGTTTCACTGATATCATGATAATCTTTTTTTTTTTTTTTTTTTTTTGGTTTTTTGAGACAGGGTTTCTCTGTGGCTTTGGAGCCTGTCCTGGAACTAGCTCTTGTAGACCAGGCTGGTCTCGAACTCACAGAGATCCGCCTGCCTCTGCCTCCCGAGTGCTGGGATTAAAGGCGTGCGCCACCACCGCCCGGCCATGATAATCTTTATGCTCTTTGACTGCCAGGATCATTGCTCCTTGGGCCACCTGTTTAGCAGTTAGGTCTGCCATCTGATTTCCTTTAGCCACAGCATCTCGAGCTTTTTGGTGTTCTGGACAATATATGATAGCTACCTTCTTTGGCAAATGTATGGCTTCAAGGAGGTTCAAAATTTCTTTTTTATTTTTTATGTCTTTTCCTGCAGATGTCAACAGTCCTCTTTGTCTGTATATTGCTCCATGTATGTGGGCAGTGGCAAAAGCACACATGCTGTCAGTGCAGATGTTGATAGACTTCCCCTCTGCCATTCATAGAGCTTGTATCAAAGCCACAAGTTATGTTTTCTGGGATTATGTCCCTTCAGGGAGGCCATTGGCCTAGATTACTTGCTTCCTATCCACCACTGCTGCCCCTGCCTTCTGCTTATCTTCAACCATGAAACTGGTGCTGTCCATATAACAGCTTGTGATGGAGGAATTTCATTGGTTAATTAATAAAGAAACTTCTTGGCCCAATAGGTCAGAACATAGGTGGGTGGAGTAGACAGAACAGGATGCCTGGAGAGAGAAGGCAGACGCTTCAGTCAGTTGCCATAGTCAGTTGCCATGCTTCTCCTCTCCAAGACAGATGCAGGTTAAGATCTCTCCTGGTAAGCGACCACCTCATGGTGCTACACAGATTACTAAATATGGGTTAAAGGAAGATGTGAGAATTAACTAATAAGAGGATGAAACTAATGGGCCAGGCAGTATTTAAATGAATACAGTTTCTGTGTAATTATTTCGGGTGTAAAGCTAGCCGGGTGGTGGGACGCAGCCCCGCCACTCCTTCTACAAGCTTGAATTTCCAGGCCAAGACTGATTTTTCAGATCATTTCACATGCCAGCCTCTTCTGCCAAAATGTCATCACAGTGATGGGTAGGTGAGGAGTCATCAGTCTTGGGCAGTAGGGTAGTGGGATTGTGGATAGTGCGGGAGTGATGGTCACTCATTGGGTCAACAAAAGATTTTGATCACCTCTGTCCCAGTTCGAGTAAACCTGATCTTGGCCTTCAAATTTGTTAACAAGTCTCTTTCTAATAAGGTGTGGAACACTCAGGGATAACCAGGAAGGAATGAGTCACTTGTCCTCACCCTAAATCTACAGTTCATAGGGTGGTCCACAAATATTTAGTTGCACCAATTAATATAGTCTTTGTATTCTTTAGCTTCCCCGATGGTTGTTTCAGCACAGAGTGTTCAGCCCCTGTGTCCAATAGAAAATCCATAGGGGTCCCCTCCATAGTCAGGGTTACTCTAGGCTCGGGGAGGGGGTCCTGGCCCCATCCCCTCTAGTCATCTTCTTGTATGGCCAGTACCTTAGAGGCCCTTCCTGTCTTCTTTGGACATTCTCTTGCCCAATGTCGTTTTGTCTTTCCAAGGGGTACCCCTGTCTGTCTTCACTCATCTTTGGTCTTCTGTTGCCCAGGTTCCCTATCTGTCTAAGACCTGTCTTCCCTTTCTCTCCTACCACTGTGGCCAAAATTCTAATCAAATTTCTCTCTTGTCTACAATCCCTCCGGTCCTCTCTTTCCTCTGCCTCCAGCCTCTCTCTCACTTCTCTTCCTCCATCTCCAGCTTATGAAACACTTTCTCTGCTTTCTTAACCAAATCCTGCAAGGTGTAATCCTGCAACCATTCTAACTGCTGTAACTTTTTCTTAATATCTGATTCTGACTGTCCTATGAAGGCCATAGCTACCACTGCTTGCTGACCTTCAGAGGTTTGGTCAAGGGGAGTATAATGCCTGTAAGCCTCCATTAAATGTTCAAGAAACACAGATGGTGGTTCAACTGGCCATTGAAGAACCTCCCTTACCTTGGCCAAATTAGTGGGACATCTTGCGGCTCCTCAGAGACCTGCAGCGGGATCCCAGCGATAGACCATCAGCCATTCCCTACCTGCTGCTGTACTGAAGTCCCTATCAGGTCGGTTCCAATACTAGAGGGGATAGAGGTGGGGTGGGTTGAATCTGGTCTTCCAGGACCCTGTGCAGGACTCTGAGCATGCCAACTTCATGTGCCCATCGCAGCCCCCTCCCCACTTCACCGCTAGCACCAGGATCAGGCATCTGGGGCAGCAGGTAAGGGGGTGGTGGAGGGCTCAGCCATTCAGGTGGCTCTCCGGCTCTGGGAGAGCAAAAGTTTGGGAGCCTGGCTTCCGTCCGCGTATGCAGGGCTTAACCCAAGGTGGGAAATCCTGGACCAAATCTTGCCACACAGTAATGTATGGTTGTTGATAGGGATGGGATCCCAGTCCTTCCTGAAAAACAATAGCTTTAATTATAAGAATAATGATTAAATCAAAAGTGCCCCCTGGAGGCCAGCCGACATCAAGCGCAGGCCACTCTGAGGAGCAAAAAGTCTTTTATTGCCCTTTTTTAATCTCAACTGACAAGTTGTGTACTTTAGTCCTAACTCAGTCCAATGATCCAGAGTCAAACTCAGAGGGGTTGTCATAGTCTGCCCCATTGTCAAGAGCACAAGTAAGACAAAACAAAGACAGAAGACACACAAACAAAGTCTAACAAAACCTAGACAGACAAAATCATTCCAGAAATACAGACAGCCGAGAGGGCATATAGTTCCTCCAATCCAGGAGAACTTCCATATCCTCACCAGCACCCAGATGGGAATCTCTCAGGTATAACTGGCGTCCCTCCTGACCTCCCGGGATGTCCCAGAGGGCAGCAGTCGGTGATCTCCTAGCACATCTGCTGATCATTCCGTCCATCTCCTTCCAAAACTGAAAGTACAGAATCTGAATTCAGCCGGCACAGAAACACAAAGACACAGAACAAAGACACAGACAATGTCTCACCTCCAAGTGGGTCTCCAGAGATGAGGGTGGTCACCAATCCCAGACGGGCCTCCAAATGAACGACCCCCTGAGCAGGGAGACTCTCACTCAAGTTATGGGATAACGCGACCTCCCAGGAGATGGTCCTTGCTGCAATCACACGTAGTTTATTGATAGGAACCAGCTGGGGCCGAAACTAATTTCCCATGCAGGGGTAGAGGAGTTCGACCCTGAGTCACTGGAAGAGGGGGTATTTAGGAGAAGAAATCGCAATGCAAAGGGAGTAGGGAGGGCATCATTGGAAATTCCCAAAAATACCAGTGATTATTACGAGGGGGTAACTCCCCATTTTTCAAGATTATAATCTATCTTTATGGTCAGCTAGTTCCTGGAACAGAGTCACTAAACTGGTTAACCTAGATTTTTGGTTCTTCTCTCCCTGATAGATTTTTTTTGGCTCTATTCTTTCTGCTAGAGGGGACTGGATTTATCCAGGTCTTTCAGTGTGTGGGACAATTGTACGAAATTCTAAAAAAGAAAAAAAGACAATAAAAATCTAATGAAAATTAACTAAATCATTTGGATATTTTGACTGGGGAAAAAGCATTAATTGTAATTTACCTGGCAAGGCATTAATGTAAATAATGAAAATAAATGTCTGAATCAGTTGCTGGAAGGATAAGAAATATAACTGTTATGCCCAAATCCATGGGGTCTCCACAAAAGCCAATATAAGAGATTGAGTCCCATATGTAAAAGTAAAAGAGCCTTTAATTTAATCAAGTTTGCAAACTCCGTCTCTCTGCAGGTCAAACATATTGGAATATCTGAAGAGCCCCGAGCTCAATTAGAATTGGTTTTTTATAATAGTAAAGGTGGGGGAGAGGGGTCTCTGAGGTTCAGGACCCCTGACTGACTGACTTTTGTCTAGGGGTTTTCTGGTGAGGTGATCCTATCTACAGCAGTTGGAATGTCAGGCATTTCCTTTGAATGGTCTGCCCTGGGGTGGGAGGCAAGCAATCTCGGCCTGCCAGGCATTGTCTCTAGGTAAACTATGGAAACTCTGGACATCATTTACATCCATCCATGGCCAGAGTCCCAGGTGATAATGGTTGGAAATAAACAACTTCCTTTAGGTGACCTGATCAAACTTAGATTATCATGGCTGGCCCCCACAATAACATTCAATTAGTCTTCATTTTTACTCCTTCAATCTTCTACTTTATGCTTAGGCTTTGCCCTAGAAACTGTATATAGGATAAATGCAGTATTTCCAAAATGATGCCAACATCAATACATGAGAACATCTCAAAACCCCCAATCATTTTCAGCCTCTGTCTCTTAGAATTTGGAAAGTTTCTTTTGACTTGGTCTCCTATTTTTTTCATATTTTATTTGTTCAAACTCTCTAACATTAATTTCTTTTTTATTGATATTTATTGAGCTCTACATTTTTCTCTGCTCCCTGACTCTTCCCCCCTCCCTTCAATCCTCCCATGAGTGAGTAATTGTCTTCCTGTATCTGGGTTACCGCACTCAAAATAATGTTTTCTAGTTCCATCCATTTTCCTGGATATAAACATGTAGAAAAATGAAAATAGATCCATATCTATCACCACACACAAAACTCAAGTCCAAATGGATCAAAGACCTCAACATAAAGCCAACCACACTGAACCTTACAGAAGAGAAAGTAGGAAGTACACTTGAACACATTGGTTTCTGGTCTGTTTCTCATGATTTCTGTTTCTATAATTCCTTCAGCTTGTGATTTCTATATTGATTCTATCTCAGTTTTCAGATCCTGAATAGTTTCTTTTATATGTTTGATTTCTTTTTCTTAGTTTTCTTTGAGTGATTTGCTGATATCTTCCATTTTTTGTTTTTTTTTTTTTCCTCAATTTCTTTAGGGGAATTTCTCATTTTATCTTTAAGAATTTCAAACATTCTCTTGAGGTTATTTTTTAGATCATTTTCTTCTGGTTCATCCATATTTTGTTGCTCAGGTCTTGCTTTTGTAGGGTCTTTAGGTTTTACTGGTCTTGTATTGCTCTTTGTGGTATAGTGTGTGATCTTACCTTTTCTACTCATCTTTTCCTCTAATAATTGAAGTTGGGGCTGTTTGAGATTCTGTTAAATAATCTTCTAGGTGCCAGTGAATCCAAAGCTCAAATGGTTGTTCCTCATGGTACAGTCAGTGTCAGAGTTCTAGTTACCCAGTTGGTTATTCCTATTCCTGGAAATAGCTCAGTGCTCCTGTGCTTTGGTCTGTTCCACTAGAATTTGCTGTCTGAGACTTACTTTGGCCTAGACTGCTGGCTTTAATCTGTTTCTGTAAATCTTGGTCTGGATCTCCTCCTGCAGAAATCCCTGGCTTGGAGTTGGACCTGTTCTTATGGAGATCACTGACTTTGGTCGCTGGCTCAGTCCTGATCTGCCAATGTTCTAGAACTGGACTGGCTCCCAGGGCTGAATTTGCTCCTGGATTCTGCTCCAGGTGGAGCTTGTTTCCTCAGGCTTTCAATGTCCTGGGAGTCTTGTTCATTAACACTCCTGTGTTTCTGTAAATGCAGGTCTGAATTCCCTCCTGCAGAAGTCCCTGGGTTGGAGTTGGACCTGAAAAGGTTTCTGGTTCTGGTCTACTGCCTCAGAGGTCCCAGGATCGGGTACACCCGAACCTGCAGAGTTCCTGCTCACTACCTCAGAGGTCCCAGACTCGTGCTCGGACATGCAGGGGTTCCAGAATCCTGCCTATTCTCTTTGATGTCCCAGACCAATGCCCAAACCCACAGAGGACCTGGCTCAGTACTATTCTCTCTGAGGTCTCAGACTTGCATCTGGCCCTGCTGAGATCCCTTGTTCCTGCCTATTCCCTCAGAGGACCCAGATTTACCCACACCCAGGCTAACAGAGGTCGTGGCTCTGTCATAGTTCCTGGGAGGTCCTAGACTCTCACCCAGACCCACTGAAGTGTTGGCTTAGGTCTACTCCCCTGAAGGTCCCAGATTCACATCTGGACCCTCAACAGTCTCTGGTTCTGGCTCACTCACTCAATGGCTACTCCCCTGTACCTGTTCCAGTGAAGATTGTTGACACTGGATCTAGTAGCTGGCTCAATCCTGATCTGCCCATGTCCCAAAACTAGGTTTTCTACTGGCTTCAGCTTCTGGTGGAGCTTGTTCTCTCTGTGTCTCAGGTAGCTGGTTCAGTCCCATTCCAGTTCCAGTGGAAATCACAGAATCTGAGTCAGGTCATTGGCTCAATTCTGATCTGCCAGGGTCCAGGACTGGGTTGGCTCCCAGGGCTGGATTTGTTCCTGGCTTCTGCTCCTGGTGGAGCTTGTTTCTTCTGGCTCTTTCTATCTTAGGAGTCTTAACATTCATTTCTACACCTATGATGAGGTATCAAAAATTAGGAGATAGTAATCTTCGGAAAGAATAACATATTAACCACTTATAGTTTTCTAGCATAAAGACACAATTTTCCAATGATCTTCTCATTGTTATCTATTTTACCATTTAATTGACTATACATTTAGTTATATCGAAATCATGGAAAATTACAGATTTTTCAGTCATAATTCAGTGACATAGTAATACTTCTTCTTAACTTCTTTAGCAACCTGAAAGCAAAATCCAGTTATCCTAGTATGGAATCACCAATTCTCCCTCCTACCCACAAAAATTTTAAATAGAATAATAAATGCAAAATTATATAATAGTTCTAACACAGAGAAATATTATTATTTGAAATCATCCTGGACTTAAATTTCTTTCTTCTTACAATGAGATATTGAAAAAATAAATAAAGAGGCAGGAATTCCAATTTATTGCCAATCCGACATATATATGAACACCAATAACAAAAAAGACCTTCTTCATAGCTTAGTGTATCAATAAGAATAGATAAAATTAGAAAATATGAATATTCTAAAAGTAAACATTAAATGTGTATATTGAGTTTTTGAAAAGAAAGCCTTTATTCAGTAGAAAAGTCAGTAATTTTCATATTTAGTTCATATCTACAAAATTCCAAAATTAATTTTCTAATAATTTACTTTTGTCTAGAATACAGTTAAAATCTTGTCTACTTCTCCTGACCTAGATATTTTTATGAATATTGAAACAGTTTTAACATGAAAAATAAGAAATAGCAATAATATTTTCACGTGAACTAAAGTGATGGTTTTAAGCAGTGTTTTTATATGCATATATATCTTCATGTGTGTTCAGAGATTTATTTATTTGTGGGATACAGGCTATATTAACCACTTTCTACTCTTGATTTTGAGTCAGTGTCTCTCACTAAACCTAAAATCCAACAACTTAGACAGATTATAAATAGTTCAAGCACTAGGGATCTTAATTCTGATTCTACAATGATGGAGGTATAAGCTCAGATATAATCATTAATTAATCCATAGATGAGGGTCATGTCAAGTTTACTCAATTTCCTTTCAATATATAACCTCTAAATGTTGCTACAATGAAAATTAAAACTTCAATGTGTGAGTCTCTGCAGGATTCAAGTATCCTTTTGCTTTCTAAGTTGGCATTTTTCAAAAGGCAGAGATTTAATATGTACTTGTCTAACACCTGGGTCTGTTACTTCTGTTTTTAAAGCCTTAGTTAATCTTTGTAAAAAGACACTAAACAGTTCTCTCTGGTCCTGTTTATCCTTGTATATAATTCAATAAAATGTCCTTGTTCTTGAATCCTGTGACACGCATTTAAGGCTACTTTGTGGCATAGGGACAAGATTTATTCATTGTAAAGAGCTTGAACCTGTGGGTCAGGATATGTGCCTTCACCAAGAATTTGATCTTGGGAAATCTCAAGGCCTTTTGCTTTTCTCTGTAGTTTCAAATTTTTTGCTTCTTCTCTGAAATAATGTTTAAACATCAACTGGGGCCCATCATCTAGGACTGCTGAAACTAACTGTATCCAATTATGTGATGTTTCTTTGAGGCTAGAAGACCATGTCTTTATCATCTCCCTAACAAATGTGGAATGTAAGCCATATGTAACAACAGTTTGCTTATTTTTTTTTTACATTATTCATTCCTATAGGTATACATCTACCTTCTTCAGATTGTTTTATGACTTTAGAACTTGATGCTTTGTCAGAGTAGATTACAGGGTAGGAAGCTAAAACCATGGATAAAACATCTCAGACAGCTCTCGGCGATGTTGAATCCTGTCTTCATGCCTTCTTTCCCTGTTCATCAGCTCCAATAATTTCCTCAATTATTTCAAATCTTTTTACCATTGTCTTTGGTAAAGCTGGAATCTCCTGACCTGTATATATTTCTAGTGATTTTATTGAGGCACCTAGCCTCTGGTCCTCATTCTGCACATGTGATTCCAAGGTCTGAAGTTTCTCCTTTAAAGATAACACCTCATCCTTGGACATTACTTGGATAGCATTCAGATTGCCATCCTGAAGAGATACTATATCTGCTAACTTATTATAACTTTTTAACAAATTTTGATTGTTAAATTCAACAGTATGAATTCTTTCAGGTAATTTATTAGTACCCATAGATATGGATTCAATTTTGTCTATCAAATTAATGTTATCCTTTTCAATAGTATTATTTCTTTCAGGTAACTTTTGATTTTTAATGGTATTAATCCTGCCAACGAGCTGTTCATTATTAGTTTGTAAAGACTGTATCATTCCTTGATGGAGGAGTATCTATGAGTTACTTTCATTATTAATAAAGAAAACTGCCTTGGCCCTTTAAGAGAACAGAAAATTAGGTAGGCGGAATAGATAGAACAGAATTCTGGGAGAGTTGGGGAGACGCTTCAGGCAGTCATCATGCTGCTCTCCAAGATGGACGCAGGTTAAGATCTCTCCTGGTAAGGCACCCCTCGTGGTGCTATATAAATTACTAAATATGGGTTAAAGCAAGATATGAGAATTAGCCAATAAGCGGCTGAAACTATGGGCCAGGCAGTGTTTTAAAAGAATACAGTTTCTGTGTAATTATTTTGGGCAAAGCTAGCCGGGTGGCGGGACACAGCCCGCCGTTTCCTTCTACAATTCCTAAAATTACCACATTCTTTCTTCATGATAGAATATGAAGAAAAAACTGAGCCCCAATTCCCAATAAATTTAAGTATCACCATAACCATATAAGCCTCACAGACTATTATCCATACTGTTAGCAAAAAAGTTACTAAAAGTTTTAATACTCCTGTAGTCTGTCATATTGATTTATTAATTGCCTATTATGAGATATGGTAAATTGTTTTAGATGTAATAATCTTTATTTCTATCAGATGTCCTGGTTGCAGAGTCATGGTAGTGACGGTGGTGACATGAATGGTTCTGAGCTGCTTTATTTTCCTGCCTTAGTACAGGTTAAATACTGAGAAATATGCTTTGTTTGACAAATTAAAAGCAATTAAATCAATTCTATATATGGAGCAAGAAACCCAGAACTCATGGGCATAGAGCACAAACTGAAAACTGCAGAGGTTGCTATGTGGCAAGGAACCATGCCAGGGAACCATGTCAGGAAATGTGGCATTCCTGTGTGTGCTTGGGAAACTTCCAAGTTACCGCATGCACAAGATCAGCTGTGGAGGGGAATTCTACAAAAAACTGCTTAGGTAAAGCAGTCAAGCAGGTGTGATTGGGAGAATTTCTGTGCCATGGACTGGCTAGGCCTTTAGGCCGTCTACCCAGTAGGTGTGGAGTCCGAATCCACATAGGCTCCATATAAAAAGGATGCTTAAAAGAAATCCCACAGTAGCTAAGAATTGAGAATAATAGGCAGTTGTTTATTTAAGGGTAGACTCAGAAATCAGAATCCTCTGCTGGAACGGAGAAGAGAAACTGAATCCCGCAGCTGGAACAAAGAGACCAGACACGTGCTTTACATCACCATAAAAAGTATAAGAGGCCATTCTCCAGTGGGTTGTTAACTTAAAGGCTATCTATTGGCTGTATAATTTCCTACAGCAATAAAATGTACCAACACAGAGTCAAAATTGCCAGTCACTTTGTACAGAATACTGTGTGGCTTGCCAATCTTGTTTCCCCAGTAGCTTCTCCTCACAAGGACAACAGAAAGCTTAGCCAAGATGTTGGCCCCTCAAATGAGAGTGACTACCACGTTGGAGCACTTAACAGGAAGACCAACATGATCATTGTATTCTCTAATAATGCAAAAAATCTTGAAGTGGGTCTGCTGGTCAGCCAGAGTCAGCGTCTGCAGAGGTATAATCTTTACTAACTCATTCTTTAAGTATGCATCCATGAAAAATATCAATAATCTCAGATTCCCCAATGGGAAGGGAGAATAGGTAGATCTCATGATCTTTATGACCTTAACAAAGAGGCCAAACATGGCGACTGGAATTCATTCCTTATGTTTTGCCTTATCTCCATAAGCCTGGAAGCCTCGATCAGGGCTAGAGCTTTTGGTAGCTGTATTATCTTCCTTCGAAGCTACCTTGGCTTCTAAATCCTGGGCCCCTGGGTCCTCCCAGCCCTTCTTCCCTCCCACTGCTGGGCCAGATTTTACCAGTTGGTGTTTTCTCGAAAATCAAGCTGAAAATGATTTAATAAATCCTAATATCACTTGATTTGATCACTGACTTTTTCAGTGGTTTCTAATTTCCACTTCCTCCCATTTTGTCTCTATTAGTTTGTCCTTTCCTTTTTTTCTTTTATTTTTATTTAAAATAGATTCTTCTGTCATAAAATTCATTCCTACAACTGTTTCCTCTCTCTTCCAGCTCCTCCAATCCTATTCTTTTCCCCTATATCCACCCACTCCCTATTTCCTTTTTAGAAAAGATCAGGCCTCCAAGAGAAAACAGTCAAATGGGGCAAAACAAGATGTAATAAAAAAGGCAAAAATCCTCCTATTAAGGCTAAAAAGTCAGCACAATCAGACAAAAATGTGTCAAGAACAGGCAAGAGATTCAGAGAAATAACAGCTATCATTGTTATGAGTCCCACAAAACCACCAAGCTAACAGTCATAACAAATGCAGAGAACCTAGTAAAGATACATTCAGTCCTTATGTTTTCTGCTTCCATCTCTATGAGCCCATATAACCTGCTTATTTGATTCAATGGCCCTTGTTCTCCTGCTGTCCTTGATCCCTCTGGCACCTACCTTGTAATCTGTCCTCCCCCTGTTCTTAGGATTTCTCTGAATTCCAAAGAGAAGGACATGTTAGAGATTCCAGTTTAGACACTCTCTCTGCTTAATGTTTGACTGTGCATCTCTGCAACTGCTCCCATATACTCCTGCAGGAAGTCTCTTTGATGACAATTAGACAAAGCATTGATCTGTACAGCAGAATATCATTAGGAATCATTTCATTGTGCTTTTTCTTTAATTTTTTATCATTGTTTTTGTTCTGACCCTAGGTCTCTGGATTATCCAGTCTCTTTCCTGGCAATGTAGGCAGTATAGAACATGGGCTGAAGCTCATGGCCTGGGTCTCCAAACATTTCTTGGTCACTCCCATAAGTTCTGTGAAATCTTCGCACCAGCACATCTTGCAATTAGGAGAGATTGTATTTAGAGTGCTTTGTGACTGAGTTGGTGTCCACATTTCTCTTTCTGTAGCCTGCAGGGTATAGTCTTGGGCTGAAGTAAAAAGTATTGGTTGAAGACTCCATGTCTGCACCAGCTCTCTACATTCAATAATCTCTGTGGATTTTGTCCTCAGCAAGGGGGTTTCCACTGTAAGTTTTTAGAGAGTGACTTTCTATTATAGCAGCAGCCTGGATTGTTTCAGGATATCCACAGGAATACTTTGGCCAACAACTAAACTTAATGTAATCCAGTACCACCTCAAATTTCTATAATTTGCAAAAGAAGATATGGAAATATTGTGGCAATTATGAATAAGTGGTAAATCAAACAATAACCTTCTTTAAAAATATCAAAATGCATTTTAATTCTAGTTTTAAAGTAATTGTAAAGGAAAATTGCATCTTGTCTCACACCCCAATCTTTTGTAAATCCATAAAGCTCTTGCTCTGCTTCTGTTCAGGGAGTTACCAAGCCTTCCTGTGCTTATTAACTGAATAAAGCCTATGGACCCTATTTGAGAAATTAACCAATTTTTACTCATATTTTTTTAAAAAAATTATAATTAAAGTCACTTTTGAAAGTGTAAACTCTGAAATATTCAGCAGTAATTCTTGTCTCAATTCATATATTTTAGATGAACAACTATTTAATAAAAGGAAGATAATACCACATATAAATGGCTTTAATGAAAACACCTCAATTTTCCTGGTATTCGTGATTGTAAAGGGAAACCTTACATTTTAAATCAACAAAGTAAATTGCCTTAAAGAAATTTCATCTGGTCTTTAGTTCAGTGGTACAGTATTTATCTAAGCATCAATGAGTTTCTAGGTTCAACCTCCAGAACCACAAAAAATTATCTAAAAGATTATGTGAAGACCTAAGTGTATACAAATACATTGTGTGGATGAATGATAAATTCAAGATACTGTATTTAAAATCCAAATACTTATTGTTTGATAATTTTCTATATTCTTTAAATTCTGAAGACATGGGTGGGAAGGTTGTAAGACCAGAAACCAATAGCACATATTTTCTCTTCTCTTCTCTGGCATCATTGTATACTTATCTCTGAAATAGAAGTAAATTCTTTATTCTGCTGACATTTGAAAATATCTAAACTCTGGACATATGCTGAGTATTATAAGAAGTAGAAAAGAAATCTAGCATTTAAAATAAGGTTCATATACCCTTAGTTAAGATCCTTAAACATCAGATCCTGAAATAGAAGTTTCTACATAGGAGACTAACCCAGAACAGGCTTTATACAGTAATCTGGAGAAAAAAAAGTAATGATGACAGAATGGGGAAAAGAAGAAAATGAATAAAGATATGATTTCTAATAAGTCACACTTCATAGTAGGCAGAGCCTGACAGCACTGGGAAGATCTGGACAATAACTGAATCTCAGATTTGTTCCCTGGAGGAAAGAAAATGGTGAGTATATAATTAAATTCTTATAGTCCATAAGCAAGAATTGTCTTAGGATTTAAGCTAGATGGCACTGATTTCCCAGATTCTTCCTTCTGTCTCAAAAAAAAGGAAAAAGGAAAGAAAAAGAAAGCAAAACTACTACACATACATGCTTTCCAAAGAAGAAGCAAAAGAGCTACATGTTATCAAAGCCTATGACACCCTACAAAATGAAATATCATAAAGTCCCCCAAATTTCTTTATAGGTAATTAAAGCCAAATAGCTGTAAAGCAAAGGTATAATTGTACAAGGACGTTATACATACCATATAGTAATAACAGACAATAGACTAACAGACTTTCTTGAAAAGACAATTGCAAAAAGATATTTAAAAAGATGTTTTGGTGAGATAATATTTTTGATATGTTTTGAATTTTGAATAAATGTTTTTTGTTAGAAAGAACTGATGATTATCTTGAATATTACCATAGAACCTTCATCTGGTGATGGATGGAGATAGAGACAGAGACCCACATTGGAGCATTGGACTGAGCTCCCAAGGTCCTGATGAGGAGCGGAAGGAGGGAGAACATGAGCAAGAAAGGCAGGACCGTGAGGGGTGTGTTCACCCACTGAGACGGTGGGACAGATCTAACGGGAGATCACAAGACCAGTTGGAATGGGACTGATGGTGTGTTGTAACTTCCTATATAACAAACAGTGTGAAAATTATCATCTTTAATTTTATAACTACAATAAATGTTTGGTTTTGGAGATTTCTTGAGAAAATTAATTTTTTTCCACATTCAATTGAAGTATTAAATATTTGCTCAGAACTATATTTTTGCTTTATAATAAGAAAGACATTGTCTTATAATCAGACAGTAAAAGAATTGTCCTTTAAACCATTGATGTTTTGCTATTTATAAATTCTCATTTCTGAACTTGGATGGATGACTTCTGCATTTCTAAATAAAATTTTTACAATGAACACAAAATAAGCATATGTAAGGTTACCAATGAGAAAAAATCCATAATTTTTATTGTTGGTTGTTATTAAATAGTGGTTTCTTACTCACTGTTATACTTGACAGGTGAACAGCTCTGACTTTCATAGTGGACAAAGCATAATACATACATTACTTTTTATTCAGTAGTAACATTGCTTGTTAAGGTTCTGGAAACAGGAATGTGCTAACCATTTCATTCAGGCTTTGCTCAAAATACTAAAAAAGAAAAATGATGCTGCCAAGAATTCTACAGCAGTTAGTAAGTTATTATGGGGCTGGTCTATGAGAAATGGCAGAATAAAATCTTTCTGGGAAAAGCAAAAGACAGTTTATTTCCAAAGGGAGCTCAGTAGGTTTCAGATCATCCCATTAAATCACAGATAGCCTAAAGCCATAGTATGAGCACTGACTTTCAAGGAGGATGAATAATAAAAACAACTTAACTTTATGGAGCACTTAATATGTGACAGTGGGTTATACATAGGGTGGACTCTATTAATATTAAGAGGCAGAGAACCTGAGGAAAAAATTCAAGATAAAAAATCTAGTAAGTATTAAATACAGAATTGGAACTTTGATATTTTCTTCCTCCTGAAACTCTGCTTACATGATTACATTATTTTCTGTTACCTCCAGAGAGTGTGTAAAAAAGATTTCTGTTTTTAAGATGAATGCTCCAGGTGTGGAAATCACAATCTCCTCTATGAACCTTAAATAGGGCCTCTTGCCACAGAGAAGTGGTACGCTATGAAAGGCAAATAATTTCTTTTACTCTAAACTCAATTAGTGCCCATTACTCCATGTCCACTTCTAAGGAAAAAGATTGCAAAATATTTGTAATTTTAAAGATCCTATTTATCCTTCCATGATAAGAACTATGTACCAATAGAGAAAATGTAGGGAAACTACACAGCAAAAATATGAAAATGCCTTTGTGTCATTTCAAACATGACTGATACTTTAGAGAAATATCACTGAGCCCCAAAGCTTTGGAAAGTGTATGGCAGTAAACATTGTGGCAGATAAAACAAAAAAGACAAGGGGGTACAAATAATTAATTATTACTAAATAGTGTAGTAAATTCTGGGGAATGCAAACATGACAATCAATGATATGTTCAAGTATCTAGTTCATCAGAGTAGTCAGGAAAGGAAAAACAGAAAATGCTTTCATAAACAACATAGTGAAGATATGCATGTTGGCAATGGCTAAGCTTAAAGAAAATCAAAATTTCTCAGTGATTATCTCTTTCACTTAGAGTACATTCCAGGTATATCATGGACCTGTAGATAATATTTCCTATTTCTTTTATAGAATCTACTCTCTCACTGACCTCACCTTGTTCCTTCTATGCTAACCACATTTGCTTTGTTATCATTGCACCAAGAAAAGTATTTTGAAAAACAACTGGGGGAATTCCTCTCTCATTTGTATTCCTTGATCAACACACCTTAAGTGATTTCTTTGTGTGGTAAGATTGAATAGGGTCCTACTCTGTAGGCCAGGTTGGTGTCAAGTTTCTTCTCTCTTTTCTTTGTGTCCCAAGTGCTTGAATTTTTCACAGCTTCCTATAAAGGTTTAATAGATAATACTTTTCAGAAGCCCTAACCTCACTCTTTAACTTTCAATGTTTCTGCATCAAGGACCTCAGCATGTTACACTTAAAGCACCATTAAAATAATTAATAAAATTTCAAGCATATTTTCCGGACCATAGTAGAATGAAACCTATCACATTGATAAGCTCAGGTTGTCCACCTGATTTGCCTTAGATAATTTAATGTGACCATAAAAGACATGTGACACTTCTGGCTGTAAACCTACAGGAGTCAACACTTAATTTTCTGCTTTCCTTTCCTACTGTTTTGTGAACCATCTCACTTCACTTAAAAGACTGAGAAATATAAATCTTTATTATTAAAGACACATTTAGATTTTGATGTTATGATATTATCAAATCCTAGCCTCTTCTAATAGATATTTGGTGTACATGGATATATTCTTTTTATGCATAAATGTGTTCCCTTCTAATATACAATGCATTATTTAGTCTGCTAATAGTAAAAGCAGTAAGCTGCAAAGAGTAGATTTTACCTTATTACTGGATTAAAAAAGGATAAAAAGAGAATATTTTTCCTCTGATACCTTTCCTCTATTTTCTAAACATTTAGAACACCTTATGCATTCCATAGTAAGGTCTTAAAATGCTGCAAAGAGTAACTCTGTATTAGTTGAATGAATTTCATATCTCATTAAGATATACTAGAATCAGTGTAGATAAACTGGGGATATTTGATGAAAGGGTATCCCTAAAATCCTAAAATTCAAAAATTAGAAGAAATGCTCATGCATTAAGTGACAAGAGTCTAGTAGGTACATATAGAAAATCGAATGCTCACCATCCTTCTGGAAATTTGGAAAATAGAGAGGTCATTTGGAATTATATATCAGTCAGAATTACTTCCACATCAAATCTTTATTCATGTATGATAAGTTTATGGGATACATCAAGCACATTAAGAAGGACAGGTTAAAATTTGATAATCTTATGGAAAAGACACACAAAAGATTTTAAGAACTCAATATGTCTCTCAAAAAAAAAAAAAAACCCAAGAAAAAGCAATCAAACATGTGAAGCAAACAGATCAAACAGTTCAAAACTTCAAGGGTGACTCAGAGGCAACAACAACAAAAAACACCAACTGAGGAAATTTTGGATATGAAAATTCTAGATAAATGAGTAGGAACTACAGAGGCAAGCATAACCAAGAGAATATAAGAGATAGAAGAGAGAATCTAAGGTGTTTAAAATAGTATAGAAGAAACAGATTCATTGGTCAAAGAAAACATTAAATACAGCAAATTCTTAGCACAAAACATCCAGGAAATCTGAGTTATGATAAAAAGCCTAAGAATAATATGGATAAAAGTAGGAGAAGAACTCCAGCTCAAAGGAACAGAAAATATATTCAACAAAATCATAGAAGAAAACTCAAACTAAAGAAGGATATCCCTATGAAGGTACAAGAAGCTTACAGAACACCAAATAGACTGGACCAGAAAAGAAATTCCCCTCACCATATAAGAATCAAAATGTGAAACATACAGAATAAAGAAAGGCCATTAAGAACTGCAAAGAAAAAGGGTCAAGTAACATATAAAGGCAGACCTATGAGAATTTTGCCAGACTTTTCAGTAGAAACAATGAAAGCCAGAAGGTCCTGTACAGAAGTTCTGTAGACACTAAGAGACCATGGATGCAAGTCTAGATTACTATACCCAACAAACTCTTAATTACCATCAATGAAGAAAAAAAGATGTTACATGAAAAAGAAACAGATTTAAAATAATACCTATTCACAAATCCAGCCCTACAGAAAGTACTAGAAGGAAAAATCCAATGCAAGGAAGCTAACTACACCCACAAAACCAAAGGCAACAGACAACTTCACATGTACAAACCCCAAAGAAAGGAAACACAAAAACACTACCATTGAAAATAACAGATATAAAAAAAATCACTGCTCATTAATACCTATTCTTATCAACAGACTCAAATCACCTATAAAAAGAAACAGGCTACGAGAATGGATACAAAAGCAGGATCCACTCATCTGCTGTATGCAAAAAACACACCTCAATCTCAAAGACAGACATTACCTCAGAGCAAAGAGTTGGGAAAATATTTTCCAATCAAATGGACCTAAGAAACAAGTGGATGTAACTATTCTAATATCGAACAAAATAGACTTCAAGGTAAAATAAATCAGATAAAATGGAGAAAGACATTTTATACTCATCATAGGAACAATCTATCAAGATGAAGTCTTAATCCTAAATGAACATCTATGCCCCAAATACAAGCACACACACATATGCAAATGAAACATTACTAAAGCATAAATTGTACATCAAACCATAAACACAAATAGTAGTAGACTTCAACTTCCCACTCTCCACAATGGACCAAACAGAAACTTAACAGAGAAATAAGACAACTTACCAATGTCATGACTCAAATGGTCTTAACAGATATATACAGAAAACTCCACCCAAACAGAAAAGAATATACCTCTTCTCAGCAACCTCATGAAACCTAATCTAAAATTGACTACATACTCAGTAACAAAGCAAACCTCAACAGATATATAAAAAAATGGAGTAACCCTTTGTATTTTACAGGATCACCAAAGATTAAAGTTAGAATTAAACACTACTTGCAGAAAGCCTACAAAATTATAGAAATTGAATGGTACTGTGCTCATCTGTACTACCCCTAGGTCAAGGAAGAAATAAAGAAACTAAAGACTTCATAGAATTCAAAGAAAATGAAGACACAACATACCCAAATCTATGGGATACTATGAAAGCATCACTAAGAGGAAAGTTCATAGCATTAAGTGCCTGCATAAAGAAAGTGGAGAAATCTCACACTAGTGACATAACAGCATAACTGAAAACTTTAGAACAATAAGAAGCAGATTCACCTAGGATGCAAAGATGACAGGTAATAATCAAATAGAGGGCTGAAATCAATAAAATAGAAACAAAGGAAATAGTAAAAATAATCAAGGAAACAATAAGCTGGTTCTTTGAGAAAATCAGCAAGATAGGCAACACTTATCCAAACTAATCAAAAGGCAGAGAGAGAATATCGAAATTAACAAAATCAGAAATGAAAAAAGGAACATAATAACAGATGCTGAGGGAATCCAGAGATTTATTATATCATACTACAAAAAAAAACTGTACTCCACAAAATTGAAAATGTTAAAAAAAAAAGAACAGTTTTCTGGATAGTTACCACATCCCTGATGGAGAAGAGTTATCTGTCTATGTTACTTTCATTGGTTTAATTAATAAGAAACTGCCTTGGCCCTTTAAGAGGCAGAAAAATTAGGTAGGCGGAGAGGTAAGTAAACAGAACAGAATGCTGGGTATAGAAGGCAGGGGGGAGACACTTCAGGCAGTCACCATAGTGAGTCGCCATGCTTCTCCTCTCCAAGATGGATGCAGGTTAAGATCTCTCCTGGTAAGCCACACCTTGTGGTGCTACACAGATTACTAAATATGGGTTAAAGGAAGATGTGAGAATTAGCCAATAAGAAGCTGAAACTATGGGCCAGGCAGTGTTTTAAAAGAATACAGTTTCCGTGTAATTATTTTGGATAAAGCTAGCTGGGTGGCGGGATGCAGCCCCGCCGCTCCTTCTACACATACCAAAATTAAATCAAGATCATGTGAACAATTTTTCAGGGCTTGGTAACTTCTTCAATATAGCTTAGTTTAACTGCTTCTCTGTATCTTGTTGGCTGGTGTTTGATTGGCTTCTTGGCCAGGACACGCCCTTTAGTTTCTCCTCATTCTTCTTTATTGTACCTTCCTTCTTCTTTCAAATTTAGGTTTGTCCTTCTATTTAATCTCTTTTCCTACTAGCTCCAGCTTTTCCTTCTCCTGCCTGGCTATAAACACTAGCTCTTTATTAGACCTATCATGTGTTTTAGGGAGGTGAGATGAAACAAATGCAATGCATCTTTACATAATTAAACAAAAGCAGCATAAGAAAAAGTAACATACATTTACACAATTAACATTATATTCTGCAGCACAAAAAAATCTAACAAATTTGCCTAGTTAAAAAAGGATTCCAAACATTTCCCCCTTTTTGTCTAACAGAAAAATTTTTAACTTTAATATAGTTAAAGTTAATTTTAACATAGTTAACAATAGACAAAAAACAAATGTCAAATAAGGATCACATTCACAATTTCCAGTCCTTTTTTATTTGGCAGCTTCAAATAAAATACTCTATTATATATCCTATCTTGGTGAGTTCAAAGTTTTGCACCTAATTTACTTTCTCCAACAACTAAGGAAAACCACAGCTATAACAATCTAGATACTTCATTCATTCAATTCCCTACCTCTAGGATGTTAGTGCTTGCACTGCAGAAAGCATTTTCACCTAGCTTTTTATTTCTATTTATCCTGAAAAAATGCTGTCTAAGTTCTCTGTTGAATGGCAGAGACATTTTTTTTATTCATTTTACATGCCAACTGCAGTACTTCCTCCTATGCTTCCTTCCAACTTACTCAACTCCCCCTAACCTACCCCCTTATCCACTCCTTCAAAAAAGGTAAGGTCTTCCATGGGGAGTCAACAAAGCCTAGCGTATCACGTTGAGGCAGAACAAAACTTCCTCCCCCTGCATCAAGGCTGAGCAAAGAATCCCACCATAGGGAATGGGCTCCAAAAAGCTAGCTTGTGTACCAGGATAGATACTGATACCACTGCCAGGAGCCATTCAAATAGACCAGGCTAGACAAATGTCTTTCATATGCAGACAGCTAGTTGGGTCCTATGCAGACTCCACAGCTATAGGTATAGAGTTTTTAAGATCCCAGGAGATTGGTTCACCTGTGGCAGATACTCTTAAAGAAGCCATATCCATTGTTAGCTTCCTCAGGACCTAGATGAAATCATGCCTCATATTGAAACATCCAAAATGTACCAGGTTTTTTGTTTATTTCACCAGCCAGGAAGAGGGCATGTCTCCTAAGGATCCCTCCATTGCCAGTGCTCAACAAGATCCACATCACATCACCTTCTGTGATTGGTGGGGGCTTACTGCCTAGACCTCGATCCCTGTGAGAAGAATTAATATGATTACCACCAGGAGGGCCATCTAAATAGATAAACAGGTAACACTTTCCTCAAAGGTAAGTCTCCCCTTGGGCAATACGGATTTTTTCTTTTCTTGTGTTTTGAATATAAAGGTGTCCATCATAATTTCTTTCTTTCTTTATTGATTGTCTTTGTCTTTCCCATTGTCCTGAGGGGAGGGGAGAAATTTTAAGTTCAGAACGGGTAGCCATATAGGCATTTCCCCTCTGTTTGTGAAGCCATATCCATATCCTTAGCCCCGTGACAACAAATAATCTGGGCCCCTCCATTGGTTAGTGAGAGGATCCTTCCACCTAACCTTTAGGCAGGACCTCATTGGTAGGGATCCCCAATGTTTCTGGAATCTATATTGTTAATCTAATTTTTGAAAATTTAAAATGTTGATGGTTAATAACACCTTTTTGCAGTTGTAGATGGGGAGTCTTCTCCCCCTTTTGCTTATAAGACCCTCTTTGAGATATGGGGATATCTTTTGATAATTTCCTGTCCTGAGGGTTGTATGGGATCCCAGTGGTACTGGATATATTTCATCTCTGGAAGAGTTATTTAATGTTTTACTTATAAAACAGGGATCGTTGTCAATCTTGACCTGTTGTGGTAGTCCTATCATAGCAAAATATTGTAAGACGTCTTTTGGCAAGGCTGGCCTTTTCTCCTGAATGGGCAGTAAACTAACATGTCTTAGAGTGCATGTTTATGGTGAAAACATATATTTTAATTTGCGAAACAGAGGGTAACATGTTACATGTTTGGCCAGATGATATTGGGTCCTAACCCTCTTTGAGTTCACCCCTCTCCAGCCCTTGTAAAGGGGGGAAGGTATGGAAAAATGGTTGGCAAGTCTTATTTGTATGAATAATCCTCTTTAATTCTGGTATGGGGATCTGGGGGTATAGGTATTTGAGTCCTCTCCAGTTAACATGAGTTAAGTCATGCATTTGGGTAGCATTTTGTATGGGCAGAGTTGAGAACTCTATGAGAGAGGCCCATAAAACTATAGCATGTACAGCAGCATGCCCTTGGGGAAATGAGGCCAGGGAAGTTGGTGTCCTCTGAGATACTGAATACACATAGGGTTTGTTTTACCTCTAAGAGTGATCCAAGTATATCATCAAGGTGGAAATAAGATTATCTTCTAATCTGATATACGCATAGGGTAAGTGTGGGCAGCAGGTTCACCCATATAAGAGCTGTCTGAATAGAGGTTACAGGGTTTCTGGGAACTCATGTGTGGCAATTAATGCAAGAAATCATTTACTTATATTGAGCAGATTCTCCCACAAGGGGATAATTTTGGTAATCTTTGTCTTTGTCCTACCTGGAAGAAAACTACAAAAGGCGGCCCCAATTTTCCTGCCATTCTGAACAAACAGGGAATGCTTTAGAGCAGGGGCCTAGAAACAAAGACTAAGGGAACTCTCTAGTGTAGTTCTTCATGTGGCTGCACTAACTGGGACTCCGCAAAGTGGGTGTTCAAGGTCCCAGAAATCCCTCTAGGAGAGTCTTAATTGAGAACAATGTTCTGGCCAACCATTTTACATCTTTAATTTTGAATGGAATTATTAATTTAGAGGGATCTTTTCCACAGTGTTAGAGGAATGTGTCCCAGACTTTTATGATCATATCAGCTATTTGATTGACTAGAGAGTATATCCTGAGGGGTGTATCCATTATAGTGGTTGTGACTGCTGAACGATGGCAGCCAAGTCTGTTTTTTTCCTAATTATATCATGCTTTTGTTGTGGGACAATGGTCTTTTATCCTTTCACTTTTATTATTTTTAATAAAACATTGATTGGCCAGTAGAGATGCAGGAAGTATAGGTGGGACAATCAATCAGGCAGGAAGTAGACATGGGGCAATGAGAATTCTGGTAAGAGGGAAGTTTCAGTCTGTTATCATGACTCAGCCTCAGAGGAAGCAAGATGTGACTGCCTTGACAAAAAAGGTATCAAACCATGTGGCTAACACAAACAAAAATTATGGGCTAATTTAAGTTATAAGAGTTAATAAGAAGCCTGAGATACTAGGCCAATCATTTTATAATTAATATAGACCTCTGTTAATTCTTTGGGATTAAACAACTGCAGGACTGGGTAGGACAGAAACCTTCTGTTAAAAAATGGTGCCCAATGTGTGAACAACTGCATCTACATAAAGCCTGAGAGTGCTTGGGAAGTAATTTTAGACATAAAATAATAGAGTTAAGCATGGCGTGTTGATAGCAGCACTTTCTCAGGTGGGCTCTGCTTGCTAGAGGCAAATGCTCTCATTTAAGAGAGGCTTCCTGACTCAGCTTTAGCTGCAAAACCTTGCAGCTATTTTAAGAGGTTCTGCCATGAAACGCTTAAATGCTGTTGATGAAAAGCTAACTCCATGCATTTTAGTGGGGGCAGGGAGTTTACAATGCCATGAAATTGGGGCAATAAACATGGCTCTGGCCAGTACCTCTGCCATGAGGCTAGAAAGTCAGAAAAGCTAAGAAATGTGGTGGATCCGGTCGTCAAAGTCATGTCTCTAATCCTAGCCATATCACTAGCAAATTAAAATCTCAGGAGGTCAGAAAAGAGAAATATACAGAAAAGAGAGATTCAAATACAAAGAAAACCTCTAAATGGTTTACAGTGTGCTAAAAAATATGTAGGCTGGGAGAAAAAAAGAATAAAGTCCTTAAAATAAAAAAAGAAAGAGTGTAGTTGGGTGTGGTGGCATACACCTTTAATCCCAGAACTTGGGAGAAAGAAGCAGGCAGACCTCTGTGAGTTCAAATTGTAGTAGCACACATCTTTAATTCCAGTACTTGGGAATCAGAGGCAGAGAGATCTCTGTGAGTTCAAGATGTGGTGGTCCACAACATTAATCCCAGGATTTGGGAGGCAGAGGTAGGCAGATCTCTGTGAGTTCAAGGACAGCATGTTATACAGAGGGAGTTTCAGGACTGCCTAAGATACTCAAAAATTACTCTGTCTCAAAATGCCAAAAATTAAAAATAAAAATAAAAGAAATAGAGGTTAAAATAAAACCATGTAAAGATGAAAAATACACAGAGAGTTTGGATACTGTATGTTATTATGTACTCTTTGAGTTGTTTGATGACTGAGGAAGGAGTAAAAGCTGCCAGAAGACATTTGTTTACAAATGCTTCTGGATTAATCCAACATATAGATTTTGAAAATGTCTTGACTTCAAAATTTAAAGACAAAATGTATGTTACTTTGGAGAAGAAGTTTCACAGGAAATGAGAGTCTGTGAATTCATTCCAGATTAAGAAAAATCAGGTTGATCAAGGAAGAACCCCCTGAAAAATCTCTGATAAGAGCAGATGGCCCAGATATTTGAGTTCTCTGAGATGATCAAGCCTCACAGGATACTCCAGTAAGGACCGGATGAAAATTCTAAATTTTCCTTATGTCCCTGTAAGATTACCAGCACTTCCAGTCAGCAGGAAGTAGCCTGGAAAACTATGCCCACACTCCCAAAAAAATGGACTATGAATATTTTCTTCAGTTTAGAATATTTGTTACAAGTTGATATGGATAATGGTCAGGAGAAAAGCTAAATAAAAAATATTAGATTCAGAGTTCCTGTTTTTTTAAAGGGGGAGTGCTGTGGGACAAAAGTCTTTTACCCTGTCACTTGTATTATTTTTAATAAAACACTGATTGGCCAGTAGCCAGGCAGGAAGTATAGGTGGGGCAACCAGACAAGAAGTAGAGGCAGGGCAATGAGAATTCTGGTAAGAGGGAAGTTTCAGTCTGCTATCATGTCTTAGCCTCAGAGGAAGCAAGACATGACTGCCTTACCGAAAATAGTATCAAACCACATGGCTAACACATACAAAAATTATGGGCTAATATAAGTTATAAGAGTTAATAAGAAGCCTGAGATACTAGGCCCATTAGTTTATAATTATTGTAGACCTCTGTATTTCTTTGGAAGTGAATGACTGCAGGACTGTTGGGACAGAAACCTCAGTCAACAAGGCTTGGATTGGAATGTTAGGATAATATCTCACCAAAGAAGCCTGATGGAGCTCATTGGCAAATTCAGTGAGTGCCTGATGGCCATCAGAGGGTAAGGAAATGATACCATAAGGTTGTCCTGCTTTTAGGATATCATATAACACATCTAGGCTCCCAGTCTCTACAGTCAACCAGGGTCTTACCCAGTTCATTTCTCCCAGTATGTTTTGTAATGTTGATAAAGCAAGAGCCTCAAGCAGAATTATTCGGCATCCTTTCACTTTGGCTTGAGTGAGTGTTAACTGGGATCCCAGTATATGAAAAGGGGGGTACCTTTTGTATTTTCTTGGGGCTATTTAAACCCATATTATTGGAGGATATCAGCAATAGTAGTTTCCAGAGAGCTAGTCTTGATTCCTTCCTATGCTCAATGATTAGATCATCCATATAATTATATAGGAGAGTATTATCTTTGTCAAAATAAGAAAAAAGGATACTATACAAATATTGCTGGCAAAAGGCAGACTATTTGCTAATCTCTGTAGAACAGTCCATTCGAAAGGGGTTAACTGTGGAAATGGAAAAGGTAAATTTTTTGCAATCGTCCTCAAGAAGAAGAATTGAGAAGGAGCAATCTTTTAGATCTATTACAGTGAGGTAAAACTGGGAGGGGATTGCTGAGACCCAAGGTAATCCCTTTAAAGGGGCCCCTACTAGTTCCATACAGGCACTAATTGCTCGTAGGTCCTGTAAATTCTCTAGGTCCCATCAGGCTTATGTATCACAAACACAGGGCTGTTCCAGGGACTTATCAAGGGCCTTATATGTCCTCCTTTAAGCAGATTTCTGGTGATTTCTTTGAGAATCTTAAATTTAAGTTCAGTTAATGGCCACTCCTCCACTCATACTGGCTTACAAGGTACATACCTAATGAGGGGAACTCTGGGGGCAGTGGCCTCTGCCTTTTGGGGTGAATCCAGGTATTGGGGGTATGTCTGATAACACCTTGCTCAGTGTATTATCATAAAAGTCTAAATGGTCAGTGGCAATAATGGCATCCATTTTTCCTAACACATCTTGTCCCAGGAGATTTGCAGACAACCCCAGGAGAAACAGAGGCCTGAAATTTCCTTTATCTCCATCAGGGTCCACCCAAGTTATGGGGCTGGCCATTTCTTGGGACATAGACCTTCTCCCATGATTAGTGGACCAGTTATGAGATTCCAGCTGGTTGTGACTTTTTCCTTTATGAGGACTGTACTTTATGTCAGCTCCTGTATCTATCAAGCATTAGAATTGTTGCCCCCCAAATATCATAGTCACACTGGGTCAGAACCCCTCATTGGAATGGTTCAGTTAACTGAAGGGTCATCTTCCCTTCCTTTGGTTAAGGCTGGAAAGCACCCCCTATCTAGTTTAAAGGTTGATTTGCAATGGTTTTCCCTTTTATATCAAATTTGGAGTGGCATTCTGAGCCCCAATGGTACCCCGTGTGGCATCGCAGGTAGAGAAACATGCTCCAGGAAGGTTTGCAGCTAGTAATTACCCACCTACTGGGACATGGCCTTTTACACTATATACTTGGATGCTGCTGTGGAGTCTGCCCCTTCTCTCCTTCTCCCTGGTTCCCATTTGCTCATTTGGATTGTTTGGATCGCATCTCCATCCACTGTTCAAGCAAAGAATCCTGATTTGTAAGTTTTCCCCCTAAATAAAAAACTATCTCTCAGTTCTGAGCTAGTGTGGGATTTCTTTTAAGTGTCTGAACTCTCCACCATCACTTGGAGCCACATTGGTTTAAACTACACATCCTCCAGGCTGTGGACTTAATCCTTCCACAGCCTGGACAGATTTTCTTTTGCCTGAGTAGTTTTTTTAAAAAAATAAAATCCCCGTCAAAACGGAGTCTGCAGTGAGGCAGGTGGAGTGCAAGTAGAAGTGTTGTTTACCAACTGCTGCAATCCCCCCTGGGAGAGTCTTTGTTGTGTGACAGAGTCTGCAGCCTCTGGGTTTCTGTTCTCTGTGCATGGACACTGGGTTTTCTTGCTCCATGTATGAAATTAATTTAATTACATTTACTTTGTTGAGCAGCTCATATTTCCTATTTTTTTTTAAACAAGTACCAAGGTAGAAACTATAACAGCACAGGGCCAGTCCCAGACATGGTTGCATTGCTTCTAGTCACAACTTTAAAACATGGCCATCTTCTGGATGATAAATTGCTGTTAACCAAATCACATAATCAGGTAACAGGTTTATAATAATCACAGATTTCATTTCAATTGCTACATTTACTTCCTTTTTTGCCATTGCTATGGATGGCATTATGGGAAGCTTATATGACTATGTGAATACCTCAATTTATTGGTTACTAGGTTTCAGTTTTCAACTCCGTATTCTATCATTAAGGAAGAATATGGCACTAGTTGACAGGATTAATATAATCGAAAATCAGAAGTTGACAGGATTAATATAATCGAAAATCAGAGGTTATCTAAACAAGTGGATACTATGATAGGCAAAATTGACTCCATATCCAAGGTACTAGGAAAATGAAACAGTTTTTTGCTTATTATAATATTAAGCATGTAACAGGTATATCACACAATCATTCAGGTCAAGCAGTTATAGAAAGATCAAATTGAACTATAAAGGATATGTTAAACAAACAGAAAGGAATGGAAAATGCCACCAGAAATAGATTGCATAGTGCTTTTTTAACCTTGAATTTTTCTTAACGCTAATGAGACAGGGACAGCAGCAGCAGAAAGACATTGGATAATGGAAAAGTCTCCAAAATTAAATCAAGTGGTTTACTTCAAGGATGTGCTGACCTCACAGTGGAAGCCAGGAGATATGATGCGGTGGGGAAGGGGTTTTGCCTATGTTTTCACAGGAGAAGAAAAATTATGGATACTATCAAAATTAATAAAGGTTTTGTTTGAAGAAGATAAACCTCTTGGAAAGGAGAAATGACAGCTTATCCACAATGATGATAACCATACATGTGGTAAGAAATTCATATAGGATGAGGGTAGAGTTTTGTTCTTGTCTTTGTAGGAAAATATTCATCTTCAAAAAATTCAAGAGACCCTGGATATTTGAATACTGACAGTTGGAATAATAACTACCCAATAAGGATCATGAAGAAAACTGAATATATTCCATAAGTATAAATGTTGAGAATATACGTTTATACATAGAGAGAGCTGGTTTTGGAGTTGGACACTGTCTCAGCCCCTCTCTCATTCAAGTCTTTTGTTAAGAGAAAAGCCCAGAGTTTCTCATGTCAGGAGCCATGATATGGGACAGAAAGAAAAAAGAATTTTTTTTAAAAAAAATTACCTTTCCTCATATCTATTTTTGTCTTTATCATACCCTTCATTGAATATATATGTGTATGTATATGTCTATATAAATAATGCTTAAGTTTTCCACAATGAACAATGAATTTTCCTGCAGCAATCGTTGAAGTTTCCAGGAAGAAGATGGAGCCCCACAACAACAACTCCACCTGGTTGATATGACATCATGATATTGATAGTGCTACTACAAGACCTGTTTTGGGTACCAGCTGCACAAAATGGTTCCAGTTTGGTTAGCTGAAATGGTGCACATCTTTTACAACGTTCTGGCCAGACCTCCACAAAATACTATTTGCAATCATATCAGACATTAACTTTGAAACTTAACTATTATCTTACTTTCACGGGATCCCATGCAATGAAGGTGACTCCCATGACAGCTGGAAGTAATTCTAAAAGACGATGTACCCTCTCCCAGCAAAGTTTGTCCTCAGGGTTAGGGACATCATTTAAGAGTTGATAATAATTGGTATATGATTGAGGGTTGGGGGAAATTTTATAAGCTCAGGGATCTTTTTGTAAAAACAAGGGGGGGGGAACTGTCTGGGATAATAGATTGGTTTGTGAGTTATTATTTATAGACAATCACATTGGTATAGATTCTTGTATATGGGTACAAAGTTAAATTATATTGAATATTGTATGCATGCATGCTTCTACCTCTATTTAAAACATTTTTATATATTGATATATACTTATATTGCAGTGTAGATTTCTACCTCTGATCAAGATGCTTATACATTGTTTACATTTGGAGGTCATTGTCCTCATTTATTGCACAGTTGTTTATTGTCTTTAAGTTATATAGGTATTAAGAATTATAGTCATCTATGTTTGTCATACTTATAGTTAGACTAATCAGCTTCTTTAGATACATAGAAATTATATTCTGTATAGATAATCTTCAACCACTTCAAAGAGATGTGGAAAATGGCATTTAAATAACTTAGAGTTCTGTTGAAGTGAGACACAATTGCTCCAAGAAGCACTGATCTATTCCCAAGATAATGTTGAGCACCGAAGACATTCTTGGAGCTTATATTCTTGGCAAAACTGGCCTTTAGGCAAGGAACTGCCCATACCTCAACCACTGACAAAATACATAGTATCCAGAAATGGATAAGCAGGACTGTCGAATCTTGCCAAGACAGGGTAAGATGGTTATTTATTTATTTATTTATTTATTTATTTATTTATTTATTTATTTATTATGTGTGCAATATTCTGTCTGTGTGCATGCCTGCAGGCCAGAAGAGGGTACCAAACCTCATTACAGATGGTTGTGAGCCACCATGTGGTTGCTGGGAATTGAACTCAGGATCTTTGGAAGAGCAGGAAATGCTCTTAACCGCTGAGCAATCTCTCCAGCCCCGTAAGATGGTTTTGAAAAAAAAATTGCCTTTGAAAATAGTCTGTCAGTTATTCTAGGTCTTAGCCAAAGTTGGTTGCTTCAGTGTTTCAAATGTGACTTTGGGTGATTGTCCAGGTAGCCAGTCGTCTCTGTGATTTGTTGCATGATTTGGAAGTTGTTTAATTGCACTTCCTACTCACTCAGGTAACATTTTTCCCTTTATTGGATCTTCAATGGAGTTGAAGATCAGGTAAGTGTAGTTACTTTCCTCTCATGACTTGGCCAGTTATTTGTTATACAAGACATAAGAAAGTTAGAAAAGTATTTTGTTCTTATTGTATATAATTTTATATTAGGGTTTAGAACTCCCTTATTTAAACAAGAGGGGGAGGTTTGCAGAAGATTTACAACTAACCGCCTCTTACACTATATACCCTGTACGCTTCTGCAGAGTATGCCCCTTCTCTCTCCTCCCTGCTTGGTTCCTGTTTGCTCATTCGGATTGTTTGGATCCCATTTCCATCCCCGTTAAAGCATAGAATCCTGATTTGTAAGATTTCCCCTAAATAAATATTTATCTCTCAGTTCTGAGCTAGTGTGGGATTTAAGTGTCCAATCTCTCCACCATCAGAGACATAACTGTGTCTTATTGCCTTTTTGTGAGAACTCACTCTTAAAATGTCTCAGTTGACAACATAAGAAACATTTCCTGGGTGTTTGCTATTGCTGTCCCACTGCCAGGTCTTGAGTAATAGAAGAGGCTAGAGTTTGGGTTTGGGCCTGAAGGACCGCCACAAGATTCAGGTGGTATGTAATTGGATCTTCACATCTGTGATGCTACAACCCATTGACTCATGAACCCTTCCTTAGGGCCAGAACAAGTCATCCTAGTGTCTTGGTTCATATCTTCCCAGACTAGGAGCTTAGAAGACTGGTCTCTAAGCCTATTGGGGGCAATTTCCTCTTGAGGCTGATCTGCACATGGACAATAACGTCCAGAAGCATTTCCCCTGTTTTTTGCATTATGCCAGATATAGGTTATTCAGTGGGTCCCTTCTTTATTCTGGCCCAGGTCTCCAGGACTGCTTGTCTAACTTGGTCCCAATATAGAGCCACAGTTGCAGCTTGTTTGACCACAGTGGAAAAGCCTTCCCTCATACTAGTTGGCATTGGATAAATGATGGGAACTGGGGGGGTGGTTCTACTGCTCTATTGTACTCTGCCCTAGTTTAACAGGTCTCTTTAAAGAAGGCTGTCCAGTTAACATATTGGGATCTCCCCAGGGTAGCCTTAGCCAGATCAATACCTGTCCTTAGGGACACAAGGATGGTAGAACTACCTCCTGAAGGAGGTTCATGGCTCCAGGGTAGTTGGTGCCATCTTTGGGCACTGCCTTCCTCAATTCTTTCAGGTCCTTAGATTCCCAAGAATACCAGGCTAGGAGGATCATTCTAATATTAGCGGGGGATAACATTGACTGGGAAGGCGTTTTCAGTAAACCTTAGTCCTACAAGCCTCGGCATAAGTAGGGTTAGGATCCCCAGGAGGCTGTGCCCCATGTGAGAGTCCCACCTTTGCAGTTTCTCCCAGAGGCTGGTATATTCATTTCCTCCTAGCAAGAATGGAGCTCCCTTATTTGTCCCATTCCATTCTCCATTTTATTCTTTTCAGGGTGGCTGGGGCATAAGAGGGGGCTTTTGTCATAGACAATATCTACTTTCACTCTTGTATTTGCCTCTGCTGGCCTTATTCCTTCCCCCTGGGAACACTCCTCAGTAATTTGCACCTATTTGTGATCTTCCTCCTCAGCTGTCTCCTTTTCTCCTATGCTTTAGGTTAGGTGGTTACTTTGGATTCTTCAGACCACTCCCAATTTTGGCCTTTTCCTGCTCCTCCCCCCTCACCTCCCCACCCCCCCACCTGCTCTTCTAGCCAGTTGTTTATTTTCAGATTCTTTAGACTTCTCCTTGTCTCTGGCCTTTTCCTTAACCGTTGTTGGGGGAGGCAGAGCAGCGAGGTGAAAACATACCTTAAAAGCTATAATAGTTGGATAGAATCCCAATGGTAGGGGTATATTAAAGTGTTTTGCTTTTTTTTCTGGACAGAATTCCATGTGTCCCATGACAAATGATTCCCAGTGGGTACTCAGGGGAAACAGGGTAATTATATCCTCCCATGTCTGGATCACATTGTGCTCTTTACAATCCAAGGTCTCAGGAGAGTAGCATATATCTGAGAGCCTTAAGCACTGGGTTATTTTTGTGTAAAATTGTGTTACCAATTATGGGGTCCCACTCACCTTGACCAACCACTTATCCCTGAGACCAGGCATGCCCCTGTTCAGATGCCAGTTGACAGGCCTCTTTAGCCTTATTCCTTAGGGCAAGGTGATTGCACACTCCACCCATTATAAAAGCAACCCCACAAAGTAAAACATTCAGACGCATTAGGAAATCAAGTCAAAGCAGGAATTCAGTTTATTACTGTGAGGGTATGCTTATATAGGTTAAGTGACATCATAGGGGCTGAAGTGATGCAGGGGTACCTCCAGCCAATGAGAGACGGCCAAACCCTCCCTCTGGCTGTAGGGGCATCTATCTAGATTTTGCTATTTCACCCTCACTTGGTAGCTTTGAGACTGTCCTTCAAACTTGAGCCAGGCTTTTCTTTGTCCTAGTGGCCTCAAGGTACAGGCCCTGAGATAATTTTGGCTTTACAATGAAAGAAGAACTTTGAAATATCTAGTGTTTTAATTATTCTACTAAAGAAGTGACAAATGTCAATTGTATTTACACAATATTCACCAAAATTATATGACCTAATAATTCTCAAGCCAAAAATATCTGGTGTTTATTATAATTGATACAACACATTTATACATTTGTGTTTTTTCTTGGTTTACACAATATTTAATAGCATGGTATCAAACTTTTTTCATTTGTCTTCATGATCACATACCCTTCAATAATGTAATATCTTTACTCAGCCTTATCAGAGGTCTCCAAGTGGCAGTCACAGTGTTCCATCAGGATTCATTCTGGATGCTTATAGCAAACAAAATGATGTCTAAAGGTTAACAAATCAGCTCATACACATCTCCTTCTCATGTCTCTTTATTCTTCATGGACGGGCTCTGTGTGAGCCTTGTCAGTTTGGTTGCTCACCTTCCTGGACCTGGAGGGAGTTGGGAGGACCTTGGACTCAACATAGTGTAGAGAACCCTGATGGCTCTTTGGCCTGGAGAGGGAGGGAGTGGGGGTATGGGTGGAGGGGAGGGGAGGGAAGGGGGAGGAGGAGGGGAGGAAATGGCAATTTTTAATAAAAAATAAATAAACTGGAAAAAAATTATCTTTCAATATTCTCTCTTCCAGTGATCGATCTCTCTCTCTCTCTCTCTCTCTCTCTCTCTCTCTCTCTCTCTCTCTCTCTCTCTCTCTCTGTTCTCTCTCTCTGTTCTCTCTCATTCCACAAGGTTTCCAATTTATATACCCACATAGACACAAATAGCAATTCTCTGACAATACCACGATTCAGCTATGCATTTTTTAGGGACAAAATTACAGATAAGTTTGGAAAGGTTGGTTCCTGTGAGGTGACTTATGTCTCAGAGGGGACATGGCTGTGATGCTCCTGAGGAATATCTGAAAGGGGTAACTAGAGGAAAGGGCTATGATTTCTAAGAGGGGGTAAATGGAGCACATGTGTTCCGTACACTTATGCAATTAGTTAATATAGAAGTTTGTAATTTATAAATGTAGAAAAAAGGGAAGAAAACACAGCAGTGTTGTGTTTCCTTTAAGTACTTCTACTCTTGCAGTTGATGGGAACACAGCGTTTATGGTAGACATGACTACCAACGTAAGCTGCAGGAGAAAAATGGATGGTACTTGATTCACATTGGTATTTCTGTCAAATGCCAGATGACTAAAGGGAATCTCTTAGCTCTAGAGATAACATTTAAAGTAAGATCAAGGGAAAAGCTGTGGTAGTGTAAAATTCAGAGCCTAGTATTTCAAGCCACAGGCCAAGTGGCAGCTTTGTTCCCGCTGACTCCTGAGTGACATTTTTTTTTTATTTGGGACCTTTTCTAGAATTCAAGGCACCCGATATATATTCAAGATTATATAGTCAAATGAAAAGTCATCTAGTATAGTAGTACATTAGAGATTTATGTCCAATAATTGATTGATATACTCCTTTTTTTGTGAGCAAGTCCCATAAGGAGTACTATTGCTTCATAAGGGTTTTACAGAAATGACAGTGACTATTCAAAAGGCTGGTAACCCCAAATCCTTGTAAGGTGGGATTCCTCCAATGGAATGCATGATTCCTGTGAGTCATCCTAGAGATTTTGTCGAGCTACTCCCACTATATAATGCTGTGGATCCCAGCACAACTTTTTATTCACAAGCACTTTCATAACCAACCTCACCAACTTTCAAGTGTTTCTTTTCTTTTCTATGTGGTTAAATACTTCTACATTTTTACATCTCCTTTCTACTACGTCATTCCTATCTGACTCAATAATCAGAAGGGACACAAAAAGTAAGTGCTAGAAAATTACTGCATTATATTATGAACTCATAAGAATCAGCAATGGAAGAGTCATACTTTCAATAAACAGAAATCTGAGAATGTAAACTCGTCTATGAGAAAATACCATAAATACATTAGGATACTGGGAGAGGGATGGGCATTTTTCATCTTTCCAAATAGAAAAGTTACTGATCAAGGAAGAGTTATTTTCAAATATAAAACTCATTTCAGTACCAATTGTGTGAAAATTTTATATAAGTAATGTTTATAATTATACAGTTTAGTTCATATAGCTACAAAAGAAGTGAGTCATGCATGCTGGTTTATGTCTTTAATTCAAACATACAGAAGTCTGAGTCAGTAAGACTCCAAAAATGTTGAAGTCATTTTAAATTATGTAATCAAAACCAGCCAAAGAAATACAACAGAAAGACATTGTCTCAAAATATTCACAAAATCTGATGTTTAACTGAAAAATATGGAGGTTTAACATCTAAATAATATGTTATAAATATTAGGAAAAAGAAAAAACATTTTTGGTTTCTACACCTAGTTTCATTAGTACCCATACAAAAAAAAAATTACTTCAAAGTCAGAATTGGATGTATTACTGATAAAGAATATCCCTAGAATTGCTTAATCTTTGATACTATTTTTTTTTTTTTTGGTTTTTTGAGACAGGGTTTCTCTGCAGCTTTTTTTTTTTTTAAGAGCCTGTCCTGGAACTAGCTCTTGTAGACAAGGCTGGCCTCGAACTCACAGAGACCCACCTGCCTCTGCCTCCCGAGTGCTGGGATTAAAGGCGTGCGCCACCACCGCCCGGCTAATCTTTGATATTATTAAAACTTCCAATGATTTAGCCTGATATTCAAGGTGTTATGCAAGCAAACAAATAAACAAGCAAATTTTGAACACTGCAATAAGTCTTTTAGGAATTTTAGTATGTAGTATTGTTGAGTGTCTCTATCTTTATTTTTTTTCTCACTGAACTGACCTTGAACCTAACTATGTAGCTTCACTGGACCTCAAATACATAATTTTCTTGCTTCATGCCCTGAATTCTGGGATAATATATATGGACCACTACGTCTAATTTTAAGTAATTTTCTGTATTTACCTTTGATTATCTTCATTCTTTTTTTCGATAAGTTAATATGGAAATAAGTAGTATGATAATTTTAATTAGAGTGATGAAAAATTTCCTTTCAAAACAATGATATTCATCTGCATACTTTCCCCAAATTACCATGAAAAATAGTTTCATTTCTTACACAATGATATTTTTATGCTAGACAGTGGTGGCACACACCTTTAATCCCAGTACTCAGAAGACGGAGACAAGCAAATCTCTCAGTTTGAGGCCAGCATGGTCTATAGTGTGAGTTCCAGGATGTCCAGGGCTACACAGAGAAACCCTATTTCAAAAAAAGTATTATCATCATCATAACAATAATCTTATGTATTTTGCAAAATGATGCATTTTACATACTAAAACATCATTCGAAATAAAAATATTAAAAACATCCAATATGTACTTAAATATTTTTAACTCCTCTCACAACCTCATGAATTCTATTAAGTACAGAAATATGTTAAAATTCAATTAATAGCTAATAGACAACATGCAAGAGAAACCCATCTGTATCAAGAACCAAATAGTACTTTCTGTCTCACACATTCCCACTACTTTGCCTTACTACAATTGCAAAGACAAGTTACTGATTTCAATCCAAGAAATAAATTTCATGTACTCTGACACTTGACTTCACCTTGTCCTTGCAAATTATTTTAGTATCATTTTTCATAATCATTCCATCTGAGTATTATTATGCTATATGTATGCATATATAATCTTTCTGTATATGTCTGTATCTTTTTATTATTTATTTGAGAGTTTTAAATTTGGGTCATATTCATCTCCTTTCCCCAACTCTTCCCAGATCTATACCTTTCCAAACATAGTCTTCAGAACAAATTTTCATTTTATTTTAAATAGCATTCGTTGGTGCTCATTATGGCAGCTAGATATAAGAGAGCTGAGACTATATGAATTTTGTAAACGGGTTTTTGAACATTTAACAAGATTTTGCCATAGACACTCAGCAAACTTCTATTGTTTCCATTTTAGTTGGTACATGGAAATCAGAGAAATTAGCAAAAAATGGAACCTAGAGATGCAAAATGACTATCAACAGGAAAGAAAAACACCAAATAGAAGATAGTAGAAGAAAAAGAGGAACCACAGTGTTAGCGGTAAGCATAATATGACATGGAGCAAAAGAAAGTAAATAATCAACAATACTGACTATAATTTTAATATATTTTGAAAACATCTAGATTTGTGGTGCAGCATTTACCAGCACAAAACAGAGTACCAGAGGATATGAGTTTTCTTCTCCTGGTGTCCACAAGCACCCACATATTCACCATTGTGGATGCAAACAAACACAAAAATAGGCACACACAAATAGATGTGAAAAATAAAAGTAAAAGTGATAAGAGGCTTCCAGAAGATTTATGTTTTAAGAAGCTGAGTTTATAGTTGGCTATTTTCCAAAATAAAAAATATTTTAAAGGAATTGAGGAATGTTCTCAGTGAGAAGGAAGGTTAAAGTTTAAATAAACTGGGGAAGCATTAGAACCATCATAGGTACTGACTAAAGTGAAGGATACAGTAGGACGATTATCTTAGAAGAGTAAAATTGGGGCAACAGCAGAAAAAAATGCTAGAAACCTATCAATAGTTAATTGGAACTGTATTTTACTTAAATAGAAATTTGAAAAAGTGAGAAATGAGAATTACAAGTTAAACTCAAATACTGTTCTTAGAGAGATGTGGCTTTAGTAAAACCAATAAATGAAGAAAATTCATCAATTCATTGCTTCAAGGTGAAGCTCCATTTGATGGATTACACATATTAGAAATACTTTCTCTAAGATTCTAATGATTAACTGTCACCATCAAACTTCCAATGATACTTTTTACAATTATACCTGTCTGGGAGATGAAGAACTATCACTTCAGCTTAATAGTTACTTTATCTCTCTGACACTTAAAAGTAAATTTGGACATATATAATGGAAGAGTTGCATATCTCTAAAATATTGAAGTAAGTATATCTTGTATCCTGATTTTTCTCTTACTTATGATAAAGGAGCTAATAGGACAAAATAATTAAACAGGGAGGAAAGACATTTACCTACATTGTTAACAGCAATTTTCATGTATTTAGGTTATGCAATTTTTAAATAGACATGAACCATGAATAAGATATTATTTTCCCTAAACTTCAATGAAATTCAATTCTCTTTGTAAAGTAATATGCAACTGGAGGGCAGAAGTGTCTAGTCTGTTGAATTTCACAATCCAACTTCTTTGCCAAAGGAAAATGGTTCAGAGAAATATATAATAGTGATCAGGAATCTGCTTATTGTGCTCATGAAAATATTTGCTTAAGTGGTAGCTTTGGTCTGTTTCCTCCATTCATTGTTTATCTACTAAAGAACTTAATTAAAAATACCACATTATAATATTTCAAGAAGTATTCAGAATTTAAATGAAAAATTTTAAAGGATTACCTGCTACAACCTTCTTTTGGGGGGAATGATTTCTTTCTTTTTTTTCATTATTCTTTCATACATTACATTCCAAACACAGTTTCCTCTTCCTCCACTCCTCTTAGCCTTGACCCACCTTTACTCTCTTCAAATCTATGTCTCCTCTGTTCCCCTTCAGAAAACAACAGGCTCCAGTAATATCAAACTGAAAACTGCTTAATAAGTTAGAAGAAAACTAGTCACAAACTATGACATCAAGGCAGAATGAGGAAAACTAGTAGGAATACAAGGGTCCCAATAGTAGGCAAATGAGTCAGAGACAGTCCCATTCCCACTGTTAGGAGGTCCCCCAAACTCCAAGCTAAACAACTGCAGTGGGTATGCAGCGGACCTAGCACAGACCCATGCAGGCTCTGTGATTGCTGCTTCAGACTCTACAAGTTCCTATAAGCCTTGCTTACTTGATTCTGAGGGCCCTATTGTCAGGATGTCTTCAACCCCTCAGGCTCCAACATGTCTTGGCTCCCTCTTCTGGGGAATACCCCAGGCTCTCCAATTTAGTCTCTGTCTCTCTCTCTCTCTCTCTCTCTCTCTCTCTCTCTCTCTCTCTCTCTCTCTCTCTCTGTTTTCTAATGTTTGGCTATGTGTCTGTGTATCTGCTCTCATCAGCTGTCAGAGTCTCTTTGATGAGAATTTGGCTAGGCACTGATCTTTAGTATAGCAGAATATCATTAGGAATCTTATTATTATTATTTTTATTCAAAAATCTTTCTTTCCTGCAAATTGTGCTGGAGAAATGGAGTTGAAGAACCTTTAAACTGAGCAACCAATGACTAGTCTAATTTGAGACCCAGGCCAGGATAGGGAGCCCATGCTTGATAGTGTTTGGATGACAGAAATCAGAGGAGGGATAACATAGTGACAGAAGATAGAAAAAACATCAATACAAATTTCTGTTTTAAATTAGCTGTAGTTTTTCATGCATTTATTAGAATTAAGATTAAATTTTCAAATTACTGCTTCCAATGATACAACATGGTTATCCTCTGAAGGTTACTCTCAATATTGACGAGTATGTAATTGGAAAAACAAAATTCTAATTTTCAGCAAGTTAGCAAAAATCTCACCTTAATTACATGAAAAATTGGGTATGTCTGTAATGCTTGACTCATATTTTTTAAACAAATCTGGGATAGCAAGATGACTTATTGTGTAAGAAAAATTGCTGCAAAAAAATCTATGATCTGAGTTATAGTGTATAACCTACATTGTGGAAGGAGAGAAAAGACACCTGAAACTTGTTTTCTGACTCCATATGTGTGCTGTTGTGCACACAGAAATATACTCAAAAACAAATGAAAGTGTTAGTAAATTAATTAATGGAAATATATTTGGGGTTCCAAACATTTATACTCTTAGAAAAAAAAGAATAAAATTGAAATTAACATAATCTAGCACAGAATTTTCTAGTTCCATCTTTTTGAAATTGGCAATGACAATTGAATGTAATTTTAATAGACTTCATCGCAGAACACTTAATTGCTAAAAGTTATAGAGAAGATGAAAACTTTCACCAATATAACTATCTTAAAAAGTTAATTAGGAGATGTAATCTAAACCTAAGAGAAGCACATGCCTTCTGTTATTGTAAAATAGCCACAGGAAATAAAGATGAGTGCAGATATTGTAGATTCATTAGGATTATTAACAGGAATGTTCCTCTTTAATATCTTTTCTCCTGTAGATTAGAATAAATTACGTCTTTAAAGTAAAATGAAGAATGGGAATACAAATAATTAAATTTAGTTCAAAATAGAAAGCACTCTATTTTGCATGTGATGTTTTGTTTTCTTTGTCAGTTTCACTGTATATGAGATACTTATAAAAAAGTAGTAAACACACACACACACACACACACAAGCCATTACACAACAGTATCCTGTATATAAACTTTTGTATTAACTGTATCTCTTTTGATCTCCAAGGCAATTGGAAATCAAGTTAGTAACAAAAACAATTCTAAATGAGAACTAATTTAAATATATGCTTAAGACAGTTCTTTAACTGTACATTATTTTATCAATTTTGAGTGCGTTAACAAATGCACTTTCCCATCTCCAAGTAATTCCATTTAATTTCATATAAGGATTAGGAGTTACTTCATTCATTATATTAGAACTTTAGAATATACACATTCACACTTAATTTTGTTGCACTACTACAATTTCTTAGCAAACCTTTAATGCAGAAAGTCAGTGGCTTTGAGTTTTCTTGATCTGAATATAAATACATAAACAAGAAAAAATATTTTGAGTTACAAATACATAGGAATAGCAGACATTGGAATCTAAAAGTTTTAAGGCACAAAGAAAATGTTAGTAGGAAATAATTCTCCATTTCATTTGCTATAGAAAAGTGATTCCTTGTAGTTGAAATTTCCAAGATCATTGAAAACCATCTCTTTCTTAGGTTTGAACAAAAGGAACACATTATTGGGAGATTGAAAAAAAAAGGAATGAAACATGGCTCAGAAGGTATTCTTATTGGAATGGCACCTTTAGATGCATTAACATCTTTCATGTGTTCAACTCCTATTAGTTTTATTTTCTTCTATGGTCTTAGCATCTAACCAAATCAGGTCAATTTGAAGGATTCCTTCTTGCCACACTCTACATTTCCTTCTATACCTATTTTTTAAACTAGTATTGCAAAGCTTTGAAGCAAGATTCTTTTTTTGCTGCTTGTAATTTTATATTTATTATCTGTTCCCATTGTATGTAGTTGTATTTGGTTTTGAATCTGTCTTATTTAGATAAAAGGGGGAGATGATGGGGAAGCTGACCAATCCCTTGTCTGAGGGGCGTGACCCCTTCGGGGTACAAAATACCTTTAAAAGATCTGTGTTTTGTTTGTTTTGCCTTCTTGGTTCCCTACTCTTTGCTGGAACTCTGGCTCTGTAAGTTTTTCCCATTTTCTCCTTTTATTAAAGCTGAGTATTTCATATAAGGCTAGTTTGGTTATTTCCCATTGCTGGCCGACCATGCCCGCTACAACACTTTCTACTCTTTTAGCTCAAGTGTCCCTCAATGCCAGGTACATCTTATAATAAGTCAATACCTTTAACACATCTGAATGACTTCCTTTCTTACTTGCTTCCTGCCTTAACCTCTTGAGTAAATATGCCCATAATTCACCCAAGACCATGCAAAACTGCGAAACACTTGGCATTCTAAACTCCCTCAGGGACAATAAATAATTTTCATCTCCTTCCAGAAGATAAACAAATCAATAAATATTTTAGGGATGTTCATATTATCCATAAATTAAGAACATTTTTGTTACCAATAACATTGAAGCAAGATTCTTATTCTTTATGAAATTCTACATTCTAAACCTCCTGAAGCAGAATTTATGAGCTATCTGAACTCTCATTGAGTAATCCCAGGATACAGAGCTTCAAGATAATGCTTTAAAATTATACTATTCATCTTTGTGAGCCTGAATGTAGCAATGACCTCATTACAAAATGAAGATAACAAACATCTTTTGCAAGCACTGACAACATTATTATTTAGATTACCAACAGTGTTTATGTTTCTTTGCTACAAATTTCCCATTCAGTATAGTACTGTGTAAGATCAAAGAGTGGATAATTTTGTTCATTGTGGTAGAAATAATTTTAAGTCCTCTGGAGTGCATTACCTGTTTCCAAATGAAATTATTTCAAGTGTTTATAGTCACAGGCCAGTACATGGGAACAGGCTTAGATAGCCTCTGTAAGTGTCTTAAACATTTTTTGTTTCTTTTTATGACAAAACAGACACACCTGAGGATTCATCTTTAAATGTGAATTTTTGTGGTGATGTAGTAAAATGCAAAGTTATGGGTAGTTGAAGATATAGGTTAAGAATAAGTTGGAACACTCAAGAGTAAGAGAAAACTTTTAACCTAATTCTCAAAAAAACTGTTTTCATCTGGAAGAAACTAAGAAGACACTTTTAATATCTCTCCAAACACTGCTGTTGGAATATAGTCATATGTTGCATAATTATGTTTCTGTTAATAGTGGGCTTCACAAACAATAATTGCCTCATGGGTCCAAAAGAGAAGCTGAAGAATCCCCATTTGCTGCTGATGTACTAACCATAATGATGCAGCACCATAACACATTGCATGCTTGGTTTTGGTAAAGCTAATGGGAAGAAATCTGTCATCCTACCAATGAAATAAAAGTATAGCACATATAAACCCACATACACACACACACACACATACATGCACACACATATATAGTGCTTAATAATGATAATAAGCTTCTATGCCATTGCATTATATGCTTTTTATATTATACTGTTATTATTATATTTGTGTACTCCTGTCTGAAATATGCTTACTTCACTATTTAGCTAGAAGAAGCAGTTTTGTGTTTTCTGTACCTTTCCACTGTATTAGAAAAAATATAAAATGAAATTTTTATTGCATCTTGATGTATCTAATACACTCTAAAATGTCCACAGGATGAAATACCTTAATAATCCATCCATCAAAATATTATTACCAAGTTTCACCTGCAACATTTGAAAGATGCTGTCTTTTTTCCAGTGCATATTTCCAGTTTCTTTATGAAAAATCAGGTGTGTCTGGTTCTTCAATTCCATTAACCAACATGTCTGTTATTGTAATAATACCATGCAGTTTTTATTATTATAACTCTCTAGTACAATTTGTGACTTGGGATGGTATTGATTTTAGAAGTTTTTTTTTTTTAATTTTCAGGAGTGCTATAGCTATTCTGAGGTTGTTTGTTTGTTTTGTGTATGTAGAAGCACAATAAGCACAATATGTAATTAAAAATTGTCCTTTCAAATTTGAAGAGTAGTGTTGGAATTTTGACACATGTTACATTGAATCTTTTAATTTCTTCTTGGTAAGATGTACATTTTTCCTATACTAACCCCATTGATTACCTCTAGCTCATTCTTAAGGGGTGGGTGGACAAAATTCACATTGATATATCACATAGTGTTTTCATAACACAGGCCTTGTTTATGTAAACATATTGTTGAGACTTCATTGGTCACACTTCCATATTATGTCTAGAAAACCCCTGTTAGCAGCACGTTTCATGGTCTTTTTGTTCTTAGAATATGTCTCCCTTCTCTTATGTGACATTCCCTAAACTTTGGGTGTAGGAGTTGTCCTGTCCTTATCAGTAAGGTCTAGGCATCCCACTGTCATTTATTCTCTGAATTTTAGCTGTTAAAGACCACTGTAAGAGCCACCATCTGTTAGAAATAAAAGCTTGTTTACTGAACTGTGGGGTCAAGGGTATTTATGATGCAGTAAGAAATAATATTGGCTTAGTAAAATGTCAGTAATAGCTTCTGTAGGATCTGTCTCTTTAAGTCACTCATAGTTGGCTGGTTATTTTAGTACAGGGGATGAATTTTCTCCTATTTAATCAGACTCAAATCCTAGTATATAGCTATTTGTTAGCCCCCAAGGCAAAAATTCCAGTATTGTGTTATTGTGGATTGCTTAGCGTGCTTACCATTGCTGTGATTCACAGACTTTACAATTGAGTAGGACGTTTGATCATTTTCCCCATTAAAATTTGAATAGCTGGATTTGGTATTTTGAGAGCTATCCTAAGTGAGGAGGAGGCTTCTAGGCAAGTTCCAGCTCTATTTCTCCTGTTCCTGTGTCCAATATAAGAAGTATGTTGTGTCTTCAGCAATAAATTCTTTTTTTTCAGTTTATTTATTTTTTATTAAAAATTGCCATCTCCTCCCCTCCTCCTCCCCCTTCCCTCCCCTCCCCTCCACCCATAACCCCACTCCCTCCCTCTCCAGGCCAAAGAGCCATCAGGGTTCTCTACACTATGTTGAGTCCAAGGTCCTCCCAACTCCCTCCAGGTCCAGGAAGGTGCATGTACAGCAATAAATTCTTATGTTCAATTGTGCTTTGGTCTTGTTTTAACTATCAAGGATGAAATAAGCCAATTCATTTTTTCACAAAGAGACAAAAATTCTATATGATTTATAGAGTTATTCTGAATTAAAAATTCATCGTTTTTAGTCCCAGAAAAATTATGATAATATACTATGTTCCTAAGAAGGAAAAATAAATTAGGTAGTTATGGATGAATGGGTGTGAAGGGTAGGACTAGAATGGGAGGATAGAATAGGGGAAGGGAAGATAGAAGTAAGGGATGAAACATAGAAAAATAAGGTAAAAGTAAAGGACATTTGAAGAGTTTTATGACAACCTAATGTAATAGATGCTTCCTAAAATATATTCTTATATAAAAGTGATCTAAATAAAATCAACAAATAATGTGGATATAGAATCTTATCTCTTTTCATTCATCAAGGCTTCTTGAAGTATATAGATAAAGATATAGATAAAGATATAGATAAAGATATAGATATAAAGATGATATAGCTATAGATATAGATATAGATATAGATATAGATATAAAGATGATATAGATATAGATATAGATATAGATATAGATATAGATATAGATATAGATATAGATACAGATATAGATATAGATGATATAGAGATAGAGATAGAGGTAGAGGTAGAGGTAGAGGTATAGATATACATATACATATACATATAGATATACATATAGATATAGAGACAGAGATAGAGATAGAGATAGGGATAGGGATAGGGATAGGGATAGGGATAGAGATAGAGATAGAGATAGAGATGAGATAGAGATAGAGATAGAGATAGAGATAGAGATAGAGATAGAGATAGAGATAGATAGAGATAGAGATAGAGATAGAGATAGAGAGATATAGATATAGATGATATAGATAGATATAGATATAGATATAGATATAGAGATAGAGATAGAGATAGAGATAGAGATAGAGATAGAGATAGGGATAGGGATAGGGATAGGGATAGGGATAGGGATAGAGATAGAGATAGAGATAGAGATAGAGATAGAGATGTGATATAGATATAGATGATAGAGGTAGAGAGAGAGAGAGAGAGATAGAGATAGAGAATTAGTTATGCCAGCACCATTTGTTAAATATACTTTCTTTTTTCCATTTTATATTTTTTCCTACTTTGTCAAAAATGAGGGGTTGTAGGTATGTGGATTAATATCAGGGTCTTTGAAATCAACATGTAGAATAATGAAATTAAATCTACATCTATCACTATGCACAAAACTCAAGTCCAAATAGATCAAAGACCTCAACATAAAACCAACCACACTGAACCTCATAGAAGAAAAAGTGGGAAGTACACTTGAACCCATTGGCACAGGAGACCACTTTCTAAATATAACCCCAGTATCATAGATACTGAAACAGTTAATAAATGGAACCTTCTGAAACTGAAAACTTCTATAAATCAAAGTGATGGGGTAAATCATAAACAATCCCACACCAGTTTGGAATTATGATTAATTGAATGGTTATTTATTTAAAAGGGGAAAAACTTACAGATCACCATGCCAGACAACAGCGCTCTGCACAATCAAGAAAGGAGCCTAGTCGCAGGAAGCAGAGCAGGAAGCCAGAGAGAGCTGAGGGCAGTTGCTGCTTTTTTAAAGAAGGAGAGACTATGCCTCAATGGGCTGGTATCTCAGCAGCTATTGGCTGAAGGAGCTGAAGGAGCTCCGGCAACACCTCCCCCTTTTGTTTAAGTAAGAGAGTTCTAAACCTACTATGAAATTATATACAATAAGTACAAATACCCTATTCTAACTAGCTTAAGTCTTGTATAATAAATAACTTGGCCAAGTCATGAGAGGAAAGTAACTACATTTATATAGTCTTCAACCACATTGAAGATCTGAGAAGGGAAATAATGTCACCTGAGTAATTAGGAAGTGCATTCAAACGACTTCCAAAACATGCAAGAAAACACAGAGACAACTAGCTACCTGGAAAATCACCCAACGTCATGTTTGCAGCATTGAAGCACACAACCAGCTTTGGCTAAGGCCTAACGTAACTGACATACCATTTTCAAAGGCAAGAAACTTTTCAAAACTATCTTACCCTGTCTTGGCAGAATATGACAGTCCTGTTTTATCCATTTATGGATACTCTCTATCTATCATGGTTGAGGTATGGGCATTTCTTTGCCCAAAGACCATTTCTGCCAAGAAGAAAGGCTCCACATGGAGTGTCTTTGATGCTCAACATTCTCTCGGGAATATATCAGTGTTGCCAGGATCTCACTACCACGGAACTCTGAGTTAAATTAAAGGCCATTTTCTACAGCTCTTTGAGGAGGTTGAAGATTATCTATCTATACTGAGTATAATCTCTATGTATCTAACGAACCTGATTAGTCTAATTATAAATGACATAGATGACTATTGATCTATATAATTCTCAATACCTATCTAACTTAAAGACTAAGACAATAAACAACTGTGCAATAAATGAGAACAATATAACCTCCAAATATAAACAATGTACAAATATACATTGCAATATGGTAAATATATAGCAATGCATAAACAATATATAAGTATCTTAATCAGAGGTAGAAATGTACACTGCAATATGGTAAATATACAGATATTAATACTATATATATATATCAATACATAAAAATGTTTTAAACATGCATGCATACAATAGTCAATATAATTTAACTTTGTATCAATATACAAGAATCGAAAAAAATATATTTGTCTAAAAACAGTAACTCACAATTACAAATCTATTATCCCATCATCCAATTATCCCTCTTTTTTTTCTTTTCAAAAAGATCTCTGAGCTTATAAAATTCCTCCCCCAACCCCCCTCAACCGTATACTAATTATAATCAACCCTTAAATAATGTCCCTAAACCCAAGGATAAACTTTACTGGTAGAGGGGATGTCGATCTCTAAAATTACTTCCATCTGTCACGGGGGCGACGTTCTTTCTGGGGGATCCTGTGAAAGTAAAATGATGGTTAAATTTCAAGATCAATGTATTTTAAAATTGCAAGTAGTCTTTGAGTATTTTGTGCATGTCTGGCCAGAATGTTGTACAAGATGTGCTTCATTTCAGCTAACCAAGCTGGAACCGTCTTGTGCAGCTGGTACCCAAAACAGGTCGTGTATTAGTGCTATAAGTATCATAACGTCATATCAACCAGGTGGAGTTGTTTGTATAGGGCCCTGTCTTCTTCCTGGAAACTTCAAATGTCACTGCAGGAAAAACTCACTGTTCATTGTGAAAAACTTAAAATTAATCATATAGACATATACAGACATGCATATATTCAATGAAAGGCATGATAGATATATTCAATGAAAGGTATGAGAGATATGAAGAAAAGCAAAGATGTTTTCTAAACTCATATTTCTTTCTGTCCCATATCATGATTCTTGACATAAGACAGAAACTCCAGAAACTCTGGGTTTTTCTCTCAACAACAGGCTTGGAATTAGAGAGGGACTGAGCGAGAGTCCAACTCCAAAACCAGCTCTATAAATTTAGAAATATGATTTAGTATATTTTACTTATGGAACCTACTCAGTTTTCTTGATAGTCCCTATTGGGTAGTTATTTTTCCATCTGTCAGTATTTAAACATCCAGGGTCCCTTGAATTTTTCAAAGATGAATGTTTTCCTGTGGAGATAAGAACAGAACCCTGCCCCCATTCTATATGTTTTTCTTACCACCTGTATGAATAGCATCATTGTGGATGAGCTGTCATTTCACCTTTCCAAGAGGTTTCTCCTCTTCAAATCGAACCTTTATTAATTTGGATGGTATCCACACTTTTTCTTCTCCTGTGGAAACAAGAGCAAAACCCCTTCCCCAATGTAACACATCTCCTGGCTTCCATTGAGAGGTCAGCACATCTTTGAAATAAATCGGTTGATTTAGTTCAGCAGACTTTTCCATTATCCAATGTCTATCTGCCACTGTTGTTCTTTTCTCATTAGCATTAAGAAAATTCAAGGTTAATAAAGCATTATGCAATCTATTTCTGGGGGTATTTTCCATCCCCTTCTGTTTGTTCTGCATATCCTTTATAGTACGATTTGATCTTTCTATAACTGCCTGACCTGTATGATTATTTGCTATACCTGTAATGTGTTTTATATTATAATAATCAAAAAAAATTTCATTTTCCTAGATACATATGCTGGACCATTGTCTGTCTTATTTGTGTAGGTATACCTATGATGGCCATAACTTCCAATAAATGTGTGATTACTGAATCAGCCTTTTCTGAGCCCAGGGCAGTAGCCCACTGAAAACCTGAATACGTGTCTATGGTGTGGCATACATATTTTTTTTTTTTTTTTGGTTTTTCGAGACAGGGTTTCTCTGTAGCTTTGAAGCCTATCCTGGAACTAGCTCTTGTAGACCAGGCTGGTCTCGAACTCACAGAGATCCGCCTGCCTCTGCCTCCCGAGTGCTGGGATTAAAGGCGTGCGCCACCACCGCCCAGCTTGGTATACATAATTTAATTTACCAAATTCCATGAAGTGAAACACATCCATCTGCCAGATTTCATTCTTTTGAGTACCCTTTGGGTTACTCCCCGCAGGCAACAGTGTTTGATTATAGAAAGAAGAAGTAGGACATCTCTTTATAATGCACTTAACTTGTTGCCATGTAATGGAAACCTCTTTCTTTAAGCCTTTACTATTGATGTGATTTTTTTTTATGAAATTCTGAGGCCTGCAACACGCTTCCAATCAATAATTTGTCAATTTCAGAGTTACCTTGTGCTAGAGGACCAGGCAGACCCATATGGGACTGGATGTGTGTTATGTACAACATTGGACAAAGCCTATTCCCAATTATGTCTTGTACCTGGATAAACAATGAAGTCAACTTTGTGTCATCTGGAATAAATACAGCAGTTTCAATATGCAAGATAACTCTGCATATTGTGAATCTGTAACTATATTAAGAGGTTCTTTAAAGTCCCTTAGCACCATAAGAATGGCATATTGCCTTCTGGATAGAATTATAAGGGCTTTGTTCCACCTTACTCAATTCTTCCGATTTACAACCTGCTTTCCCTGATTTACTTGCATCAGTATAAAACGTACAGCTCCAGTTATTGGAGCATCACGTACAATTCTAGGAAGAATTCAAGAAGTTCTCTTTATGAGGTTAAGTCTATCACTTTTGGGATGGTTGCTATTCATTTCTCCCAAAAAATTAGCACAAGCTCTTTGCCATGGTCCATTGTCTTCCCATAACTTTTTTATTTCCTCAGTAGTAAAAGGCACTATAATTTCTGCTGGATCTATACCTGCTAGTTGACAAAGTCTCAGCTTACCTTTTATAATTAATTCAGAGACTTTTTCCATATAAGTTTTTAATTTTTTACTTGGTTTATTAGGTATAAATATCCACTCAAAAATAATATCTTCCCTCTGCATTAAAATCCCTGTAGGAGAAATTCTGGAAGGCAATATGACTAGGATGCACCTAAGATTTGTGTTTACCCTATACACATGTGCCTCCTGTAATTTTTCCTCAATCATTGTCAGTTCCTTTTCTGCTTCAGCTGTCAGTTTTCTGGGACTATTTGAATCTTTATCACCATCTAAGGTTTTGTTTAAATGAACTATTAGATCAGGTGTTATCCTAAAAGCTGGTCATAGACTGGAAAAGTCTCCTAACAATCTTTGGAAGTCATTAAGAGTCTGTAATAGGTCTCTCCTAATTTGTGCCTTTTGCTTTTTAATTTTCTCTAACCCTATTCTGTAACTTAGGTAATTAATAGAATTTCCTCTTTGGATTTTTTCAGGGACAATTTGTAATCCCCATTTAGGCAAGACTTTCTTTACTTCTTCAAACATCCTTTCTAAAGTATCTTTATTTGAATCAGATAACAAAATGTTATCCATGTAAAGATAAATTATAGACTTGGGAAATTGCTTATGAATTATTTCCAATGGCTTACTTACAAAATAGTGGCACAATGTGGGACTATTGAGCATCCCCATGTGGGAGGATAGTCCATTGATATCTCCCAGTAGGCTGAGAATTATTATAAGTAGGCACTGTGAAGACAATTTTTTCTCTATCCTTTTCTTGTAAAGGTATAGTGAAAAAACAATCTTTCAAATCAATAACTTTAAGAGGCCATCCTTTTGGTAATAGAGAAGGCAAAGGAATTCCAGATTGTAGTGGGCCCATAGGTTGAATTACCTTGTTGACAGCTCTTAGATCTGTCACCATTCTCCATTTACCAGATTTCTATTTTACAACAAACACAGGAGAATTCCAAGGGCTGGTTGATTCTTCAATATGGTGAGCATCTAGTTGCTCTTGTACCAGCTGTTCCAAAGTCTTTAATTTATCCTCAGCTAGCGGCCACTATTTGATCCATATTGGTTTCTCAGTTAACCATTTTAAAGGTAGGGCTGTTACTACCTCTATAGGTTTGCTATTTGCTATATGTTCTTGTACAGCCTGAATGGCTGGGGACCTTTTCCCATAATACCTCATCATATCCTTTCCCGAATTATGAGTTCCTGGAACTACAGGAATGTTAATCTGGGTATTCCATTGCTGTAGCATGTCACGGCCCCATAAATTTATTGCAATATTGGCTATATATGGCCTTAGTCTTCCTATTTTCCCTTCAGGCCCTATGCATTCAACCCATCTTGTGCTTTGTTTTACACGAGATAGGGTTCCAATTCCCAGGATCTGAACATCTACCTCTTTAAGAGGTCAATTCGGATGCCAAGATTCTGGAGTAATGATACTTACATCTGCACCTGTGTCTAATAAGCCTTCAATAAAAATGCCATTTATACAGACTCTTAGCTTTGGTTATTAATAGAAGTCTGCCAAAATATACGTTTACTCTGTCCTACTGGATTTTTTGACTCATCCTCCACATGTAATTCATCATTTAGACCAGTATTACTTTTTACAGCAGAAATTGGAGCTTTTAATTTTCTTGGTGAGGCATGTTCTCCACTGCGACTGGGAATGACTGGGCCACCGTTGGATTGGGAGCCTGCAAGAGGCCCCTCAAGGGGTTTACCAATAATATCGGGTTGCCTTGTCTGTCTGTTGTTGACCTGCATTCGTTGAACCAATGTCGGCCCTTACCGCATCTCCTACATATACCTGAAGGCTGAGGTCTCCTATTTTTGTCATTCCCAGAGGAGATATTATTCCTAGAAGTTCTTTGTCTGCAATCCCTTTGAAGATGTCCTAATTTACCACAATTAAAACACCTGTCAGTTTGATGTCTCCTCATTGCTTTGGAAATTGCTTCTCCTACCCAAGATTCATCATTATATCCAAACGTCTCAGCATTCATCATATGCTGAATCCATTCATCCATAGGTGCTGATCTAGACTTTAAAGGCCCAATTATCTTTTTTCAATCTATATTTGCATTTTCAAAAGCTGGAGATTCAAGAAGTATTCGTCTAGCTTCTGGGTCTGTTACCCCTATGTCCAGAGCCTTAATTAATCTTTGCAAAAAGTCAATAAAAGGTTCTCTCTGTCCCTGCCTAATCCTGGTATATGATTCGACCCTTTTCCCTGGATATTGTATCCTATTCCAAGCATTTAAGGCTGCTTGGTGACATAGACATAGTACCCATGTTGGGCACCATATGATGGCATAAATCATAAACAATCCCACAACAGTTTGGAATTATGATTAATAGAATGGTTATTTATTTAAAGGAGAAAAACTTACAGATCACCATCCCAGACAACAGCCCTCTGCACATTCAGGAAGGGACCCTAGTCGCCGGAAGTGGAGCCCAAAGCCAGAGAGAGAGAGAGCGGAGGGCAGTTGCTGCTTTTTTAAAGAAGGAGAGACCATGCCTCAATGGGCTGGTATCTCAGCAGCTATTTGTTGAAGGAGCAGAAGGAGCTCCTGCAACATCAAAGGACATGGTCAACAAGACAAAAAAGCAGCCTACAGAATGGGAAAAGATCTTCACCAACCCCACATCAGACAGAGGACTGATCCCCAAAATATATAAAGAACTCAAGAAACTGGTCATCACTAGAACAAATAATCCATTAAAATATGGGGTACAGACTTAAACAGAAAACTCTCAAGAGAGAAATCTAAAATGGCTAAAAGATACTTAAGGAAATGTTCAACATCCTTAGTCATCAGAGAAATGTTAACCAAAACAATTCTGAGATTCTATCTTACACCTGTAAGAATGGCCCAGATCAAAGACACTGATGACAACTTATGCTGGAGAGGTGGTGGGGTAAAGAGAACACTCCTGCATTGATGGTGGGAGTGCAAATTGGTAGAGTCCCTTTGGATATCAATATGGTAATTTTTCAGAAAATTAGGAAACAACCTTCCTCAAAATCCAGATATATACCAAAAGATGCTAAATCAAACCACAGTGACATATAGTCAGCTATGTTAATACAGCATTATTATCATAGCCACAACATGGAAGCAACCTAAATGTCCTTTGACCAAAGAATGAATAAGGAAAATGTGGTACATTTATACAATAGAGTACTCCACTGCAGGAAAAAAAAATGGCATCTTGAAATTTGTGGCCAAATGGATGGATCTAGAAAATATCATATTGAGTGAGGTAACCCAGACCCAGAAAGAAAAATGTCATATGTACTCACACAATTCACTATCCTAGAGAACTTAGACAACAATGAGGACACTAAGAGAAACATACATAGATCTAATCTTCCTGGAAAGTAGAAAAGGACAAGATCTCCTGAGTAAATTGGGAGGATGGGGACCATGGGAGAGGGTTGAATGGGAGTGAAGAGGAAGAGAGGGGAGCACATTAAAATGTATAGTTCTAGAAAACAAATAATATATATATATATGAAATATAAATGGAATCATGAAACAATGGGGAAAACAATGTCCCCATCTAGACATCACTTGCCACCAAGTAAAACTTTCAGTGCCAGGAATGATTTGTGACTAATAGAGTTGTTAGTCAAAGGGGTTCAATGGAAAACTCCAAGCAACTAAGAATATTGCAAAGAATATTGGTTTCTTCCAACAAACAGTTGTGCCTTTTGCTGAAGACAACACCTACATAACATATTGAAGGTGGAGAAGTTAATTGGGTGTTTACCTAAAGCTTTCACCTCTATGGACTAGTGGTGATCGTACTGAAAGTTAGTCTTCATACTACCAGGGAAAAATGTAAACCTCAACCCAGCTACAAATCCTGTGATCTGCCTGCAAGATAGACTCATACAATACTGGCATAAATGTCATAGGAATAACCAACCAATGCATGATTGGATTTATGGCTCACTCTATGAAATGTAACTCATGCAGATACTGCCCATTTGACTAAAACCCGAGAATACATTGCCTGGTGACATGGGGGAAAACCAAGTGCTTTTCTTCTGGCTAAAACCCATAACAGTAATATGATTCCTAATGACATTCTGTTATAATCATAGACCAATGTCTTGCTCAGCCATCAGAAAAACTTCTTCCAGCACTAGATGGGAATATATAGAGAGACCCACAATTAGGCAATATACTAAGAGTGATCGAACTTGGAATACTCAATCCTAAATATGATATTTCCAAAAGATCCATCAGGGTTCAAGGAATACTGGGTAAGAGGAAGTGAAAAAAAATTTTAAGATTAATTGAATACTGAAGACACTAAGAAACAAAATCTTCTGGACATAGCAGTGTTCATGTATATACAAACTGACAGGGACTATAGCAGCGTGTACTGGGCTTGTATCAGATATACCAGTGCTGAAAGAGGAAGTGAACATAAGTATCCATCTCTATACCAGAGGCTATCTCCAATATATGGACACTCACAAATGAAAAAAAAATATTTTTCTACACTAGAGTCTCGCATTGTATATCAGTTACAATTAAGGGTAGGCCATTGGGCAGCAGTAGATGAAAAATATAAAACAAATTCATGGTAATTTAGGAGCTTTTTTCCTCGGGGAGCTTTGTGTGGATTTTTTTTAAATATTACAAATGATTTGCTAATATATCATTGTTTCCAAATTTGTGTTCATAAGTTTTCTGTGTCTGTAAATGTGCGATTCTATATGTGTTTCTTGTGCTTTTTCTTTGGATTTTTTTTTTGCCTGTGTTACCTATTCTGCTTTTGTTGGGTTTTATTTTATTTTGATATTTTAGGTGTCTTTTTGTTTTCTAATGAAAGAGATAAAAAAGAGAGAATAGGGTTTTGTGTTAATGAGATTAATAGTATCTGGGAATAGTTTGGAGAGGGTAAATTGTAATCAAAATTTATTGTATGAAAGAAATCTAATTTTGATTTAAAAAAATAAAAAAGTAAAATAAAGAAGGAAATTTTATTATTAAAAGTGAAACTAGAAAAAGGTAACTATAAGCAGAAAATTTTGATAATTTAAATGTTCTGTATTCATTCTATCATTAGTTACTTCCTATATAAACTAAAAATGTAGCAATAGCATAAAAATATAGTTACAATCTAGCAGAATTGTGAATTTTATAAAAGATACGAAATCACATATCTAAACACTGTGCTTTTCTATATCTAATTAAACTTTGTTATCATGTTTAAATATAGTGTTTAAACTACCATAAAGAAATTATAAATTAAGCTGCATTAAAGATTATACTTTAGTCTCCTATTGGTATATCATTTAAACCTGTAGCTACAGGGTTGAAAAAATATTCTTGTAACATGTCTTTGGCAATGGATAGGTATTTGGATATAGAAAAATCTTGAATGTAAACAATGCAGAAGTATTTGATGGAAAGTGTATTTGCATCTCAAAACTACTTTGAAATGTATCCAAAGCACAATAGTGATTGATATACATATAGAGAACTTCCTGAACAAATATGCAAATAACACATAATATAAATAAAAGCATGTAACTATTGAATATTTAAGTGGTAACTACATTTCTCCTTTAGATTAGACTGTGCTTAAGTCTTCCTCATAACTTATCAGGAAAGTAGATTTTACTAGATACACATGGTTATTTTCATGAGTCTAAATTTAAAGCAATATTGTCATACTCTTTTATTTTAAAATGAACAGGTTCAGTCTAGTCGAGAGCTCTCCAGCAGATTGCCCACTTCAGTCTTCCTTCTTCCCTGCCTGCATCTCCTGTTAATACCAGAGACAATACCCTGTTAATTTCCCCTATCCACTAGTCACTGTATCCCAGCCCCCAAAACCAACAGGAGGCACCCCCTGCTAAACCAGCTTGAAAACAAGGTAGACTACTTGTAGATTGTCTCCCATTCTCTCTCTCTCTCTCTCTCTCTCTCTCTCTCCTACTGAATACACCATGCTCAAATCCCATATATCTTCTGCTTCTAAACTCCCTCCACACACTTGTTGCTTTGTCCCATACTTCGGCCTCAAGAAGTGGGCCATAATAACCCAAGGGCTGCATCTTCCAGTGCAAGAAGTAGGTCGAAGGCAGAACAGTACTTGTACTGCTCTTGAGATCCAATCCCCCAGTATCATTCCAAATTCTTTAAGCAGGAAACCATTGAGATCTCCCTTTTTTCTTGAACCCATCCCCAATGAATGACAAAGATTTTCTTCCCAAACTTCCTCCTGCCAACACATCCCAGTAACCCAGCCTACAACTAGCAGGCATTCCCTGTGAACACACCAGTTGAACAGGCCAGAAATAAGCAGCTAGTACACAACCATAACAGTCTCCAAAAGTCCAGAAATCAAGGAATAGAATACCAAGCCAAATGATAAAATCCCGAAATCAGCATCTAGATATATAATAACCCAAACCCACATGCCTATGTACCAGCATAAAAAATTTCAATAATACCCCAGACAATATAACTCAAATAGAAACCAACTATCCTGACCAAAATAGACCCTGAATATTATAACATAGCTGACATACAGTAAAAGGCATTAAGACCAACTATATGAAGATGGTAGTGATCCTGAAAAGGAAATTATCAAATCCCTTATAGAATTCCAGGAAATCACAAACAATATTTGTAAGATATGAATAAATATCTTAAATAAATCTAAGAACACACAAACACATTAAGGGAATTAATAAGACTGTTTAAGACCTGAAAATGAAAGTAGAATTAATAAAGAAAGCACAAACTGAGGAAATTTTGGAAATGAAAAATTTAGAAATTCAAACATGAACTACAGTAGCAAGTTTCACTAACTCAAGAGATTTAAAAAAGAATATCAGGAGTTGAAGATACATTAGGAGAAATGGATACATCAGTCAAAGAAAATGTTATATCCAAATATTACTGACACAATTCCTTTAGGAAATCTGGGGCATTGTGAAAAAAATAAACCTAAGAAAAATAAAAAAAAAAAATAGAAGAAGGGGAAGAATCCCAGTTCAAAGGCACAGAAATTATTTTTAACATAATCATTAGAAGAAAAAAAATTTCTAACATAAAGAAATACATGACTATAATTGTACAAGATGCATATAGAACACCAAATAGATAGGACCAAAAGAGATTGTTTGCTCATAACATAATAATCAATTCATAAAGCAAAGAAAGAACATTAAAATCTGCAAGGGAAATGACAAGGAAAACCTCTCAGAATTAGATGTGAATTCTCAGTGGAGACTATGAAGGATAGAAAGACCTGAATAAAAGTACTGAAGACAATAACAGACCACAGAGGCCTACCCAGACTTCTATAAACAGCAAAACTTTCAATCTCCATACATGAAGAAAAGAAGATATCTTACTGTAACTGGAGGTTTCTGTCTCACCTGCCAGTTCCTGAATATTCAGTTAATAGCTTAATATTAATAAACTGCTTAGTTGATGGCTCAGGCTTATTAATAACTAGCATTTACATCTCAAATTAACCCATTTATGTTAATCTGTGTATTGCCAGGTTACCATGGCATTAACTTACATCTAGCTTCCCTAGCAGCTGCTGGTCTCCCTCACTCTGCCGTTCTCCCTTTTATTTATATTTGGATTTTCTGCCTGGCTCTGTTTGCCTGGCTATTGGTCAAATCAGCTTTCTTATTAACCAATGGTAATAAAACATATTCACAGCCTGCAGAGAGACATCCAACATTATCCTACTATAAAATCAATTTTAAACAATATCTATTTATACATAAGGACCTAGAAAAGGTGCTAGAAAGAAAACTGCAACCTAAAAAAGCTAACTCAGCCATGAAAACACAGGAAATAAATAATATCACTCCAGGAATAACAAAATTACAGACATATACATACCCCATCCACCACCACAAACAACAACAACAACAATAAAAAACAGAAATCAACCATCATTAGTCATTGATTTCTCTCTACTTCAAAGAAACAGACTAAGAGAGTGGATGTAAAAATCATAATCCAGCCTATTGCTGCATCTAAAAAACACACCTCAACAAAAAGGATAGGCATTACTTCAGGAAATAGGGTTGAAAAATGACATTCCAAGCAAATGTACCTTAGAAACAAGGTGATGTAGCCATTTCAATAACTAAATCAAAACACATAAAAAGAAATGGGGAAGGATACTACATACTCATCAAATATAAAGATCCACTGAGATAACAGTTCAATCATTAACATCTATACCCCAAATACAAGGGTTCCTGGACTGTAAAATAAATAATACTAGATCTTAAATCACATACTGATCCTCACTCACTAATGGCTAGAGACTTCAATAATCCACTCTTACCAATTATCAGGGTATCCAGACAAAAACTAAATTAAACAGAGAAATGCTGGAGTTAAGAGATGTTATAAACCACATGGACCTGACAGATATTTTTAAAATATTACAACCAAACACAGGAGAATATATCTTCTTCTGTGAACTAAATGGAACTTTCTCCAAAATAATCAAAAATCAAGTCTTCATAGATATAAAAAAGAGAAATTGAAATAGCTCCCTGCATTCTAACAGACCACTACAAATTAAAACAGAATATTGACAACAGGAAGAAAAAAAAATTTGCAAGGCCATGAAAACTAAACAAATCTCTCTGGAATAAAAACAATCAGTCAAGACAGAAAGAAATAGAAGATATTCTAAAAATCAGTAAAAAGTGATAGAGATCATGCCCAAACTTTTGAGACATATTCAAATCAGTTCTGTCAGAAATGTACATAGCTCTAAGTACCTGCCTCAAAAAAATTAAAAGATCTCATATTAGCAATGGAAGAGTACAACTGAAAGTTCTAGAAAAAAACTAGTAATCACAGCCAACAGAAGTAGACAAAAGGAAATAATAAAACAGAGCTGATATCAATAAAATAGAAACAAAGAGAATAATACAAAAATCAAAGAACAAGGAGTTGCATCTATGAAAAAAATCACTAAGATAGACAAACCTGTGTCCAAGCCAACTAAAAGACAGAAAGAAATTATCCAAATTAACAAACTCATGAGCAGAATGAGGACAGAAAAGCAGACACAAAGGAAATAAAGACATAATTTAAAAACCTGTACTCAATGAAATTGGAAAATCTAAAAGAAATGCATAGTCTTTATTGGTACCATTATCAAAGTTTGAGCAAGATCAGTTAAATAATTTAAACAGACTTATAACCCCTATTTAAATAGAAGCAGTCATTAAAAGTCTCCCAACCAAAATAGCCAATGGCATGATGACATAGTGCAGAATTATGCCAGGGTTTCATGAGATATAGTTATCACCAATGCTCCTCATATTCCATGATATAGAAACAAAAAGGCATTTACAAATTCATTATATGAGACTACTTTTGCCCTGATGCACATAAGAGCAAACCACATAAAGATTAACTAAAAAAGAGAATCATAAACCAATTTCCCTTATAAACACATATCCAAAAGTCCCCCCCCCCCAATACAAAATGAATTCAAACACACAACAAAAATGTTCTCCACCATTATAAAGGAGACTTCATCCCAGAGATGCAGGAAGAATCAATAAATGTAATCCATCATATAAACAAACTGAAAGAAAATAAAAACACTTACAATCATCTCATTAGATGCAGAAAAGGCCTCTCACAAAATCCAACAACTCTTTATGATAAACTCCTGGTGAACTTAGGGATAAGAGGGATATTAACTAAATATAATATGAGAAATTTACAAAAAGCCTATAGTCAGCATCAAATTAAATGGATGGAAACCCACAGTAATTCCACTGAAATTAGGAACAAGAAAAGGTTGACCACTCTCTCCATTCTAAGTCATTATAGCAAGTGAGTCTTAACTAGAACAATGAGACAACTGATGAAGATCAAGGGTGTAGTGAGGGGTGCAAGCAGGCCTGATTTTCGTCCTGCCCAGCTCCTGCATGGCTAGCTTTTGCCCCGAAATAACAACACACAAACTGTATTCATTTAAACACTGCCTGGCTCATTAGTTTCAGCGTCTTACTCACATCTTGATTAACCCATATCTAATAATCTGTGTAGCACCACAAAGTGGTGCCTTACCTAGAAGATTCTAGCATATGTCCATCTTGGGCCAGAGCTTCATCGCATCTGACCCAGAGAGGAGAGGCATGGCAATCTGACAGAGCCATCTACCTCACTTCCTTCTCCTTGTTCTGTCTACTCCACCCACCTAAGGGCTGGCCAAGGCAGTTTCTTTATGAACAAATGAAATCAACACAAACAGAAGACTCTCCCACATCACAAGGGGATTCAAATTGCAAAGTAAGATGTCAAAGTATCACTATTTGCAGATTATAGTCTTTGTAAGTGACCCTAAATATTCCATCAGGAAAACCATACAGTTTAAAAGCAGCTTTAGTGAAGTAGCTTAGCATAAAATTAGCTCATAAAAGTCATTTGCCCTCCTATTTATAAATGACAAATGGACTAGGAAAGAAATTTGGAAACAAGAACTCTGATAATAGATACAAATAATATAACTCTGTCCAAGAAAGTAAGAGATTTACATGATAAAGACATCAAGTCTTTGATGAAAGAAATTGGAGAAGATATCAGAAGATGAAAAGATCATCCTTACACATGTATCTGTAAGGTTAACACAATAAAAATGTCCTTCCTACCAAAGACAACCTACAAATTCAATGCAATCCCCAGCAAAATTCCAACACAGTTCTTTATAGACTTTGAAAGGACAATTATCACTTCATAAGAAAAAAAAAACCTAGAATAGCCAAAAATCCATCAAATAATAGAACTTCTAAAGGTATCACCATTCCTGATTTCAAGTTACACTACAAAGGTATAGTAATAAAAACTGCATGATATTATCATGAAAACAAAAACATTGATTAATGGAATCAAATTAAATACCCATATAAATATCCAAACATATAATGAATAGTGATATTTTTTAGGAATAAGCCAGAAATATACACTGGAAATAAGACAGCATCTTCAACAAATGATGCAGGTCAAAGTGGATGTCTTCATGTATAAGAGTGCAAAAGAACCATATTCATCACTCTGCACAAAATTTAAGTCCAAATAAATCAAATACCTCAACAGAGAACTCATCATAGTGTTTTTTCAAATGGCTAGGAAACACGTGAAGGAATGTTCAACATCCTTTGCTGAGCGATGGTGCTGCAAACCTTTAACTCCAGCACTTGGGAGGCAGAAGCAAGTAGATTTCTGGTTGTGTGAGGCCAGCCTGGTCTAAAAGTGAGTTCCAGGATAGGCAGAGCTTATATTACACAGAGAAAACTTGTTTCAGAAAAAAAATGGTCAACATCCTTAGTAAGCAGGGAAAGGGAAATTACACCTGTCAGAATGTCTAAGATCAGTAACTCAAGTGACACTTTATGTTGATAAAAATATGAATCGAGAGGAATACTCATCCATTACTGGTAAGAATACAAAGCTGTAAAGAAAATGTGGAAATCATCATGGTAGTTAGTAAGAAAGTTAGGAATTGGTCTACCACAAGATGCAGCTATACTACACTAAGGCACATAACCAAATGTATCATCATTTCCTCTTATGTCGAGAATGGTTGCTCAACCATGTTTATTCTAGCTTTATTTATAATAGCCAAAAGGTGAAAAAAATCTAGATTCTCAATGGAAGCATGAATGAAGGCAATGTGGTACCTTCTGTTTTCTAAAAAAAAAAAAAAAAAAAAAAAAAAAAAGAAAGAAAAAAGAAAAAAAAACGACATTATCAAACTTGCTGGTAAATGTTTGTTTGTGACTAGTAAAAATCATGCAGAGTAGGGTAAACAATACATAGAAATATAAATATAGTATATATATAGTATATATTCACTTATAAGACCATATTATCTGTCTCCCTCCCCCCTGCCGCAAACCGTGTCCCTGTGTCTGCATTAGGTGCGCTGGCACCCAGTTTGCGAGATTCGGGCAAGGGGCAGGAGGTTAAAATACACAAACACAGACAGACAGAAAGACAGCGACATGGGTCATCTTTGAATTCCTCAAGAATGCCCCCTTTATTGTGTTCAGGGCAGATTATATAGAGATAGGCACGCCCCAGGCAAACCCACCAGAAACCACTCTCCTGCCATCAGGAACTCCTGAAGGTCTTATGCTCAGAGCAGCTGTAAGCACTCAGAACAGGGGATTACAAGATATTCAGGATCTGGGGTCTCACTGCTCCCAACACCCCCCCTCTCTCTGCTCTTCTACTTCTCCCCTTCCCTTCCATAACCCACCAAATAAATATCCTCACTCTGAAAAAGGCCATATTAGCTGTTATGTAAATGATGACTGTTTTAGAATATTATTTTAAGTTATGGGACTTTTGTTTATGCTCTGGAACATTTGCTAAATGGTGCAAATATTTGTTGATTTTGTTTACGTTGAATTTGTTTAACTCTGTGAAGCTGTGGTTCTTTGCTTCCCTAAAATACCTGATGCTAAAGAGCCAATAGTGAGGCAGAAGAAAGAAAGAGTAGGTGGGGCTGGCAGGAAGAGAGTATAAATCAAAGAAGAAATCTGGAGAATAAGGAGCAATAGAACAAGGAGAGGAGGACATCATGGGCTAGCCACCAAGCCACCCAGCTAGCCATAGATTGAGAGTGAAAGATATGCAGAAGTAAGGAAAGAAAAATTTCCAGATACTAAAGGAAGTTGGGATAATTTAAGCTAAGAAAAATTTAAAAGAAAGAAGTCAAGTGTAGTGTGAAGCGGCGGGGCTGCGTCCCGCCACCCGGCCACTGGCTAGCTTTACACCCGAAATAATTACATGGAAACTGTATTCTTTTAAATACTGTCTGGCCCATAGTTTCAGCCTCTTATTGGCTAATTCTCACATCTTCCTTTAACCCATATTTAGTAATCTGGGTAGCACCACGAGGTGTGGCTTACCAGGAGAGATCTTAACCTGTGTCCATCTCGGAGAGGAGCAGCATGGAGACTCACTATGGCAACTGCCTGAAGCGTCTCCCCAACTCTACTTCCTTGTTCCCACAATTCTGTTCTGTCTACTCCACCTACCTAATTTTCTGTCTCTTAAAGGGCCAAGGCAGTTTTCTTTATTAATTAACCAATGAAAGAAACATAGACAGATAACTCTCCTCCATCAGTCAAGGCCTCAAAATTTTATGAAAAAATATTATATCAATAGCAAAATTTTAAAGAAAGAATTTTCTATTACATGACACCAAGATAAGGAGATTACAAAAACATGTCCTACTTGCTCTTTCTATAACCAAACACTATTGCCTGCAGAGAGTAACCCAAAGGGTACTAAAAGGAATGAAATCTGGCATATGTATATGTTCTACTTTGTAGAATTTTGAAAATTAAAATATCTACACCATTACCATTGACACCTATTCATGTTTTCACTGGATAACTGCTTTGAGTATAGGCATGAATAATCACACAGAAACTATATTAATTACAATACTGTTTGGCCAATAGCTTAGGCTTCTTATTAGCTAACTATTACATCTTAAATTAACCCATTTCTATTATTCTGTGTATTGCCAAAAGGCTGTGGCTTACTGGGTAAAGTTCCTGCATCTGTCTCCTACTGCAGCTCCTTTTCTTTTCTCCTATATATTCACTTGGAATTACTGCCTTGCTCTATTCTGTCCTCTTATAGGCCCAAGAAAACTTCTTTATTCATTAACCCATAAAAGCAACACATATACTGAAGGACTTCCCACAGCTGATGGGCATTTATAAGTAATAATAAAAATAAGCCTACATCTGTTTAATTATTTGTGAGCTGTGCGGTGGGTATCCCAAAAGAGGTAAGCATGAAAAACAACTAATAAAAGATAATCAATTTACAATTTATAGATGCAAAGAGTTTCAAAAGGAGAAATTGAGGGAGCACAAGACTCCTGGATTTCCCCAGGAAGTGGAATAGAATTGATTTTACAATTCAAATAGAGGATTTTCATTTTAGAAGCTAGAAAATTTAGGTTTGGGGGAGGGAATGGAATGGAGGGAGAAAGTATAATGAGAGACATTTGTTGTATGAGAGCACTTGGTGGGTGGTGTGGAAATGTAGTACATTGGAAACTTCCTGAAATCTATGAAGAAAAACCTAATGGGGACTCCATGTAATGGGAGATAGAGTCTCAACTGGCTATCTCTTGTAGTCAGGCAAAGGTTTCAGTGCTGCAACTGAGTTGAACTTAACTGAGTTGTTGGTCAAGGCAGTCCCATGACTACTTCCAAGTCAAAGACTTGTTCTCAGCAAACTGATAGCAGGGACTCATTGCCAAGGACCCCATTCATACAACTCACTGAACACTGAGGAATCAAGCTGATATCTACATGGAGCCTTTACCCCTACTTCCTAATCTTTTCAGTGTGGAAAAATACCTACAGGCTGCTGAAAGAGAAACATTGACAAAACTCAATGACAAAATATTTATCCTACAATCTGTCTTGCCTAGAAAATATGCTAGGGCAATGGTTACACAGAAAATGCAGGAGATGCCAACCAATGCCTGATTTGACTTAAGACCCATCCAATGAGAAGTAACCTGTACCCATTACTTCTTGGGTAGCCAAGAACCAGATACTAGATATCCCAGAGACCTAGGGTAAAACAAAATAATACTAGTCTAAAAAAATATTTTCCCGATACTATTCTACTATACTTATAAATCAATACCTTATCTCCTCACCATCAGAGAGGTCTTCTCAGACAGCAGATAGGACCAGATGCAGAGACCCATAGCAAGACATTGTGTGGAGGGTTTAAATTGGTGTTTTCCATCAAGTTATTCCCCTCAGACCTCAGGTAATTCCGTTGAAGAAGGGGCAAAAAGATGATAGGAATCAGAGGGAATGGAGGACACCAGAAGAACAAGACCCTATATATAAACTAAACAAGACTAATATGAGGTCATGTAGATGGAAGCAGCAAACACACAGACTAGAAGGGTCTGTACCAGGTCTTATGCTAATACATTATAGCTATTAGGTTAATATTTTTATAGGAATACCAACTATGACAGAAAGTAGGTCTCTGATTCTTTGGACTGCTCTTGAGGCCCTTTTCCTCCTGTTGGGTTGCTGTATACAACTTCAATATAATAGATTTTGCCTCATCTTATATTTTATTTTGCTGTATTTGGTTGTTATCTCTGAGAATCCTGTTCCATTCTAATGAGAGACAGAAAGGGCATAGATCCAGATGAAAGAGGAGGTTAAAAAAATAGGAAGATTAGAGGGAAGGAAAACAACAATTAGGTTATATTGTATGAGAAAATAATCTATTTTTGGGGGGGGTTCGAGACAGGGTTTCTCTGCAGCTTTTTTAGAGCCTGTCCTGGAACTAGCTCTTGTAGACCAGGCTGGCCTCGAACTCACAGAGATCCGCCTGCCTCTGCCTCCCGAGTGCTGGGATTAAAGGCGTGCGCCACCACCGCCCGGCTCTATTTTTAATAAAAGAAAAATGTACAGGCTTGCAACATGTTAGTAATCTTTCCAGCCCCAAGGTGAATATTATAATTTTTTTCTTCTTTGGAAATGAAATGAAAACTTGATCTGTGACTAATGTGTTTTTCTATTTATGTTGAAGCTTAGTATTTTCATGGTCTACTGCAGGCCTTTGTTGTATCAAACTTTTATAAAAGAAATAGGAAAAGCTGGAGAAGAATTCTGCAGTGTACAATAGAGCAAGGCAAGAGAAAAATATAAATGTAAGACATGGATTAAATGAACCAAAGGGGCAAAAAATAGATTTCTAGATTGAGGCTGTATATTGCCAGAGTCAGATCAGTGGCCTATATACAAGTAAAAAAGACAGATGTTCAGATTCTTTACCCACAGTTCAAGCTGTTAGACAGAAAAGTAATCTACCACAAACTTTAAAACCTTTCTACTATTTGTTAGCAATGTAGTTCTTAACCCATTGCAAGAAGAGTGATATTTCCAGCAGAGCTGCAAATCACTAGTGTAGAAAGCCTCATAGCAAAAGAAATACATTTCCATTTTGAGGTCATTGTGCTTGTATACAGTGCCTTGTTCTCAGCTATCTAATGTTGAGAGTGCTTGGGAGCAAGCTATTGAGCTCACATTCTTACAAGTAAAAGCTAGTTAAAATAAAACTTAAAGGAGCCTTTCTGGAAAAAAAGGAATTCATAAAGAGCCTGAATATTTTATGGTATCTGTAAATCCATCTGAGAAAAAGGTTTTTTCAAGTTTTCCTTTGAGATAAGATCAGCGCTTAAACTGTCAATTCAATTATAAAAGTTATTATCTGGCTTTAGGCAATGAAATTATTCCCTTTGAAGTCATATTTTAGAAACAACAACAATAGAAGTGGTAGGCAGAATTACTTTTCTTCCTCTGAATCTACAATATCCAATCTAATGCAGACATAACATTAAAGCATTCAGATTTGGGGACAGGTAGATGACAGGGGACAATGCTTCCTGGTACAGCACTTACCTAGCATGTGCCCAGTTTTAGATTTCATTTTCAAAGTAAGGGGCAAAGAATATAGTTCATTTCTAAATTATTATATGTAGAACATTTTCCTAAGCCCCACAATTGTAAGTAGACATATAATAAAGTCATAACAAAGGGCTATAGCTATTCTTCCCACCATCATTAGTGTTAACTGTGCTCTTTGAGCTGCATGATACAAAAATAACCATGCATAGTAGGTTGGAGATGGAGATAGAAGAAGCAAGAATATATACAAAATCTCTGTTCTATAGAAGTTATTATAAGTGTTCTAGTTTAGATGAAGGGAGAATAAAGGAGTCTGTCATATAAATTACAGATAGTCACAAGTGTTATACAGTGACTAAAAGTGATTAACATTGTCAGGAGATGAAATAGCTATATTATAGAAATGTTAGCAGTAGTACATAGGAGTCAGGCACATGGAAATCTACATGAAGAATGCTTTACACAAGGAAAATAGCAGCTACAATGGCCCTGTGACAAACTTGATAATTGGAATGTTTATGTCCAATGTGTTGATAGCAAACAAATGTGGCTAAAGTACAGCAAAGAGTAGTGTGAAACAAACTGAATAGATGATTTATAAGATGCAACATTATATAGAAGTTGAAGTTCATATTGAAATATTTTTGATTTATTCCACACCTTTAGTATAAATAATGGAATGCTATGGTAAGAAATTAAGCAAGGGACATTGTTTGATATAAATTCTGTGCTTTTAAAACTTATCTGCAGGAAATTTTCTAAAAATAATTCAACAAATATTTAAGAAAGGTAGAAGGCTACTTTAATAGTACATGAAAATAATTTCAGTAGTTTATCTGAGGGGGTGCAAGCAGAAATGGTCTACTAATTGAAACATCATATACATAATTCAAGATCGAAGCTATGTAATATATGGTGTATTTTATATGCACAAATCTATAATTTAAGATTCATCAGACCCATGAAGAACATGTAAAACTATTGTTGCTTCACTTATTTAAGATACAAAAATGAAATCTTGTGTTATTTTCTTTTATTTTGTTAAGTCATTATAATGTGCCTTGGTGGTGCTTAATGTTCTTATACTCAAAGAAAGACATTATTTTATTGCTAACACAGAAATAGTAGAAATAGCATGCTTTTTCAAATTATATAACTTTAAATTGAGTAATATTCAATGGCAATTCTGGTTCTGATATCAAGAGGCTTGAATTTATTCTTATATCATTTTGTTAGTAGAATATTAAATGTGGGAAGTTTATTTATAGGGTAGACTAAATATTCACTTCCTTCATTAGTTGTCGTCATTTCATACTACCATTGCCACATGTTGTTACTGTCAACATCACAGAAACTTAGACATATCTAAGAAAAGGAAATCTCTATTGAGGGAGTAATGCCAACAGATTGGTGTGTAGCTGTGAGTGGAAGATTATTCCCTGATTAGTGATTGATGTGAGAGGACCCAGGCCATGGTAGGCAGTGACATCCTTCATCATTTGGGCCTGGAATGAAAGGCAGGTGGATGACCAAGCCCTGGGAAGGAAGCTAGTGAGCCACATTCCTCCTCATTTATAACTCAAACTGATGCCTTTAATCCCTGCCTTGGCTTTCCCTGATGATGAATGCCTAACTATAAGCCAAAACATATCCTTTCTTCTCCAAGTTACTTTTACTCATATTATTTTTATTATAGTAATGAGAAACTAACTAGGACAGCTAAATTAATAGTACAATAAACTTCACGTTTTATTACATATAGGCATTAAGTGATTCATATAATTAAATCTAATATAACAAGGTTATAAGGTCCTATTATTCCAGGCTAAAAATAAACTCAACATCAGTGTATCATCATTTGAAAATCTATTTCTCTCTTTTTGCAGCTTATATGAGCACACTGGAGGTATACAATAATCCTAAGTATGGTGTAGATACTATACATGCAGCTCCTAAATACAGATGTGTCTGTTTTGAACTGTCAGGATCACTTTATATCTTCTGAATTTACTGTTTTATTGGATCTGACCTAGTTTTACCTTCACACCTTACATTGAAACTATTTGTTAAATTTTGCTCTGTCCTCTGAATATAAGTCAATATGAATATATTGTCATGATGAGTTTCTAAATTTTGTGCTACATGAGAATATTTCACTGTTGCCAGATTTTAGGATATTCATGGATTTATGTTACTCTAACTCTGAAAATTACTCTAGGGAATCCTCAAGGATTATCCACCCACTCAATCTGTCTACCACTCTTCCTCTTTTCTTTCTTCCTTCCTGTGTTAGTTTTTTCAGAACATCTCTTGTTTACAAAACAAAACAAAGAGCACACAAACAAGAAACATTTCCTATTCTATCTTTACACATAATATGAATCTTCAAGGAAATAATTAAGTTGAAACCTTGACTATCATAATGAAATTGTAGTGGTAGAGATATTATGGAAAGCACACACAAACTAGCTCTTCAATAACTCATACTGTGGCAACCACAAATAATTAGCACCTCCAGCAAAGAGTTCCATATGTCAACAAAACACTGGTGCTGAAGTTTCCTCAGTCTTTAATGGTACTAATGTCTTCAAGGGAATGATTATTTAACACCTATCACCATATCACACACTTTTTAAAGACTCTGTACTATAAAGTCTACTTGAAATCATCTGCAATAAATTTTAAAGTTTTCAGAGAAGAAAATATTTGTTCAAAATCATCAAAAAATTAAATGAGGCTTGACTGTCCTCCAAAATATGTGATTTCTGAGCGTCATTATGTGAGTCTATTATATTTAAGAGAAACAAATCTAATAATGTCCTGAAGTTCATAAATAAAACAGAATAAAGATGCAAGCAATCAATGACCAAAACTTCATTTTGAGCTAAAATATTTGTGTGTTATAGAAATTCAAATGTTTTAAAATAACTACCACATACTGAAGACAAACATAAATGTGCAGACTATTTCTATGGATTATATAAGGTTTCTTTTGTTAATATATTTTAAAACATTTTAAAATAAAAAATAATTATATGACATCCTTTCTTTTCCTCTTTTCAGTCTGTCTCATGCCCCTTCTCCTCCTTTCTCAAACCGATGACCTCATTTTCTTTGAATAGATGTATATGAATAAACATATACATTCAACCTTCTATAACCAATTACTGTAGTTTTGTGTTTATGATTTCAGGGATGACTTTTTTTATTGACTAACCAATCAGGGGACTTGTTTCTGAGACTAATTCTTATTCCTTTAGTTATTATTGCCTAAACTTGTTTTTTTAGGGTGGAGCCCTTTGAGATTTTTCTCTTCTGCATTAGCATATCTATTAATATCCTCAGCTTTTGGATCTTTTTTATCCAATCATAGTGTTATGGTAACATGGGTGTAGTTTCTCTGTTGTATTTTAGAGACACAGTCTCACATCTTGAAGACTTAGTCTCACATCTTACTTCCTGTTTCTCTGACTCTTACGATCTTTCCACCCTCTCTTCCAAGATGTTCCCTGACTCTCAGGTGCAGGACATATGTTGTAGGTGTAATTCTTTGAGCTGAGCATACTGCAATCACTTGGCCTATGCATTCCTACCTGCTGTAGTTTTCTGTCATGGTATCCATTAGCTGTGTAGAGAAGCTTATTTTGTCTAGAAGTGAGAGATCCTCTTACCTGTGAGCATGATGATAAGTTTTATAATGTAATTAGGAATTTTACTGGCCTTGTGAAGTGGAAGTAGTATATTCTCTCCTAAGATCTATAACCTTATTAGTTCATAGTAGTTTCCAGTTTCTAGTACTAGGCATAATATAGTAATTAAGATATAGTAGCACTGCTATAGCTTATTACATTTCTAGGAGACACAATCTTAAAATACAATGTCTGATTTGCTCTCTCTTACAAAGTTTCTGCACCATCTTTCATGGTAATCCCTAAACTTTGGATGCAGGAGTTATACTGCAGATGTATCCTTTAGGACTGGCATTCATAACTCTGTATTTTGATTGGTTGTTGCTTTCTGTAATAGTTTTCCTCTGTTGTTAAGAGATGTTTTCTTGATGAGAGGTGATGATCAATACAATAATTTATGGGTACACGGCTGTATAAACATGAGCTAAACAAGGACAATAACAATAGACATGCAAAAGTGGAAAAGGGAAGGCCCATGAAGCCTCAGTCATACAAAATGAACTACATACAGGAAACTTAGAAATGCTCAGAGTGGGAGAAATATTCTTCCCCATTGAAAAGTACAACAGCTTGTTATCCAATACCAAATACACTGAAAACCTATATATTATATTATATAGAATAAGCAAGTTATATTTAGGAATAATTAACTAAGTATACATATATATTAATATATATATATGCAATCACAATTAATGAAAAATAGATCAGTAATTGGAAAAGGAGCAATTAAATGGTATATTGCAGGCTTAGGGGAAGGTAATGGAATTGGAAATTGTTATAATTACATTATAATCTTAAAATGAAATAAAAAATTATTTAAAGATATGGAAATATTGATTTACAGACATAAAATGACTCTAAAGAGAAATGTGGAATGATATCATAAATATAATTAATATTTATTTGATATTGAACATTAATTTAAATAGCATTAATCAAGATTCAATATATGGAACAACAAATAATACTAATTTTTGGCATATTGAAGAAACACAACATTCATCAACACAGTTGTGGCAGTGAATATGTAAGGTGTGCATCTGCAAAGAAAAATAAAGAAGAAATTAATAAAAACATCACATAAGAGCTTATTTCATAAATTAAGAGAGGTGAGATTATGAAAGAATTATTTGTTATTAACAATACCTATTTTTAATCTATGTTATGAGAGAATTATTTTTAAGGCATTAGTAATTATTAAATACATGTACATATGTGTTGTTTTCCATGTTATACTGTTGAACAGTCCAGTACTATGGCTGAAACTTAGGAATGTAAGGACATAGGAATGCTGTTGTAGGAAAATTGCATTCTCTACCTTAATGCTGCCAAGCTGCATCAGCTAAGTTTGCTTTCTAGATATCCATCTGCCAACTGTCTCATATCTCATATATTGCTTTTTATATAACACTTTCAAGGTTTCAGTTTTCAATTTTCCAATCTCAACATTGTATGTGTGCATTTTTGTTCATGTTTTTGTATGTATATTTGTGCATCTGATGTATATGCTTATATAAGTGAGGTATGTTGTTTCCTAATTTTATGAGAAATCACCATACTGATTTCCAAAGTCGCTGTATTTAGCATTTAGCATTCCCACCAACAATAGAAGAATGTTCACCTATCTCCATATCCTTTCCAGTATAGGCTGTCATCAGTGTTTTTAATCTTGGCCATTCAGGCAGCTATAAGTCAGAATCTCAGAGTTGTTTTGAATTGCATTTCTCTGATAGCTAAGGATGTTGAGCATTTCCTTAAGTGTCTTTCATCCATTTTAGGTTCCTCTGTTGAGAGTTGTCTGTTTAGGTCTGTACCTAAATTTTTTATTGAATTATTTGTTCTTTTGGTGTCAAGTTTCTTTAGACAACTTTATTTTCAGTTAAATTAAGCCAGATCAAGTCATGATTGTTTTGATAGGAAAATTGATGATACTAGAAATCAAAAACAACATATCAGATTGTCAAGGAGAAAAGGAAAGTTTCCATTAGTTATCTAGCCTGATGGACACTAAGAAAAATAAACCCCTACTGAGCAGTAAGGAACATTTCTCTGGCATACTACAGAACAAAATGAGACAATAGTTTTTAAAATTATCATTGGATTCTTTTGCTCTTAATTTTCCATCAATATTCAACAAGAGAAAACCAATTACTAACTACCATAGTGAAGAATTAATTTAAGGTCATATATATTCTAAGTTTGAAAGATCAGATTGTTGCTTCTAAAGGCATTAAGGAATGAAATATAATGAGAATGTCATGTGTGTCTTAAATTCTCAGTCCATACAAATGTGAAACATCATTCATTTTACATCTGTGTGTCAAAATTCTTAATCATATAGGTTGTAGTCCATCATAGAGTTAAAGCAAGGCAGGAACTTAATAAAGAGTTAGAAGCATAAACATGTGGAGGAATGCTGCTTACTAACTTGTTCTCTCTGACTTGCTCAGCTAAATTTCCTTTATAGGAATAGCCCTCCTTTTTAGGAATGACACTACTCACAATGAGCTGGGAACTCATATATGAATTAGCAATTTAGGAAATGACTCACAGACGTGGTCGGAAGTCAATCTAATGGAGGAAATTCTTTAACTTAGTTTCCTTATACCTATGGTTGCTAGGCTGACAAGCAAGATTAGCCATCATACCACCTGGCAAGTTATTTCTTAAAAATCAGGGAATTTTTAAACTAAGAATTCAGCATTTACTCAAGTTTTCTTATAGTGCTCTGATGTGTTTGTGCTGACATAACCTTTGAACTTTTACTATAATTTGCACTATCCATACAAAGCCTCTGTTGTTAATGGTCCAATCTCATACATAGTTTAAAAAAATCTCTTATGCAAGTTATTTGTGTAGGAAAATCATATTTATACCTTAAAAATGCATCACATTATCATAGTAATATGTCATTAATCTTAAAATAATTTTTTAATAAGACTTGTAGGAAGTCACACTTATGCACAGACTTTCTGCAATGGTTTCCAGTAGTAAAAGTACATACATTATCAGGTGTTTCTAACAGAAAGTGGTGCCATTTTACTACATTTATAGCAAATTAGAATTTATCATTTATACCAAAATGTTTCTTACACATTAGTTGTTTTGTAGTTGGTAATGAAATATCTGGACATTTGAATTGCTATGCCACATAAAACACTTTTCATGAAAATAAAAAATACATTTGATTATAATGAAAAAAATTAATTGTAGTTAAAATTTCAATTTTTTATAGAATATCAAACACAGGTATATGACAAAAATAAAATAGGCAAATATTTTCTAAATAATGTAACTATTGAGCTGAATGCAGGAAGTCCTTATCCTTTTTCATCTCGTGATGTGATTTCCTTCCATGATGATTTTGAGTCCCAGAGATACTCGGCAATATTTATGGATGGCTTTGATTGTCACAACTATAGGAGAGGTATTACTGACATCTAGTAGAGGGATGGCATACACCCTAGAGTAAAAAGAGAGCCCCTCACAAGTATCAGTATTGCTGAGGTAAGAAACTCTTTTCTATCTATCACTTCAAATATTTTATTTTCTAAAAATTGTGTGTGTTTGTATGAATATGTGTATTTATATATGAAGGACATTTTTCCTGGATCTGAGGTTACAGGTGGCCTGATATGATTATTGAAAATTGAACTCAGATTCTCTTTAAGTGTAATAAACACTTTTAACTGTTGAAGAATCTTTATAACCTCTCTTCTTCATAATAAATGAAACATCATTTTCAGTTAGAAGGGACAGTGGCAAACAATAATATCTTTGTCTAACAGAAGCAGAGAGAAATTAAAATTATGATGTGTTACTTTAATAAGTAAACTGTATAGTCTTATATCATTATTTTGTGTGTTTAGTGTTTTCAATAATTCCTTATTTTTTAAGAATCACCCAAATAATACTGGGTATAGGCCTTCTACTATAGAAGCTAAGAAGCTAAGAAGCTAAGGAGACCCAATAGTTTTTCTTTCTCGTTTGTTTTTGTTTGGTTTGGGATTTGCCTCCTTGCAAAGTAGGATAGTTACACAGCAGGGAAAGGACTGTATAAAGTAGAATAAATATGACCCAGATTTAGAATATGAAGTTGCTCGGGATATAAAACAAACAAACAAACAATAAATAGCTGCAGAATCTATTCTGGTCACACAGAACTGTAGTGAAAACAGTGTTCAATTTCCAGAAGAGACAGCAGCTAATGCCCTCATTTATAAACTCAGTTTGATAATCTGCAGGGTAATAAAATAATCTGGCATCAGTGGCCCTAGACTAAGACAGCAGGTGTTTCTCCTAGATGGCAGGTTAAGTTACTGTTACTTTGGCACAGCAACTAGTTATGTGAGACATAAATTTCAGTACAACACTATTTTATTTTCAAAATCATTAAGGGCAAATCATGCTGTTTAGAATGCAAAGTGTTGTCTGGGATATTCCATTATCCATTACTGAGCTTTATTCGCTGGGTTTGTCTATGTCAGAACCTTTAAGAAGTCAAACCATAAGAACACATACTCTGTGTAAATTATCTTTTGTGAATACTCTGTGGCAAATGACCAAACTAAAAAAAAAACTGTGGTAATATAGCTAAAATTATGTGTTTCCTGTGTTTCCTATGGTTTATTATTTGATTTATATTTTCTCTAAATGAAATGCTAACTCAAATATTTGCCATTTTTATTAATAACCAAACTAATGTCTGAATATAACATTTTACTTCAATACTCTGGTTTTCTTTAGGTAAAATTTAAAATGAATTTAAGAATGTGGTCTACATCTATAAGTATGTGGATCAAACTATTTATGAAATTTGAATTTGATAAAGGTTTATATTTCCCTTAAAATTTTATAGAATTTTCATTGATTATATTTCTACTACTGGATAATTTTGTTTACAATTCTTGACTAGGGATGTCAATTTAAAAATTAAGCCTTTATCGGACATTTTTTTTCAGGTAGATTTTCATGGAGCATAACATATGTTTAGAATTTTATAAGAATATTTTAGAAGCTTTATGCTATTAAAAGCAGAAGAAATTTACATAAAACCACTAGAATCGGTCAGAGAGCTGCTTGGCCTGCAAGGGGACTTGACAGTCTGCCAGAGGATCCATCATTCTTTGGGAGGAGTGAGTGTCCGAACCATGGCAGCTGCCCGGAGAGGGACCACCGACATTCCACAACTCCCCCCTCCACCCGCATACTTCCTGCTCTTCCTGCAGGGATTATTCTCCCCGGATACTGCCTCTCTCTTCCTGTCCCTTCCCAGCTTGCACCCAGAATCCTCCCCTCATCCTCGCATCTTTGGGGCAACAAAATCCCACAGCTCAGCCTGTTTGGTCGCTGGGGACCTGGAATTGAGTGCACCCAGGCTGGTGGGAGGTCCCCTCCTACATTAGCCTGCCTGCAGCAAGGTAGGCCTTTGTCAGAGAGCTGCTTGGCCTGCAAGGGGACCTGACAGTCTGCCAGAGGATCCATCATTCATTGGGGAGGTGAAAAACTCCCTTAACGAAATGGACGAGAAGAATAATAAAAAGTTTGAAGAATTGAGTAAATACGTAAACGATATCCTAGGAAACCAAGACAAAACAATCAAACAGATAATGGAAACAGTGCAAGACTTGAAAACTGAAATGGAGGCAAGGAAGAAAACACAACCCGAGGGCCAGCTGGATTTGGAAAATCTATGTAAACGAACAGAGACTACAGAAACAAGCATAGCCAACAGAATACAAGAGATAGAAGAAAGAATCTCAGATTCTGAAGATACCATAGAGAAAATAAATGCACTGATCAAAGAAAACAGCAAATCCAACAAATCCTCATCACAAAACATTCAGGAAATCTGGGACACAATAAAAAGACCAAACCTAAGAATAATAGGCGTAGAAGAAGGAGAAGAAATACAGCTCAATGGTTCAGAAAATATATTTAATAAAATTATAGAAGAAAACTTCCCAAACCTAAAAAAAGATATTCCTATTAAGGTTCAAGAAGCTTACAGAACACCAAATAGACTGGATCAAAAAAAAAAAAAACATCCCCTCGCCATATTATAATCAAAACACAAAACATACAGAATAAAGAAAGAATATTAAGAGCTGCAAAGGAAAAAGGTCAAGTAACATATAAAGGTAAACCTATCAGACTAACACCTGACTTCTCTATGGAAACCATGAAAGCCAGAAGGTCCTGGATACATGTTTTGCAGAAACTAAGAGACCATGGATGAAAGCCCAGATTACTATACCCAGCCAAGCTTTCATTCACTATAAATGGAGAAAACAAAATATTCCAGGATAAAAACAAATTTAAACAATACATAGCCACAAATCCAGCCTTACAGAAAGTAATAGAAGGAAATTCACAAACAAAGGAATCCAGCATTGCCCAAAATAACTCAGACATCTAGCGACCCTTCACCAGCACATCACAAAGAAAGGAAACACACAATCTCTACTACCAAATAAAAAATGACAACCAGAGTTAACATCCACTGGTCATTAATATCACTTAATATCAATGGACTCAATTCACCTATAAAAAGGCACAGGCTAAGAGATTGGATACGGAAACAGGATCCAACATTCTGCTGTTTACAAGAAACACACCTCAACCACAAAGACAGACATCTACTCAGAGTAAAGGGTTGGGAAAAGGTTTATCAAGCAAATGGACCTAAGAAACAAGCCGGTGTGGTCATACTAATTTCTAACAAAGTTGACTTCAAACTAAAATCAATCAGAAGAGATGGAAAGGGACACTTTATACTCATTACAGGAAAAATCTATCAGAATGAAGTCTCAATCCTGAATATCTATGCCCCTAATACAAAAGCACCCACTTATATAAAAGAAACATTACTAGAACTCAAGACAGCCATCAAACCAAACACACTGATAGTGGGAGACTTCAACACTCCTCTTTCACCAATGGACAGGTCAATTCGACAGAAACCTAACAGAGAATTAAGAGACTTAATAGAGGTAATGAACCAAATGGACTTAACAGACATCTATAGAACATTCCACCCAAACAGGAAAGAATATACCTTCTTCTCTGCAGCTCATGGAACCTTTTCGAAAATTGACCACATACTCGGTAACAAAGCAAACTTCCACAGTTACAAAAACATATTAGTAACCACCTGCATCTTATCAGATCACCATGGATTAAAATTAGAATTCAACAACAATGCTACCACCAGAAATCCTACAAACTCATGGAAACTGAAGAGTCAACTACAGAACCACAGCTGGGTCAAGGAAGAAATAAAGAAAGAAATTAAAGTCTTTCTTGAATTTAATGAAAACAAAGACACAACATACTCAAACCTATGGGACACAATGAAAGCAGTGCTAAGAGGAAAGTTCATAGCACTAAGTGCCCACTTAATGAAAACGGAGAAAGCGCTCATTGGTGACTTAACAGCACACCTGAAAGCTCTGGAAAAAAAAGAAGCAGACTCACCTAGGAGAAGTAGAAGACTGGAAATAATCAAATTGAGGGCAGAAATCAACAAAATAGAAACATAGAAAACAATCCAAAGAATCAATGACACAAGAAGCTGGTTCTTGGAGAAAATCAACAAGATTGACAAACCCCTAGCCAAACTAATCAAACAGCAGAGAGAGAACACACAAATTAATAAGATCAGAAATGAAAAAGGGGACATAACCACAGACACAGAGGAAATTCAAAGAATCATTAGATCTTACTACAAAAGCCTGTATGCCACAAAATTGGAAAATGTAAAAGAAATGGACACTTTTTTAGATAAGTACCATGTACCAAAGTTAAACCAGGACCAGGTAAATGCTCTAAATAGTCCTGTTAGTCGCAAAGAATTGGAAACTGTTATCAGAAACCTCCCTACCAAAAAGAGCCCAGGACCTGATGGGTTCAATGCAGAATTCTACCAGAACTTCCAAGAAGACCTAATACCTATACTCCTTAAGTATTTCATAATATAGAAAAAGAACAATCATGGCCAAATTCCTTTTATGAAGCTACAATTACACTGATACCTAAACCACACAAAGACTTAACCAAGAAAGAGAATTACAGGCCAATCTCACTCATGAACATCAATGCAAAAATTCTCAATAAAATACTGGCAAACAGAATCCAAGAACGCATAAGAAAATTTATCCACTATGATCAAGTAGGCTTCATCCCAGAGATGCAGGGCTGGTTCAACATACGAAAATCTATCAATGTAATCCATCATATAAAGAAACTGAAGGATAAAAACCATATGATCATCTCATTAGATGCAGAAAAAGCATTTGACAAAATTCAACACCCCTTTATGATAAAGGTCTTGGAGAGATTAGAGATACGGGGGTCATTCCTAAATATAATAAAGGCTATTTACAGCAAGCCGACAGCTAACATCAAATTAAATGGAGAGAAACTCAAGGCCATCCCACTAAATTCAGAAACGCAACAAGGCTGTCCACTCTCTCCTTATCTCTTCAATATAGTACTTGAAGTTCTAGCAATAGCAATAAGACAAAACAAGGGGAACAAGGGGATTCGAATTGGAAAGGAAGAAGTTAAACTTTCATTATTTGCTGATGATATGATAGTGTACATAAGCGACCCGAAAAATTCCACCAAAGAATTCCTACAGCTGATAAACTCCTTTAGTATCGTGGCAGGTTACAAGATCAACTCCAAAAAATCAGTCGCCCTCCTATATACAAAAGATAAGGAAGCAGAGAAAGAAATCAGAGAAGCTTCACCTTTCACGATAGCCACAAATAGCATAAAATATCTTGGAGTAACTCTAACCAAGGAAGTGAAGGATTTATTTGACAAGAACTTTAAGTCTTTGAAGAAAGAAATTGAAGAGGATACCAGAAAATGGAAGGATCTCCCTTGCTCTTGGATTGGGAGGATAAATTGGATTGGATAGTAAAAATGGCAATACTACCAAAGGCAATCTATAGATTTAATGCAATCCCCTTAAAGATCCCATCAAAATTGTTCACAGATCTTGAGAGGACAATAATCAACTTTATATGGAAGAACAAGAAACCCAGGATAGCCAAAACAATCTTATACAATAAAGGAACTTCTGGAGGCATTACCATCCCTGACATCAAACTCTATTACAGACTACAGTATTGAAAACAGCTTGGTATTGGCATAAAAATAGAGAAGTTGACCAATGGAATCGAATAGAAGACCCAGATTTTAACCCACAAACCTATGAACACCTGATATTTGATAAAGGAGCTAAAAGCACACAATGGAAGAAAGAAAGCATCTTCAACAAATGGTGCTGGCATAACTGGATGTCAACCTGTAGAAGAATGAAAGTAGATCTGCAGGGAGCCGATTTGCTAGCCGCCATTACAAGATGGCGCTGAGCCCCTGCACCACCGAGTAAACAACTCCATATATGACAAGGCTGTAGAAGGAACCTCTCGCATGTGCAGTAGTGCTCAGTAATCTTAGCCAATCCCGTGGCCGGGGGCATCGAAAGATGAGTGAGTAGCCAATCCAGGCATGACCCGTGTCCGCTCTCCCTATATAAGCGGCTGCCGTTTAGTGCTCCGGGCCCTTCGCTTCCTGCTCTCCCTACAACCAAGAGGCTCCAATAAAGCGTGATTTGAGAAGAATCCTCGACTCGGTGGTCGTTCTTCCCTGCTGGCCAGGGGGGTTCGCTGCAACTGGTGCTGAAACCCGGGACGCCGGGACACCCTTCGGTCACCGGGCGAGGGGCCCATAGGAGGATCCAGAACTCGACACGCGGGGCGGCGATGTCGGTAAGCAAGTCTCCCAAAAATGATGATTGCTGGAGTTGAACCTGGAGTGTTCTGTCTTGTTTTTGTGGTAATGGTGATCTGTGTGCTCCTGTGTTGCTTTTGGTTGCGTTGCCATAAGCCTGGTCAAGAGTGCCTTTGCTGTTGCGACCACGCCTAGTCAGAATCGAAAGTAAGTCCGTCGTAAATAAAACGGCTTTTCTCTGAGGGGGAAGTAAGACCGCTGTAGCTTAAGCGGCTCTCCGGTAGGGTGCCCGTGCATAAGACCGCATTATGGGCAATACTCATGGCGCTGGTCCTGGTCCCATCGACCTCGTTAGTCCCCTGCAGGCGCTGCTTAAACAGCGTTGCCTGAAGGTTTCTCAGAGCATGATCGATAAGGTCGTGAAGGACATTGACCAGAACGCACAGTGGTTCACGGTCTCTGGGGATTTCACCTTGCCCTCATGGGAAAAATTAGGACGGGACTTGGAAAAGGCAAAACATGAGAACCAAATAACCCGTGGCACTATGCCGCTATGGCGACTAGTGAGGAACTGCTTAAGAGGGGGTGATAATGCAGATCTTGTTAGAAAAGGTAGAGAGGCATTAATAGCACACCAGGACAGCTTATCAGAATCAGAATCAAAAGGGGGAGACTTGGATAGGCCTAAAAGAAAAAAAGATAAAGAAAAGGAAAAAGAAAAAGAAAAGGAAAAAGAAAAAGAAAAAGAAAAGGAAAAAGAAAAAGATTCAAAAGTTAAGCCCAGGGAAAAGGGCCAAAGAGAGCCCTTGGGCACAAAAATGGAGGAGAGGAACCGGCTTTATCCGGTTCTTGAGGAGTTTGCCGACCTAGACTTGTCGGGCGATGAGCTCAGTCCTCAGGAAGAGGAGGACTTAGAGGAGGAAGTTGCTAGATGTGAGGAGGAGCGGCGTGGGAGGAGACGCCTGCCGCGGGTTTCTGCAGTTGGAGGCGGGGCCAGAGGAGGGCCTAGGCAGCTGCTGGGTGAGTCTCCACCCACAGCACCGCCGCCATCTTATGCGCAGGCAGCAAAGCCTGACGGAGGTTATCATTTCATCAGCAATAACACTTGGGCTCGTTTGGCCTCAGCCTTCCCAGTGTTTGAGGATGCTGATACACATCATAGGTGGTATGAGCCGGTGCCCTATAAACAGCTGAAAGACATAGTGACCGCGGCTAGGGACTTTGGGCCCACCGCAGACTATACCATTGCATTGTTGCGCAGACTCTGTACCCAGGTTTTAACACCCACAGACTGGTCAGAGGTTGCTAGGGCATGGCTGTCCCGAGGACAATTTCTGGAATTCAAATCTCTGGCTGCTGACAAGGCACAGGTTCAGGCTCGGCTTAATGCACAAAATGGCCACCCAGATTGGACTGCTGAGATGCTTTTGGGACAAGGGGAGTTTGCTGAAGACCAAGTTGATTATCCTCTTGAGGTGTACCAGCAAATTAGTAATCTTTACTTCAGTGCTTGGAAGGTCCTACCCAATAAAGGGGAAGTGGCAGGCAATTTGACTAAGATCGTCCAAGGACCCACAGAGCCATTCGCAGACTTTGTGGCCAGGATGACTGAGGTCGCTGAAAAGATCTTTGGAAATTCAGATGTGACCTTGCCGTTTGTGCAACAGATAATTTTTGAACAAAGCACTAAAGAATGTCAGCGAGCCATAGGACCAGTCAGGCATAAAGGACTGGATGCTTGGTTGAAGGCTTGTAGGGAAATTGGAGGTCCTTTAACAAATGCAGGCTTAGAAGCGGCGATGCTTTTGACAGCTAGATCGGCCCGGGATACAAAAAACAAAGGATGCTTTCGGTGCGGCCAGATGGGACACTTAAAAAGAAATTGTCCTAATGGCAGCGGACCATTCGAACCGCCTACAAGGCCTGGTCCACGTATGCCAGGCGTTTGCCCTCGCTGTAAGAAGGGAAAGCATTGGGCCAATGAATGCCGCTCAGTGAGGGATATTAATGGTCAGCCTATCCCACAAGTCTCTAGTTCTGAGACAAAAAACGGGATGAGGGGCCCCAGTCCCCGGGGCCCGAAAATATTCGGGGCGCTTCAGGCTTCAGCCCCACCTCTGAGTTACCAGAGGCAGACACGTCAGTACGTAGGGCCACCATCGGTTCCGCAGGGTTGGACCTCTGTGCCACCTCGGGAATGGTATTAACACCAGACATGGGAGTTCAGATTATGGAGACTGACATGTCGGGTCCCTTGCAGGAGGGATATGTAGGGATTGTTTTGGGGCGCTCCTCATCTACTATGAAAGGGCTGATAGTTCACCCAGGTGTTATTGACCCTGATTATACGGGGCAGATTAAGATTCTTTGTCATGCTTTTCATGGCGTAATTTCTGTTGCTCCCGGTGACCGGGTTGCTCAATTGTTAGTTTTGCCCTCCAAGCATGAATCATTCCCCTCTGCAGACAGAGTAAGAGGGAATGAGGGCTTGGGATCCACAGGAGTTGATCTTGCCTGTTTGTCCACGGCCCTTAATTGATAGACCAATCTTAGAATTGACTATTGAAGGAAAAGTTTTTTCGGGCTTGGTGGACATTGGCGCGGATCGAAGCATTATCAGAACCCAATCATGGCCTAAGCAATGGCCTTTACAGCAATCCTGCCAGTCCCTACAGGGACTAGGGTACGCACGTACACCTTGCATCAGTTCTAAGGAATTGACTTGGAGAATAGAAGATCAGCATGGAAAAATACAACCTTTTGTAGTAGACCTCCCCATTAACCTCTGGGGAAGGGATGTTCAGCAGCAATTACAGCTCAGATTGACTAATGAATTTTCAGATAAAAGCAAAGATATGATGAGGTTGCAAGGATTTGTTCCTTCTCGAGGCCTGGGAAAAAATCTCCAAGGCATACCCGACCCGATAATACCAGTCAGTAAGACAGACCGCAAAGGACTGGGTTTTTCTTAGGGGCCACTGACATATCGGCTTCCACAATGGGCTCCATACCCATACCATGGACAACAAATAAGGCTGTATGGATCCCCCAGTGGCCCCTTTCCCAGGAGAAATTGGAAGCCGCTAAACAACTAATTGAGGAACAATTGCAATTAGGTCACATTGAGCCTTCTGTATCACCATGGAATACCCCGATCTTTGTTATCAAAAAGGCATCAGGAAAATGGAGGTTATTACATGACTTGCGGGCTGTAAACAGTCAGATGCAAGTCATGGGGGCAGCCCAAAAGGGTCTCCCATTACTCTCTGCTCTGCCAAAGGATTGGCCAATTATAGTACTAGATATCAAAGATTGCTTCTTTTCCATTCCGCTGTGTTCCCAGGATAGGGAAAGGTTCGCTTTCACTTTGCCTTCTGTAAATCATGAACAGCCTGATGCTCATTATCAGTGGAGAACCCTCTCCCAGGGGATGTCAAACAGTCCTACTATGTGTCAGCTATTTGTAGACTCTGCCCTGATGGCTGTAAGGAGACAGTTTCCCACTGTAAAGGTCATTCATTACATGGATGACATTCTGTTGACAGCTTCATCTCAACAGGTACTTAGGGAAGCTTTTCAAAATACTGTTCAGACCTTGGAAAAGCAAGGGCTAATTGTAGCCCCTGAAAAGGTACAGTGCTCTACACCAGCACTATTTCTGGGTTCTATTATCTCCCCAGATACAATCAGACCACAAAAGGTCCTTATTCGTACCCAAAACTTAAGGACCCTTAATGATTTCCAACAGTTACTAGGAGATATTAATTGGACCCGAGGGTATCTACATGTACCAAGGTCGGAGCTACTGCCCTTATTTTCTATCTTAGAAGGTGATCTGATGTTACCTCCCCGAGGACATTGACACCTGCTGCTATGCAATCTTTACGCAAGGTTGAGGGGGCTATATCCAAGGCACAGCTATGCCGCCATGACCCGTCTTTGCCAATTTCTCTTTGTATATTAAAAACAAAAAATATTCCAACAGGAGTTTTATGTCAAGAGGGACCTCTATGGTGGCTGCATGGTAATTCAATTGGAGCAAAAACGCTTAGATATTATCCTGACTTGGTGGCTAATCAAGCCTTAATGGGAATAAAATTTTGTTTGACCTGTTTTGCAAAGATGCCTGATAAGCTGATTATACCCTATACTAAAGAACAAGTGGAGGTCTTGGCCGCCACTGTGGACAATTGAGCTATTTTGCTTTGCACCTTTTCTAATACTATTGATAATCATTTTCCTAAACATCCAATTTTGAGTTTCGTGGAAAAGAATCTAGTGTACTTTCCACGAGTTACCTCCCCTAAGCCCTTATTGGGAGGTGTAACCATATTTACTGATGGCTCAAAAACAGGAGTAGGAGCTATGGTGGTGGATAATCAGTCACCGGTGGTATTTAATTTTCAACCCGATGACCCTCAGACTACAGAATGCTTGGTGGTATTGGAAGTCTTTAAGAAATTTCCTGAGCCCTTTAATTTGTTTTCGGACTCACAATATGTAGTTAATGCGGTGTCCTCTCTCGAGGTGGCCGCTTCCATTCGCCAGTCAAGTCCGGTTTCCAATGTTCTAATACAGATTCAACAACATATACTTCAAAGGAGTAATCCATTCTATATTGGACATATTAGAGCCCATACCCTACTGCCTGGTTCTATGTCTGAGGCTAATGCAAGAGCTGATCAGGCAACCAGAGCTATGGCCTTGGTTGCTGCAGACCCAGTGGAACTTGCTCGAGAGTTTCACAGGCTCTATCATGTACCCGCTGATACTCTTCGTAGAAAATTTGCCTTTTCCAGAAGCAATGCAAGAGATATTGTGAAGGCCTGTTCCTCTTGTGTGACTTTTCTTCACCCTCCCCACACAGGGGTTAACCCTCGGGGCCTGCGCCCAACTGATCTATGGCAGATGGACGTGACTCACATCCCTGAATTTGGGAAGCTGAAATATTTACATGTGTCTGTTGATACCTGTTCAGGCATTATCCATGCCACCCCTTTGGCAGGGGAAAAGGTCACCCATGTAAAGACCCATTGCCTGGAAGCTTGGGCAGCTTGGGGTAAACCGTTGCGCTTAAAAACAGACAACGGCCCAGCATATTCCTCCCATGGCTTTCGTTCCTTTTGCACACAGCTTCAAGTTGAACATACTTTTGGCCTACCATATAATCCCCAAGGCCAGGGGATCGTTGAAAGGGCTAACAGAAGCCTCAAAGATATTCTAACAAAACAAAAAGGGGGAATAGCAGAAACAGCTTCCCCCAGGGATAGAATTGCTTTGGCACTTTTTACATTTAATTTTCTAATTTTTGATGGTCAAGGCCGAACAGCGGCTGATAGACATGCTAACATGACCCCCGAAGATAAGGGAGTGTCTGTTATGTGGAAAGATGTGTTGGATAACAAATGGTATGGACCGGATCCAGTCGTTGCGAGATCCAGGGGAGCTGTTTGTGTTTTCCCACAGAGTCAAGAAGTCCCTCATTGGGTACCAACACGGCTGACAAGGAGCCTGAGACCAACAGCTGAAGATGAGGGCTGCAACAACATGGATGCTGATCCTGGCAATGAAGACAGCGCTGCTGAACGTGAGTCCAATGACGTTATGGGCGGTAATGAAGGCCTGGCCCATGCCAATGCCTGTTCATGCTAACTCTTCTATATTGCCCACACTGTTTTCCACCTCCTGCGATCTGGAGGCACCCTGTCTGCCTAACTCAGACGCTAAACAGGAGCTGTTTAATGCTACAAAGATAGCCCTAAATGGGACTATGTGCTTCTCCCTTGAGGAGAAAGGACCCTGCATAAGGCTTTTACACAAAAACTTGACCAATTGGATGGATCCCCTGATGCAGAGTAATGTTGGGTTAGGGTCCCTGGGCGCAGTATTAGCCCAGGTGACTCAGGGGATCACCTCAGGGTCAGGAGGGCCCAGTAATGCTACATCTATCAATGCTACCACCTTGGCCATGAGAGTGGAGTCCCTGGTACCATTGGGAGGTGCATCCACTCCTAAAAATGCCACTCGTTTTAGGACATCACCACACTGTGTTCCAGATTTTTCATTTCCACCTACATTTACAGCCTGCCAAGCTAAGACTTGGGAAAAGACACAGGTTGCCTATGGGTTCTCCCTATCCCCATCTATGAGGAGATACCTTTATAACCAGTCTAATCAAGATTCTACTATTGGATCAGGATGGTCCTGGTATCAATGGCTGCTCTCTAATGAAGTAGGAGCCACTGCGGACATCTCAGCCCTGGCAACGCTACGATTAACTAGAACTTGGCTCCTTAATGTTTCTGGTAGCATTTCAGAGTCATTGGGCCAGGGAAGATGGCTTCGCATTTATCAAGAAGAATTGAGTAATGCCACTCTAGGGGGAGCTGCGGTCTGCGTGACCCCTCCTTTTTCCTTTTTGCTTACTGATTCCACCCCGGATACCTCGGGTACCTTGGATTGCACAAATGGATCAGTTAATTGCCACTTGTCTGAATGTTGGAATGGCACTCAAAAGCTGGCTATTATGGTGAAGGTCCCAACCTTCGTACCACTCCCGGTCCAAGCTGACCCGGACCAATTTCCCATCACAACGCTTTTGCGTGAACGACGTGACTTTGGTATTACTGCAGCCATTGTCACCGTTGTAGCAGTGTCAGCGGCGGCTGCCGTCACGGCTGGGATAGCCATGGCTAATCAGGTGCAAACGGCGACCACAATTAACGAAGTGGTTTCAAAAACAGCTGATGCATTAGAAACTCAAAATAGAATTAATAATCATATCCTTTCTGGCATAATAGCTGCCAATCAGAGGATAGATTATGTACAGACTCAGGTGGATGAGTTGACCCGTCTGGTCCAGATCGGATGTGTCTCCTATCAGAAACATGTGTGCATTACTTCTCTTGTCTTTAATAATTCCAGGAATGAATCACGAAGAATTGGGGAGTATCTGGCGGGGAACTGGTCGCGGGAAGCAGAGCTGTTTCTCCAGAATCAATTGTTCCAGGTCACTATCCTGAATAACACTCGTGTCCAGCCCATCACCCTTGGACAATTTTCTGACTGGCTATATTCTGCTTTCTCCTTTTTTAAAGAATGGGTGGGGGTTGGGATATTTCTGGCATGCTGTCTGGGAGGATGCATGGTCTGCCTGTGGCTGATTTGCCGTCTTCGAGCCCAAACGAATAGAGACAAGGTTGCTGTCCTACAGGCCCTAGCCTCTTTGGAGTGTGGTGACTCTCCCCAAATATGGTTATCAGTTCTTAAGAACCAGTAGGCATTTGTCTGTCCTGCATAGCCTTTGCACCCATGTAGGGCTTGTTCCCATTGCACCAGGGAAGGTATGCTGAGACAACACTTGAGGTACTGCCTTTGCACCTCCTAGGGGTTTGTCCCACTGCACAGGAGAAGGAGTACCACGAGCCTTGGCCTCCCTTGATCGGCCCCCACATCATGAGGTGGGAGCCAGAACGGGAATAAGACCTCTTGTTGCCTATAAAACAAAAAAGGGGGAACTGCAGGGAGCCGATTTGCTAGCCGCCATTACAAGATGGCGCTGAGCCCCTGCACCACCGAGTAAACAACTCCATATATGGCAAGGCTGTAGACGGAACCTCTCGCATGTGCAGTAGTGCTCAGTAATCTTAGCCAATCCCGTGGCCGGGGGCATCGAAAGATGAGTGAGTAGCCAATCCAGGCATGACCCGTGTCCGCTCTCCCTATATAAGCGGCTGCCGTTTAGTGCTCCAGGCCCTTCGCTTCCTGCTCTCCCTACAACCAAGAGGCTCCAATAAAGCGTGATTTGAGAAGAATCCTCGACTCGGTGGTCGTTCTTCCCTGCTGGCCAGGGGGGTTCGCTGCATAGATCCGTGTCTATCACCATGCACAAAACACAAGTCCAAATGGATTAAAGACCTCAATATCAATCTGAACACACTGAACCTGTTAGAGGAGAAAGTGGGAAGTACTCTACAACATTTGGGCACAGGAGACCGCTTCCTACGTATAGCCCCAGCAGCACAGACATTAAGGGCAACATTGAATAAATGGGACCTCCTGAAGCTGAGCATCTTCTGTAAAGCAAAGGACACTGTCACTAAGACAAAAAGGCAGCCTACTGACTGGGAAAAGATCTTCACCAACCCCACAACAGACAAAGGTCTGATTTCTAAAATATATAAGGAACTCAAGAGACTAGACTTTAAAATGCTAATGAACCCAATTAAAAAATGGGGCACTGAACTGAACAGAGAATTCTCAACAGAAGAAGTTCGAATGGCCAAAAGACACTTAAGGGCATGCTCAACCTCCTTAGCAATCAGGGAAATGCAAATCAAAACAACGTTAAGATACCATCTTACACCTGTCAGAATGGCTAAAATCAAAAACACCAATGATAGCCTTTGCTGGAGAGGTTGTGGAGTAAGGGGTACACTCATCCATTGCTGGTGGGAATGCAAACTTGTGCAACCACTTTGGAAAGCAGTGTGGAGGTTTCTCAGGAAATTTGGGGTCCACCTACCCCAGGATCCAGCAATCCCACTCTTGGGAATTTACCCAAGAGATGCCCAATCATATTACAAAAGTATCTGTTCAACTATTTTATAGCAGCATTATTTGTAATAGCCAGAACCTGGAAACAACCTAGATGCCCTTCAGTGGAAGAATGGATGAAGAAAGTGTGGAATATATACATATTAGAGTACTACTTGGCGGTAAAAAACAATGATATCTTGAATTTTGCATGCAAATGGAGGGAAATAGAAAACACCATCCTGAGCGAAGTAACCCAGGCCCAAAAAGATGAACATGGGATGTACTCACTCATAATTGGGTTTTAGCCATAAATAAAGGACATCGAGCCTATAATTCATAAAAATCCTAGAGAAGCTATATAAGAAGGTGAACCCAAACAAAAACATATAGTTATCCTCCTGGATACTGGAAGTAGACAAGATTGCCGGACAAAAAATGGGAACATAGGGGTGGGGTGGGATGGGGGGACGGGGGAGGGGCGAGAAAAGTGTGAAGTGGAGGATGGGAAGAGCTTGGGGGAATAGGATGGTTGGGATATAGGAAGGGTGGATATGGGAACAAGGAATTATATATCTTAGTTAAGGGAACCATTCTAGGGTTGGCAGAGACTTGACTCTAGAGGGGTTCCCAGGTGTCCAGAGGACGCTCCCAGCTAGGTCCTTGGGCAGCTGAGGAGAGGGTGCCAGAAATGTCCAGATCCTATTGTCATACTCATGAATATCTTGCATATCACCATAGAACCTTCACCTGTCATTGGATGGAGAAAATGACAGAGCCCCACATAGGAGCACTGGACTGAGCTCCCAAGGTCCTGATGAGGAGCAAAAGGAGGGAGATCATGAGCAAGGAAGTCAGGACAGTGAGGAGTGCGTTTACCCATTGAGACGGTGGGACAGATCTAAAGGGAGACCACCAAGTCCAGTTGGAATGGAACTGAAGGAACAGGGGACCAAACCGGGCTCTCTGAATGTGGCTGATGGTGGAGGAGGACTGAGAAACCAAGGACAATGGCAATGAATGTGAACTTTACAGCATGGACGGGCTCACTGTGAGCCTTAACCTTCACCTGGCGATGGATGGAGATAGAGACAGAGCCCCACATTGGAGCACCGGACTGAGCTCCCAAAGTTCTGATGAGGAGCAGAAGGAGAGAGATCATGAGAAATAAAGTCAGAACCATGAGGGATGCGTTCACCCACTGAGACGGCAGGACAGAACTAATGGGAGACCACCAAGTCCACTTGGAATGGGACTGATGGAACATGCGACCAAATCGGACTCTCTGAAAGTGGCTGATGTTGGAGGATGACCGAGGTGCCAAGGACAATGGCGATGGGTTTGGTCTCTAAGACATGGACGGGATCTGTGTGAGCCTTGTCAGTTTGGTTGCTCACCTTCCTGGACTTGGAGGGAGTTGGGAGGACCTTGAACTCAACATAGTGTAGAGAACCCTGATGGCTCTTTGGCCTGGAGAGGGAGGGAGTGGGGGTATGGGTGGAGGGGAGGGGAGGGAAGGGGGAGGAGGAGGGGAGGAGATGGCAATTTTTAATAAAAAATAAATAAACTGGAAACAAAAAAAAGAAAAAAAAACCACTAGAATCAGTAAGATGATTCAAAAAGTTTGTAGAATATAAAATCAAAAAATAGGACTATGTACACAGTAATTGGGAAAAAAAACAGAAAAAAATGTTGGAAGCCATACCCTAAAACTCAAATATATAACAATATATATTTATATATAAGATAAACAATAAATTAAGGAGTATGCAAAAATTGTGAAACATTGCTGGAAAATAAAAGAATGTTTAAATAATTAAAGAAGATACAATATTCATGGAATAGGAAACTAAATTTACCTAAAAATTTTATACATTACCAACTTTAAACAAAGTTACCACAAATAAGTTAAACCTCATCAGATTTTTCTTTCCTTTTTAACTTAAATTTATTATTTCAGCTTATAGTGGTAAACAAAAAAATCCCTGTGAAAGACAATGTCTGACACCCAAGGTTGTCTTATTACCTACACTCATGTGGTGTGGACGTGGGGACCTGCAACACATAAGCACATCAAACACACACATAGGCACACAAACACAAAACTGCCTCACTCCTTATCTTCTTTTTTCTCACCTTCTATTTCCTAAGCTATATATCTGCCTACCCTCAATAAAACATATATAAGAAGTAAAAGCATCTCAAATTCAATTTCAGACTGACAACCACAAAGGAAAAATCTATTTCCTTCCATTACATCTGGCAGAGAGGCCTTGAACTGAACCTATCAGGAAAACAATGAATTGTTGCATCATGACACTAAAACATTAACGGGATTAAAGATAGAAGCTTCTTTAAAAAATGCCCCAGAAGTCCTTTGCCAATGCCTAAATCAGAGAATTCTCAGGTCTCCTGATATATTGGCCAAGCATTCAAGGTGTTAAACCTACATCTAGTTCTCAGAATAACTAAGAGCACGGAGGGCCTGCATGTACTTGGAGATTAACATGTGCCAAAACCTGCATGTAGGTAACACTGAAACATTAAAAAAATGAAGGTGAAGAGTAGATGCATTTGCCAGGCTTAGTATTAACAGAAGACTACATTGCCCTGACTTTTGTCCTGAACCCACAGAAGCCTGAAAAAAGCTTTTATAAGTTAGTCCATTATTTATAAGCCAATGCATTATTTCATTCAGCTGTCCTTAGATAAGTATAGCCATGGGTATAAATGGAAGAATCAAGGCCATCAATTTAAAATAATGTGAATTACTTTGGAACTCAGGAATCCGATGGAAGAGGAAGAAGAATTGTGGGAACCTGAGCATTCAATAACAGTAGTGCCATATGGCCCACAAAATCAACTAAGCAGGGCTAAAAGGGGCTCACAGAAATTGAAGTGTGAATCACCTGCTTGGGTCCACATTAGGTCTTCTGCATATATGTTTATGGTTGTTAGTTGGTATTTTCTGGAGAGGACTCCTGACAGTGTGAGCTGGGGGTGCAGTGTGCCTTTCACCTGTTCTTAGGACCCTTTTCCTCCTCCTGTGTTATCTTCCCCAGCCTTGGAATGAGGGTTTGTGCCTAGTCTTACTGTATATTCCTACATTATACTCCACTGATATCCTTGGGAGGCCTGATGTTTGCTAAGGGAAAATGGAGCAAAAGTGGATAGGGATGTAGGAGAGGAGGGGATGACTGGTAGGAGTGGACTGAGGGGAAACAATGGTCAGTTTATTCGATTAAGAACAAAGAGATTCAGATATTCTTAATATTTATTATGCAAGGGCTCATTTTTTCTTTCTTTTTTTTCTCATTTTTTTATTCAAGATTTCCATCTCCTCCCCTTCTCTTCCCCCTTCCCTCCCCTCCCTTCCACCCATACCCCCACTCCACCCCTCTCCAAAGACAAAGAGCCATCAGGGTTCCCTTCACTATGTTTAGTCCAAGGTCCTCCCAGCTCCCCCTAAGTCCAGGAAGGTGAGCAACCAAACTGACAAGGCTCACAGTGAGCCCGTCCATGCTGTAGAGTTCATGTTCATTGCCATTGTCCTTGGTTTCTCAGTCCTCCTCCACCATCAGCCACATTCAGAGAGTCCGGTTTGGTCCCCTGTTCCATCAGTCCCATTCCGACTGGATTTGGTGGTCTCCCGTTAGATCTGTCCCACCGTCTCAATGGGTAAAAGCACTCCTCGCGGTCCTGGCTTCCTTGCTCATGATCTCCCTCCATTTGCTCCTCATCAGGACCTTGAGAGCTCAGTCTGGTGCTCCTATGTGGGGCTCTGTCATTTTCTCCATCCACAGCCAGGTGAAGGTTCTATGGTGACATGCAAGATATTCATGAGTATGACAATAGGATCTGGACATTTCTGGCACCCTCTCCTCAGCTGCCCAAGGAACTAGCTGGGGGCATCTTCCTGGACACCTGGGAACCCCTCTAGAGTCAAGTCTCTGCCAACCCTAGAATGGCTCCCTTAACTAAGATATATAATTCCTTGTTCCCATATCCACCCTTCCTATATCCCAACCATCCTATTCCCCCAAGCTCTTCTCATCCTCTACTTCACACTTTTCTCTCCCCATCCCCCCATCCCTCCACCCCCCCCACCCCCATATTCCCATTTTTTGTCCGGCAATCTTGTCTACTTCCAATATCCAGGAGGATAACTATATGTTTTTCTTTGGGTTCACCTTCTTATATAGCTTCTCTAGGATTTTTTATGAATTATAGGCTCGATGTCCTTTATTTATGGCTAGAAACCAATTATGAGTGAGTACATCCCATGTTCATCTTTTTGGGCCTGGGTTACTTTGCTCAGGATGGTGTTTTCTATTTCCCTCCATTTGCATGCAAAATTCAAGATGTCATTTTTTTTACCACCAAGTAGTACTCTAATATGTATATATTCCACACTTTCTTCATCCATTCTTCCACTGAAGGGCATCTAGGTTGTTTCCAGGTTCTGGCTATTACAAATAATGCTGCTATAAAATAGTTGAACAGATACTTTTGTAATATGATTGGGCATCTCTTGGGTAAATTCCCAATAGTGGGATTGCTGGGACCTGGGGTAGGTTGATCCCAAATTTCCTGAGAAACCTCCACACTGCTTTCCAAAGCGGTTGCACAAGTTTGCATTCCCACCAGCAATGGATGAGTGTACCCCTTACTGCACATCCTCTCCAGCAAAGGCTATCATTGGTGTTTTTGATTTTATCCATTCTGACAGGTGTAAGATGGTATCTCAGCGTTGTTTTGATTTGCATTTCCCTGATTGCTAAGGAGGTTGAGCATGCCCTTAAGTGTCTTTTGGCCATTCGAACTTCTTCTGTTGAGAATTCTCTGTTCAGTTCAGTGCCCCATTTTTTAATTGGGTTAATTAACATTTTAAAGTCTAGTCTCTTGAGTTCCTTATATATTTTGGAGATCAGGCCTTTGTCTATTGCGGGGTTGGTGAAGATCAATGTAATCCATCATATAAATAAACTGAAGGATAAAAAACATATGATCATCTCATTAGATGCAGAAAAAGCATTTGACAAAATTCAACACCCCTTTATGATAAAGGTCTTGGAGAGATTAGAGATACGGGGGTCATTCCTAAATATAATAAAGGCTATTTACAGCAAGCCGACAGCTAACATCAAATTAAATGGAGAGAAACTCAAGGCCATCCCACTAAATTCAGGAATGCGACAAGGCTGTCCACTCTCTCCTTATCTCTTCAATATAGTACTTGAAGTTCTAGCAATAGCAATAAGACAAAACAAGGGGAACAAGGGGATTCGAATTGGAAAGGAAGAAGTTAAACTTTCATTATTTGCTGATGATATGATAGTGTACATAAGCGACCCGAAAAACTCCACCAAAGAACTCCTACAGCTGATAAACTCCTTTAGTATCGTGGCAGGATACAAGATCAACTCCAAAAAATCAGTCGCCCTCCTATATACAAATGATAAGGAAACAGAGAAAGAAATCAGAGAAGAGTCACCATTCACGATAGCCACAAATAGCATAAAATATCTTGGGGTAACTCTAACCAAGGAAGTGAAAGACCTATTTGACAAGAACTTTAAGTCTTTGAAGAAAGAAATTGAAGAGGGCACCAGAAAATGGAAGGATCTCCCTTGCTCTTGGATTGGGAGGATCAACATAATAAAAATGGCAATACTACCAAAGGCAATCTATAGATTTAATGCAATCCCCTTAAAGATCCCATCAAAATTCTTCACAGATCTTGAGAGGACAATAATCAACTTTATATGGAAGAACAAGAAACCCAGGATAGCCAAAACAATCTTATACAATAAAGGAACTTCTGGAGGCATTACCATCCCTGACTTCAAACTCTATTTCAGAGCTACAGTATTGAAAATAGCTTGGCATTGGCATAAAAATAGAGAAGTCGACCAATGGAATCGAATAGAAGACCCAGATCTTAACCCACAAATCTATGAACACCTGATATTTGATAAAGGAGCTAAAAGCACACAATGGAAGAAAGAAAGCATCTTCAACAAATGGTGCTGGCATAACTGGATGTCAACCTGTAGAAGAATGAAAGTAGATCCGTGTCTATCACCATGCACAAAACTCAAGTCCAAATGGATTAAAGACCTCAATATCAATCTGAACACACTGAACCTGTTAGAGGAGAAAGTGGGAAGTACTCTACAACATCTGGGCATAGGAGACCGCTTCCTACGTATAGCCCCAGCAGCACAGACATTAAGGGCAACATTGAATAAATTTGACCTCCTGAAGCTGAGCATCTTCTGTAAAGCAAAGGACACTGTCACTAAGACAAAAAGGCAGCAAGGGCTCATTTTTAACAAATTGTTTGACTCAGAGGATATTTCTTTCTTTTGTGAAATGGACTGAAATAGTTCATAAATTGTGTCTCTTAGACCCTTGTGTCTAATTAATTGTTCACTTGATTATTCAGAAAATACATTCTAAGAATAAGATGATAATTATAGATAATTCTTTTCTTTTAATGATTCAAATAGTTAATCCATTTTTTTCAGTCAATAATCCGAGGTAAATATAATTATTTGCTAAAATAGGAATTACAATAAAAATTACAATTTTGCTAAGTTTAAAAACATAAATATTAAAGGGGTGAATGATATCAATTATTTAGAAAATACTTTTTCACATTACTGACTCAGTTCAGAGACTGCTAATGTTCCATATCATCCAGAAATTCTAAAAGTGCAAATTATTCTGTGTATGACAGCTATACTAACACAAATTTTTAATAATTCAAATACAAATTCTAACTCCAACCTATTTCTCATTTATTTTGAAATAAGCGCATTTACTCTTTTCATCTCAATTGATTAACTTTTCAAAAATAATTTAAATAATCTCTGCTAGATGACCTTATAAAATATACCTTACTGGTATTATTATACCTTCACCTGAGGCTGGAAAATTATATAACATGATTTATTAAAATATTACTTAATAGCATTAGAGAGGTTTTAAACAATTTAAAAGACTTTCTTCAAAAGTTACTTAAACTAGATATTTTCAAATTATAGTCTGTTCAGTTAGGAGATTTGGTTTAAGAATCTTGGTAGTTTATCAAATATTCAATCATTGATTTAACATTTTGTACATTAGTAGGCTTTTTCAAAATATAGTAATTCTATTGTAATATTTAATCTTGAATAATTCATATATAAGTAATGCATTCAATATGAAGGCAAATAATATAGTTGTCCTTTGGTGATAGTTACATCACAGTGGGTATTTATTAAATAACAAACATTGCTGGAATCTTTGAGACACATGAATTTATTCATTTTAACACTAATCCTATGACCATTTATTCCATTTTACAGATGTAGAAATCCAAACATACAAAATTAATACACCACTGCCCAATTAGTAAATAAAAAAGAAACCAAGATCAAATTCAAGCCATTTAATTTGAGAATACTCAATCTAACTCATAATATTAATTAATTTTCCTGGGAAACTATAAAAAATTCTAAAAGCTAGATGAAAGAGATAAAATACACTCAATATAAATAATGCAACTGATGAGTGCTCACCCAAATCCCTAAATGAGAGATTTATATCACTTTCTCCAAGTTCCATTGAACTTTGTGGAGGAAGGGCAGAAATTTGGAGCAGACAGAGGAAGGGGTGCAGTGCTCTGAAAACACTGTCTTCTGTATTTTACTTAGTTCCTCTTGAAACTATCTCCAAATGGCCTCAAAGAATACAGTACTTACTTGAACTTAGTGGCATGGCCTATAATGGTGGTCACAAGTTTGCATAGTAAAGATTAAGTTGAGAAATATTCAAACAACACTTATCAAAAAGATTATGGAAAGGGAGGAAGGAAATCCAGAAAGGAAGACTTGTTTTAGGAGGAAGTTGCTTTTCAGTTGATCACTTTAAAGTAGAAGGAGCAAGAACTCTACATAAATATTTATAAGTCAGATTCAAATCAAGCTAGAGCATAAAGGCTAGGGAGGTTGCTCAGTAGATAAAATGTTTGCTCTACATGGATGAAAACCTGAGATTTTATTCTCCAGAATCCACTTACAAGCAATGCAGTGACATACTTCTGTAATGCCCATACTTGGGAGAGAAGAAATAGGTGAATTATTTGAACTTCCTGACCTTCCATTTTAGTCTAGCTAAAATGGAGAGCTCTGTGCTTAGTAAGATACCTCTGTCTAAAACAATGAGATCAATTAAGAAAAATTAGGAAGATACCCCACATCAGCTTTGCATCTTCACATAAACACACAAAAGCATACACTAACTTGCATGCAACACAAACACACACACACATACACACACAACACTTAAGGATAAGCTGGAGCTATATCGAGAGGAAGGAAAATAGATTCTTAATCTGTTGACATTATTGTTAACATTTGACTCAATCTCAAGTTTTAGTTAGTATCATGAAGTTGATGATCTTTTGAGGAGGAAGGACAAAAAACCTTAATAACAGAAACTGCTGATTTCACATTGAAAATGAAGATAACAAAAATCACTCAGTTCAATCAAGTGACATTTTATTTGTGTAAGAAGAAAAACTATGAAACACCAAACTAAATAACAGATAACTCTCTTCCAAATATTTATTCCACCATATTAAAGGGGGAAAAGAGAAACACTGTAGTTAACCAAATAATTTGTTGAATAGGTAAGAAAATAATGAAAGAGTGTATAATTAGAAAATTTGAAGAAAAAGTTGGGTAGTAAAATGTCAAATAAATGAGTGTTTTTAAGTAAATAAGTCTAATAAATTTGTTTGTCCTGTGGAATTATAAAGTTACCAATGATGGTGTTTAAGATCATAAAATGGCCGGGCGGTGGTGGCGCACGCCTTTAATCCCAGCACTCGGGAGGCAGAGGCAGGCAGATCTCTGTGAGTTCGAGGCCAGCCTGGTCTACAAGAGCTAGTTCCAGGACAGGCTTTAAAAAAGCTACAGAGAAACCCTGTCTCGAAAAACCAAAAAAAAAAAAATAATAAGATCATAAAATGTTTAATGAAAACATTGTACTTAGAGACACATAAACATATATGGCCATTTATTTTACTCTTTTATAGTATATACAAAAGAATACATGGGTACAATAAAAATTGTTTCCTCTATTTTAACAGTGAGGTTATCATACACTTAATGAATTGTATATATTGAGATGACACTTAGAAAAGTTTTGGTATAGCCGGGCGGCGGTGGCGCACGCCTTTAATCCCAGCACTCGGGAGGCAGAGGCAGGTGGATCTTTGTGAGTTCGAGACCAGCCTGGTCTACAAGAGCTAGTTCCAGGACAGGCTCCAAAGCTACAGAGAAACCCTGTCTCGAAAAAACAAAAAAAAAAAAAAAAAAAAGAAAAGTTTTGGTATGTATAGCATACAGTCATGTTACAAATAATGACATGAGATCACAGCTAATTCCTTCATCTTTCCATTATCCACACTAAGAGCATAATGAAAGTCTGTCACCCACTCCCTCATTTCCCAGCAAACTTTTCTTTTTTTTTACCCTAACCCTAACCCTAACCCTAACCCTAAACCCTAGCCCTAACCCTAACCCTAACCCTAACCCTAAACCCTAAACCCTAACCCTAAACCCTAACCTTAAACCTAACCATACCCTAAACCCTAACTGTAACCCTAACCCTAACACTAACCCTAACCCTAAACCCTAACCCTAACCCTAACCCTAAACCCTAACCCTAACCCTAACCCTAACCCTAACCCTAACTCTAAACCCTAACCCTAACCCTAACCCTAACCCCTAACCCTAACCTTAACCCTAACCAGCCAGCAAACTTTTCTTTTTTTCCATTTTTTTCATGGCTTATTTTTTTATATTTAAAAATTTCCATCTCCTCAGCTCAGCCTGTTAAGCGCCCGCCGCAAACTTTTCCTAATGCACTGTATTTTTCATCCTTGCCTGATTGTTTCCAATAATGTTTTAGTGCAGAGGGAACACAACAATAAAGTTGAATTCACTCACTCATAATCTCTTCTTTTCAAACATTGTTCCACATGAAATGTAGTGAGAATTAATTAAAAAGAATGTAGAGTGACTAATAAGAAAACTGTTGTGAAAAGACTTTTTAAATCGTGTGTTTTGAAAGGTAGATATGAATCACAGCTCGCAATCACGTACTATTCAGGTGTAGCTTATGTAATAAAGTGCTCAGCATTTCACTCAAGCTTTGTCCTTGTATAAGTGTGCCCTCTGCAGTCATATCAAGTGAATGAAGGTCACTTTAGATTGAAAGAACTTTGATAAACCACACTCTGATTTAAACTCTTTAAAAGATATGCCTGATCAATTTAATTTGGAGAAATCTCTAACAGAAAAGTTGGCTGTTGCCTTTAGCCCTGGACTCACTGTATGGTAGTAAGGGGAAAAGGAAAATTAAGTTTATGTACAAAGAATCCACTCCTTCAATAAAAAACACATTATCACCACAGACAATGCTGAACTTTATCTTAAGCCTTATAATCATGTGACCTATGAAGAGATTAAGAAGACCCCCTTTTAGCATTCCAAAAAACATTTGATTTTGAACACTACACTTCCTCAATATGACTTAGAGCAGATTCAGGGATCTTGCTTTTTGTTTACCTATGACAAGATCAAACAAAAATCCTCCAAACTCCTGGGGTCTTTTTGTTTGTTTTGTTGTTTTCTTCACTTTGTGCTTTGGTTTTAATATGGGTTTTCCTATCAAAATATATGTGAAGACTTACATTCTCAAACTTTAGTGCTGGAACTAAAGTCTAATGTGAGTTGCTTGCATTATGGATCAGAAACCTCATGAACTCTTTCCATAGCAGTGAGTGGTACTAGTAGTGAAAGAGTGATTGTAGTGAAGCTCTTACCCTCTACGTTGCCTCTTCTCTTCTGCATTTGCCTACTTACTACTCTTTTACTCCCACCACCTGATATTCTACAAGTTTGTGATGCAGCATGAAGCCACCATCAATTATACCCTTATGATCTTGCATTTTTCTAAATTCACAACTATAAGCTAAATTATTCCAGTTTTTATTATGAATCACCCAAGATCTACTATTATGATATGCTAAAAGAAAAATAGATTATAGCATCACACAAATAAGCTGGTGACCAGTTTTCTCTACTTGTACACTGTTAAGTTTTTCTCTTTTCTCCAGGTCTTTGACTTTGGAACACATTCTTAACTCTCTCAACATATCACAACTCCTGAGAATAAGCAGAGCCATTAGAAAATCATATTGATATACAGTCTGATCTTCATTCAACTCCCCACCTTCTCAGTCTTTCTTACAGAAGAATACATTTTTGATATGTTAACAAATATTATGACCATAGATGGCATGCCATTGCAAGAGGCTTTCTCCTATGCTATATACCCCTACTTATAGCTGTTGTAATCGTTTTGAATTTTTTAAGATTTTTTTGTTTGAATAAATGTTTTGTTTGCATGCATGTATTTATACTCCATACATACCCAGTGGCTTTGTAGATCAGGAGAAAATATCAAATCCCATATAATAGAAGCTGTGAATGATTATTATGCTGCATATGATTGTTAGAAACAAAATGACAGCTCTCTACAAGAGCAAGAAGTGCTGTTTAACCACTAATTCGTATCCCCAGTCCTACAATAACTTCTTAATTTTTTGGCCTGTTATTTAGCAATTCAGTGAATGAAGTAAATATTGCTGCACTTAGAATTATGCAATGATTAAAAGTTGAAAGCTGAAAATACTATGAAATTTGAGACAGTCAGTGTTTTCTGGATGTTAAAGAATAGAGCCACAAATAAAGATTGTATAAATATATATATAATGTATGTATTAGGTTGTTTTTATTAGTTCCCAATTAGATAATATAAATATATTATCTAAAGAAAACAACAGTTACTGCATAAGATCAAAATAAAGAAATAATGGCATGAGTTAATAGAAGTGTAGCCAAACTATTATACAAATGTTTGATAAATCCATTTAAATTCTCAGTATTTCTTACAGAAGAATACATATGTGGAGTTGGTTAAAATAAAATTGTGTAACTGAAAAAGATTCACTTGAAGATCCAAGTTAAGCATTAAAGCCTATCTAGTAGGACATTTTAATGTTCACGAAGCTGTGATGGAGCTGCCCGCAGTGCTAGGAAGAAACAGATAACTCAAAACAAAACACTGTTTTCTAGACCTGTGGGCTTCAATGTCTTTGGGAAGTTGAAAGTCCCTTTCACAGGGGTCAACAAAGACCATTGGAAAATACAGATATTTAATATTATGGTTCATAATAACATCACAATTACAGTTATGATTTAGCAACAAAAATAATTTTATGTTTTGGGATCACCACAAAATGAGAAACAATATTAAAGGGTCAAAGCTTTAGGAAGGTTGAGAACTACTGGACTAGGCAGTAAGAGTAATTAGAATTGACTCATGTATAAAGTGTGAATGTAAGACAATTAAAGGGTATCTGGAAGAATGATCACATTTAAAGTGTCATTTTACCACTGTGCAGGTTGGACACTACAAAGGGATGCATTTCATATTGTTGTTAATGTGAGAATTACTTCACTGAATTTTGTAAAGATATATACAACAGATATGAGAATATATCAAGATCATATGGTTCACTTATGTCATGTTTAAACAGGAAGAGGAATCTGATAGCAGATGATAAAAATCACATCTCCCTGTCATCCATATCTAAATTTATAGGACAGACATTACAGATTCATATTTCTTACATGTTTCATATTTTGAGAAGTACCAAAGTAATTTTGTAAAACATTGAATAGAACTTTGAAAGGCATCTTTTAGCTGGACTAATTTGCCTTGAGCATATTGAATAAACTTAAATTTATTCCTTATATCAGCACTGTGAAATAATTGTATCTATCTCTCCTTTTGCAACATTTTTTCCACACAAAGTAAAAACAGTCTTGAAAATTACAGACAAATAACGTTTAAAAGCATCTATGGAGTTCACATTTTAATTATTTGATTTTTATTTTATTAATTTATTATTTTTTATAGAGAGATTTTTCTGTATTACTGACTTAAACTTCTGAAGCTCCTGCCTCTCCCTCCAAACTCTTAGGTATATAGTCATGTTGGGCTGCATTCTATTTTGTTATGATAGTCTAAATACTTCCTAAAGTGCCTCATTGGCAACTATTAATTTTAATTTCTGTAGAATTTAAAACACAAAGTAAAAATTAGCATGTAAAACTTCTCTCCTTCCTTTCTCTCCTTTTTTAAGGGTTAAGAATTAAATGAGGGGCATCTAGGTCGTTTCCAGGTTCTGGCTATTACAAATAATGCTGCTATGAACATAGTTGAACAAATGCTTTTGTAGTATGCTTTGGCAACCCTTAGGTATATTCACAAGAGTGCTATTGCTGGATCCTGAGGTAGGTTGATTCCCAATTTCCTGAGAAACCGCCACAGTGATTTCCAAAGTGGTTACACAGTTTGCATTTCCACCAGCAATGGATGAGTGTTCCCCTTATTCCATATCCTCTCCAGCAAAGGCTATCATTGGTGTTTTTGATTTTAGCTATTCTGACAGGTGTAAGATGGTATCTCAAAGTTGTTTTGATTTGCATTTCTTTGATAGCTAAGGAAGTTGAACACATCTCTTGGCCATTTGAACTTCTTCTGTTGAGAATTCTTTGTTCAGTTCAGTGCCCCATTTTTTAATCATGTTAATTAGAATTTTAAAGTCTAGTTTCTTAAGTACTTTATATATTTTGGAGTTCAGACCTTTGTCTGACGTAGGGTTGGTGAAGATCTTCTCCCATTCAGTAGGATGCCTTCTTGTCTTAATGACAGTGTCCTTTGCTTTACAGAAGCTTCTCAGTTTTAGGAGGTCCTATTTATTCAATGTTGCCCTTATTGTCTGTGCTACTGAGGTTATATGTAGGAAGTAGTCTCCTGTGCCCAAGGGTTGCAGTCTACTTCCCACTTTCTCTTCTATCAGGTTCATTTGGTTGGATTTATATTGAGGTCTTTAATCCATTTGGACTTGAGTTATGTGCATGGTGATAGATATGGATCTATTTTCATTCTTCTAGAGGCTGACTTCCAATTATGCAAGCACCATTTGTTGAAGATGCTTTTTTCCTTCCATTGTATACTTGTAGCTCCTTTGTCGAAAATCAGGTGTTCCTAGGTTTGAACAGCAGACGAGAGGGTGCCTGAACTGTCTTTGCCCCACAATCACACTGATGATTATCTCAAATATCATCATAGAATCTTCCTCTGATGATGGATGGAGATAGACACAGAGACCCTCATCAGAGCAACGGACTGAGCTCCCAAGTCCAGATGAAGAGCAGAAGGAGGGAGAACATGAGCAAGGAAGTCAGGACCGTGAGGGGTTGGTCCACCAACTGTGGCAGTGTGCCTGTTCTAATGAGAGCTCACCAAATTCAGCTGGACCGGGTTTGAATGAGCATGTGATCAAACCAGACTCTCTGATTGTGGCTGACAATGGGGGCTGACTGAAAAGCCATTGATAAAGGCACTGGGACTTGTTTTTATGGCATGTTCTGGCTTTTTGGGACCCTAGTCTATATGGATGCACAGCTCCCTAGTCCTGGATGTAGGTGGGTGGGCCTTGGACTTCCCACAGGGCAGGGTTTCCTACCCTCTCTCAAGCAGGGAGGGAGAGGGAGGAGGGGGTGTGGGGGAGCGGGAGGGGATTGGGAGGAGAAAAGGAAGTGTAAATATTTGAATGGAAAATAAAAATAAAAATAAAAGAATTAAATAAGTTCTTTAAGCATGTAGTGAACCAAAGAAAAAGAACAAATAACAAGTAGCAATTAGAATCAGTGTGTAGATAGCAAAACTTGGAGCCAGGAGTTCACAATAGATACAACATAACGGGACTGATAGAAAGAACAAACCAAGGTCATGTCCCCCTATGAAAGGCTTGCAAACTTCCAACAGTAATCAACTGGAAAAACAGAGGCAGTCAGCTGTAGTTCCCAACAGAGCTCTCTGAGTGGACCTCCCAAGGTTTAACTTGCTGTTTCTGCTTGTTTCCCACATACCCAGAGGCATTTTATACTGTGAGATGTAATTACATTATAATTGCAAAATCTTAAAAAAATAGTTTTTTTAAAAAAATAGATTGATATTTAAAGAAGCTTTTTATTTGATGTTAAGTTCAGTTTACCTTACAAACTGTTGACATATTAAGCAGAAATTTTACAGCAAACTACATAGTAACCCTTGTAAAATGTTTGAAAGTACTTAAATTATCCTCTCTTCACTAAAATTCTTGCACTTATTTGAAATTCTTTAGCATTATTTTTTATGGGTATATAATACAATAATGATAGGAAATACCGTTTCTACAGATTTTCTAGAATGAACTGACAACAAACACATAAGATAAGATGCAAACATTAATCTGTTCATCTGTAGTAAAAGCAGAAGACGGGAAATATCAGGTAAAAATAAAACATGAAGTTTCTCCCAAGTTTAGAGTTTTGTGATTATACAACTGGTTTCAAACTTAGAACTTTATGATTTTATGACTTTACCAGATATGTTCTTATGCATTTCTGAGCTTCCCAGAATACACAAATAGATGGTTACTTGTAACTTCTTGATGGACATTGTTGCATAAAATAGAGTAAGCTGCTCTGCAGAAACAGATTCACTTTGTCTAAAATACCTATCTAAATATCACTCCACTCACTGTTTTATAAATTTTATATATGTACTTATGTTTAAAATAGTAGGTGCAAGTGATTTAGTACGTTTTGAGGCAAATATGTTGATTAAAGGGTAAAAATATACATTTCACAATTTATTAATTATATGAACATTATTCTTTTCAAAGTAATTGTTGCAAAATGTGTTTCTATGATGGGTATACACATTCCATACATCAAAATCAAAAGTATTTTTACAAAGGATAGACTGTTAAGTCACTTTAGTAATTTTTAGTGTATTTAACATCTGAGAAAAGTGACCCTAAATGGACAAATGCTTCCATCAGATTGACCTGTAGGCAGGTATTTGAGGTGTTTCCATTATTAAAGATTGATTATTAACACCCAACCCACTGTTGAGGTACCATTCCTGAGCAGGTGGCCCTAGGATGTATAAAAAATAAGCTGAGCCCAGCAATGTAAAGCAATAACATATGCTTCTGTGGATATAGTAATGACGCTTGGTTCACTTTTATATTTTTCAGTTACTGATAGTGATTTTTATAGTATATGAAGGTTAATAATTTGGATTAAGTTAATGATGTATAACAACATTCCATTTTAAATTCCATTTGTTCTTACCAAAGATTTGCATTTCAAAAACAAGTAATGGATGTTTCCATTTAATTTTTGAGAGCAAAAGTATTCAGATTTGTGAGAAGACAAATGTATCTGAAAAAATTTCTGATCCCATTTGTGTACAGAAATATATTTTTGTACAAATACAAATCTATGTATTCAGACATATATATATATACATGTAAATGTGCATGTATATTACGTGTTTATTTATATCTACCTATCTTTCTACCCATCTATCACTGCACCCATTAATATTGTAAGCTATCCTTCTGTATATAATATACCTACAGTGATAAAACTAGATCAGAGTTGGGTAAGAAATTAAAATTTAAAATATCCTTTGAAACAGTTTGAAGAAAAGGAATTTTGCTATCCAAAATTTAACTCTCAGGTAGCACTAGTCATAAGAAATGCAATATCAGTATTACTTCCACCACACTAAACTGTTATTGCCTAGATATTTTTCATATAGATACTGAGTTGTAGAATTCTGGGCTGCAAAGATTTTCTACTGATATCTGTTGTCACGAAGATTCTCAAATGAGTTTTAAAATATACTAGTAGTTATTGTCAATTAATTCTTTACCTCTGTTCATCCTTGCGTATTTTCATACTAATGAATATTAGTAAAACTTCCTGTTATAAATCAGTCAGCTGTTTTCAGTCACAGTGACCTATCAGTGTATTACGTTTGAGTCTGATAAAACTGATGTCTGGGTCAAAAATAGCCTTTTTGCCTCACACACAAAAATTACAACTAGCATTTGACTGTTCTATCCTCAAGTTATATAATAACTATTTAAATAAAAATATTTCTGTCTACCATTATAATTTATTATATCCAGACATATTCACTACTTTTCCTATGTACTATATTACTACTATAAATTGATTTGTAATAAAAAGGGATCATCACTATAAAAGCTAAAATGCCACAGATATTTGATCATCAAAGAGAATTTGTATTTGATATTTATCCAAGCAAAGGCTATTTACTACCACCCCCTCCCCTTTGAAATGGTTCCATAATATCTTTTATTTCTCTTTTTGTAATATTATACCCTACCAATCAAGGTCCTATATGCTGACAACATTATAATCCGTCACTCTCTGGAAGGAGCTACTCTACAAATAAAGTGTATCTAATTTTTTGAGTTTTGCCAAAATTATTCTATATACTTAAAGTAAATTTACAAGAAAATTTTGAAAGTGATTGAGATTATGCATTTGGACATGGATATTCATTAAAAAGCAACAAAATTTCTTTGAAAATTCTAAAAAGAAATTTTATTACTCAGGATATGTGGAAATGAAAGTGATGTAGTTGGGCAGCCATTATCTGTCTAAGGACTAGATATATTTTATATAATTGCACAAAATTCCTTTAAAACAACAAAATGAATTTTACTATGGTTGACATAGTTTGCTTTCTCTTGCTGTGATAAGGCACCTTGACAAAAATCAACCTGAGGGAGGAAAGGGTTTAATCACACTGCATGATTGAGGGAAGCAAAGACAGGAAGTCAAGCAGGGCATGAACCAGGAGGCTGGTACTGGATTAGAGACCATGAAAAAGTGATGGTTATTTGCTTGATTACCATGTTCAGAATCAGCTTGCTTTTTATATCACTCAGGCACAGAACCATCTATGGTGGTAGGCATCCCACATCAATTCTTAATCAAAAAAACAATCCCACTGATTTGCCTACAAATCAGAGTGAAGACATTTACCAACTGAGGGTCACTCTTCCTAGGTGACTCCAGCTGTGTCAAGTTGATAAAATACTAATCAGCACAGAAGGGTTAGTTGAATTTATTCTTTTGTGTGCAATTACTTTGGGTACTTAATAAACTATGAAAATAATATTTATTCTGATTTCATTGTGTTTCACAATCTTTGTATGGAGATGTGACCATTGCTTATTTTATTTTATTTTTTTCATCATAAGATCTTCTGGTTCTTGTGTTATTAAAAATATGCACTCTATAAAGATTTTATGATACCAATACTTACTGCAATGTTTAAAATTATATATTAAACACAATCAGTAAACTTCACAATTCTTTTTCTTTTTATTTCTATTTAATTATTATTATTTTTATTGAGCTCTACATTGTTCTCTGCTCACCTCTCTATCTCTCCCATCCCCTTCAACCCTCTCCCAAGGTCCACATGCTCCCAGTTTACTCAGAAGATCTTGTCTTTTTATATTTCCTATGTAGATTGGATCTATGTATGTCTTGCTTAGTGTCCTCATTGTTGTCTAAATTCTCTGGGATTGTGATTTATGGGCTGATTTTCTTTGCTTTATGTTTAAAAAATACTAAAGAGTGAGTATATATGATACCTGTCTTTCTGTGTATGGGTTACCTCACTCAAAATGATGTTTTCTATCTCTATCCATTTTCATGCAATATTCAAGATGTTGTTTTTTTTTTCTGCTGTGTAGGACTCCATTGTGTAAATGTATCACATTTTCTTTTTCTATTATTCGGTCGAGGAGCATTTAGGTTATTTCCAGGTTCTGGTTATGACAACCAAACCTGCTTTGAGCATAGTTGAGCACATGTCCTTGTGGCATGATTAAGCATCCTCTGGATATATACCCAAAGGTGATATTACTGAGTCTTGAAGAAGGTTGTTTCCTGATTTTCTGAGAAATCACGACACTCACATCCAAAGGGGCTGTACCAGCTTGCATTCCCACCAGCAATGTAAAAGTGTTCCCTTTACCTCACAACCTCTCCAGCATAAGTTGTCATCAGTGTTTTTGATCTTGGCCATTCTTACAGGTATAAGATGGAATCTCAGAGTGGTTTTGAATTGCATTTCTCTGATGGCTAAGGATGTTGAAAATTTCCTTAAGTGTCTTTCAGCCATTTTAGATTACTCTGTTGAGAGTTCTCTGTTTAGGTCTTTAATCCATTTTTTTATTAGATTATGTGTTTCTTTAATGACAAATTTCTTGAGTTCTTTGTATATTTTGAAGATCAGACCTCTGTCTTGTGTGGGGTTAGTGAAGATCTTCTCCCATTCTGTAGGCTGTCATTTTGTCTAGTTGACCATGTCCTTTGCTTTAAAGAAGCTTTTCAGTTTTAGGAGGTCCCATTTACTGTTTCTGTCAGTGTCCTTGCTACTGGAGTTATATTTAGAAAATGTTCTCCTGTGCCACAGAGTTCAAGTGTACTTCCCACTTTATCTTCTATAATTTTCAATGTGGCAGCCTTTGATCCATTTGGACTTGAGTTTTATGCATGGTGATAGATATGGGTCTATTTTTATTCTTCTATATGTTGATATCATGTTATTCCAGCACCAATTGTTAAATATGCTTTCTTTTTTTCATTTGCTATTTTTTTGCTTCTTTGTCAAAAATCAGGTGTTCGAAGTTCTGTGAATTAATACCTAGGTCTTCAATTAACTTCCATTGGTCCTCCTGTCTGTTCTTATGTCAATACCAGGCTGTTTTCAGTACTGTAGCTCTGTAGTAGAGTTTGAAGTAAGGGATTGTGATGCCTCCAGAAGTTCTTTTATTGTACAGAATGTTTTGGATATCCTGTGTTTTTTGCTTTTTCATAAGAAGTTTAGTACCATTCTTTCAAGGTCTGTGAAGAATTTTGCTGGGCATTGCCTTGAATCTGTAGATTGCTTTTAGTAAGATTGCCATTTTTACTATGTCAATTCTACCTACCCAAGAGCATGAAAGGTCTTTCCACTTTCTGGTGTCTTCTTCAATTTCTTTCTTCCAAGATTTAAAGTTCTCATCATTCAAGTCTTATGCTTGTTTGGTTAGGGTTACTCCAAGACATTTTATGCTATTTGTGGCTATTATAAGGGTGATATTCCTCTGATTTCTTTCTCAGCCATTTTATCATCTGAGTATAGGAGAGCTACTGATTTTTTGAGTTAATCTTGTATGCTTATATTACTGAAAGTGTTTATGAGTTGTAGAAGTTCTTTGGTTGAATTTTTAGGGTCACTTATGTAAACTATTATATCATTGGCAAATAGTGAGAGTTTGACTTCTTCTTTTCTAATTTTTATCCCCTTGATCTCCTTTTGGTGTCTTATTGCTCTAGCTAAGGTCTCAAGAACTATATTGAATAGATATGGAAAGAGTGGACAACCTTGTCTAGTTCCTAATTTCAGTGGGATCGTTGGGACTGTCTCTCCATTTAGTTTGATGTTGGCTGTTGGCTTGCTGTATGTTACCTTTATTATACTTAGGTATGTTCCTTGTATCCCTACTTTCTCCAAGACCTTTATCATGAAGTGATTTGTATTTTGTAGAAAGTTTTTTTGGCATCTAATGAGAGAATCATGTGGTTTTTATTTTTCAGTTAGTTTATATGGTGATTATGTTGACAGATTTTCATATGTTGAACCATTCCTGCATCTCTGAGATGAAGCCAACTTGACCATGGTGGATGATGATTCTGGTGTATTCTTGGATTCAATTTGCCAGTATTTTATTTAGTATATTTGCATCAATGTTCATGAGTGAGATTGGTCTATAATTCTCTCTCTTAGTAATGTCTTTCTGTGGTTTTTATCAGGGCAATTGCAGCCTCTTAAAAAAGAGTTTGCCAATGTTCCTTCTGTTTCTATTGTGTGGAATAATTTGAGGAGTGTTGATATTAGTTCTTCTCTGAAAATCTTGTAGAATTCTGCACTGAAACCATCTAGTCATGGACTATTTTTGGTTGAGAGACTTTTGATGACTGTTTCTATTTCTTCAGCAGTTATAGGTCCATTTAATTTGCTTGTCTAGTCTTGATTTAATTTTGGTAAGTAATATTTATCAAGAAAGTTGTCTATTTCCTTGAACTTTTCCAATTTTGTGGAGTACAGGTTTTTGAAATATGACCTGATGATTCTCTGTATTTCCTCCATGTCTGTTGTTATGTCCCCCTTTTCATTTCTGATTTTGTTAATTTGGATAGTCTCTCTCTGCCTTTTGGTTAGTTTGGATAAAGGTTTGTCTGTTCTGTTGATTTTCTTGAAGAACCAACTCTTTGTCTCATTGATACTTTGTATTGTTTTAATTTTTCTATTTTGTTGATTTTAGCTCTCAATTTGATTATATTCCTGCTATCTAGTTCTCTTGGGTTAGTTTGGTTCTTTTGTTCTAAGGTTTTCAAATGTTCTGTTAATTCACTAGTGTGGGATTTTTCTAGCTTCTTTATGTAGGCATTTAGTGCTATGAGCTTTCATCTTAACACTGCTTTCTTTATGTCTCATAAATTTGGGTATGTTGTGTGACCATTTTCATTGAATTTTAGGAAGTATTTAATTTCTCTATTTCTTCCTTGATCCATTGATAATTCATGTCAACACTGTTTAATTTCCATGTGTTTGTAGGTTTTCTGGAATTAGTATTGCTGTTTACTTCTAGTTTTAAACCACGGTGATCTAATATGATCCATGGGGTTATTATTTTTTTTTTTTGTGGGTTTGTTGAGGTTTGTTTTGTTACCAAGTATGTGGTCAGTTTTTCAGAAGATTCCATGAGGTGCTGAGAAGAAGGGTTTTTGTGTTTAGATGGACTATTCTATAGATATCTGTTGAGTCCATTTGAGTCATAATGTCTGTTAATTCCCTTATTTCTTTCTCTGTTCATTTTCTGTCTGACTGACTTTTCCGGTGGTGAGAGTGGAGTGTTGAAGTCTCCCACTATTAGTGTGTGGGGTTTAATATTTGATTTAAGCTTTAGAACTGTTTCTTTTACATATGAAGTTGCCCTTGCATTTGGGGCATAGATGTTCAGTATTGAGATTTCTTCTTGTTAGGTTTTTCCTGTGACTAATATGAAATGTCCTTCTTTGTCTCTTTTGATTAATTTTAGTTTGAAGTCTATTTTGTTAGATATTAGGATAGATATACCTGCTTGTTTGTTATGTCCATTTGATCAGAATATTTTTCCCAATGATTGACTCTAAGACAATGTCTATCTTTGAGGCTGAGGTGTGTTTCTTCTATGCAGAAGAAGGATAAATCTGTTTTCATATCCAATCTTTTAGCCTGTGTCTTTTTCTCAGTGAGTTGAGTCCATTTATATTAATTGACCAGTGATTGTTATCTCCTATTAACTTAGTTTTCATTGTTTATGGTGTTAATTTGTTAGTTTTTCCCTTCTTTGGGGTTTGCTGTTATGAGACCATCAATTGTCTGTGTTTTTGTTGATGTAGCCAACTTCCCTGGGTTGGAGTTTTCCTTATAGTATTTTGTGTAGGGCTGGGTTTGTGGCTAGGTATTGGTTAAATCTGGTTTTGTTATGGAATATCTTGTTTTTGTCCTCCTATGGTTATTAAAAGTTTTCTTGCATATAGTAGTCTGGGCTGGCATCCATAGTCTCTTAATCTCCAATGAAGAGTCAGGTGTAATTCTGATAGGTCTGCCTTTTTATGTTACTTGGCCTTTTTCTTTTGCAGCTCTTAATATTCTTTCTTTACTCTGTATGTTTAGTATTTTTATTATTATGTGGCAAGGGGACTGTTTTTTTTCTTTTTTTGGATCTAGTCTACTTGGTGTTCTGTAAGCTTCTTGTATCTTCATAGGCATGTGTCTCTTTAGGTGGGAAACTTTTCTCCTATGATTTTGTTAAATATATTTTCTGGGCTTTTGAGTTGAAATTCTCCTTCTTCTAGGCCTATTACTCTTAGGTTTGGCCTTTTCATGGTGTCCCATATTTCCTGGATATTTTGGGTTAAGCTTTTGTTAGATTTAACATTTTCTTTTACTGACAAGTCTATTTCCTCTACTATATCTTCAGTGCTTGAGATTCTCTTTTCACTTTCTTGTATTCTGCTGTTCATGCTTGCATTTTTGGTTCCTGGTCATTTTCTCATAATTTCTGTTTCTATAATCCGATGGGCTTGTGTTTTCTTTATTGTCTCCATTTCAGTTTTCATATCTTAAATAGTCTCATTCATGTATTTGATTACTTTTTCTTGGTTTTCTTTAAGGGATTTGCTGATGTCTTCCAATTTTTTGTTTGTCTTTTCCTCCATTTCTTTGAGAGAATTTCTAATTTCCTCTTTAAGGATTTCAAACATTCTCCTGAAGCTATTTGTTAGGTCATTTTCTTCTGCTTCATCTATATTTGATTGTTCAAGTCCTGCTATTGTACGGTCTTTAGGTTTTACTGGTGTTGTGTTCCTCTTTGTAGTGTAGCATGTGTTATTACCTTTTCTACTCATCTTTTCTTCTAATAGGTGTGTTTGGGGCTGTTGGTGATTCTGTTGATTAATCTTCTAAGTACCAGTGAATCCAAGGCTCAGATGGTTGTTCCTCGTGCCACGGTTTTAGTTACCCCTTTGGTCACTTTGGTGTTCCTGGAGGTCACTCAGCAATCCCAGGCTTTGCTCCCCTTAATTGGAGTTTGCTGTCTCAGGCCTGCTCTAGCCTAGGTTGTCAGCTTTGATCTGTTTCTGTAAATCCTGGTCAGTATCTGCTCCTGCAGAGGCTTGTAGTTGGTCCTGCAAAGGTCTCTGGCTCTGATCTACTCCCTTGGAGTTCCCAGGCTCTGGTGTACCAAGACCTGCAGAGGATCTGGCTCAGGCTTACTCCCTCAGAGGTCCCAGACTCACACTCAAACCCACAGAGGTTTCTGGTTCCTTTCTATTTCTTTGATGTACCAGACCAATGCTTGGACCCACAGAGGTCCTGGCTTAAGCGTACTCCTTCTGAGGTCCCATACTTATGCCTGGACCTGCAGAGCTCTCTGGTTCCTGCCTACTCTCTTCAAGGTCCCAGATTCGTGCCAAGACCCACAGGGAACCTGGCTCAGGCCTCTACAATTCTTTTTCTTTAAGTGTGGAGCAGTACTAGAGATTTAACTCAGGGCTTTACATATGAAAGGCAGGCAATGTATCACTGAACTATCTATATCCTGAAGCTCAAATATTCAGGCTTTGGCAGATATATTGAAAACCTTAGAAAGATCAAAACATCAAAAGAAAGAAAATGTGTGTTTGTCTGATATATATATATATATATATATATATATATATATATATATATCACTTGGTACATGTTGTTTTTTTAAAGTTGATGAAACTACATTGTTAACGAGATGTTAACCAGAGAAATAGTTTACATCAGTACCAAATATGTCATGCTGTTGAACATACTTTGGGTTTGGATAAATTTATAATGAAATAAAATCATCTTTTTTGGTTGTTATTGTTGATTTGTTTGTTTTGTAATAACAATAGCTCAGGCTGACATAGAATTCACTATGTTGACTTGGATTTATGTATTGAATGAACATTTGATTCTTCTGCACCTTTCTTTCTTTCTTTGTTTCTTGCTCCTATCTTTTTAGTGGTGGAGGTACATATATGTGTACTTTCACATCCAGTTTTATGTGGTACAGGTAATAAAACCAAAGACTCAGTGGAGATTATACAAACACTTCACAAACTGTCCTATATCTCCAGTTCCCAAACATACTGACACTTAAAAAAATAACTATTTGAAGTTGAGAATATATGTCACTCATAAATTACTTACTTATTTCCCATTCCAAACATGACAAATAAAATTAAACTGATGATATTTGACAAAAGCATGATTCATGAATCATGAAGTTCTCAAAAGCAAGTAAGATTAAGGAAGTACATAGCAAAGCTGGGGTCAAGCAAAATTTAGGACAGAAAATATAATATCCTATGAAAAATTGCTCAAGAATTTAAAATGATCATTTGCCTGGTAAGCACATAATCTGATCATTTAGATGTTTATGATTGAATCCTGTTCAGTTGTTGTGATTGGCTGAGACTCAGCTATGTTTTTCATGAGTATACTCTTAGGATATTTGTAATTTTCATATACTAATTTAAGAATCAGTAGGTTTAAAAGTATTCAATATTATAGTTTGCCTCAAAGATATAAAATGTAAAGCAGAATCACATAAGGGTCTGTATTTAGCCAATAATGGCAGTACCAGTAAATGATTCAGATAAATAGTAGGTAGGGCACATACCTCAAGCCTTGGCCTTGCAAACCCTAAAATTTGCATCTACCAGAGTGAATATTTTGGTTATTTAAGAAAATTTTAGTTGTCTAGATATTGAAAGTACACAGTGATTATTTTGTGATCTCTTTATAAGCAGAAGGAATTTGAGATTATTCTTAGTGTGGAGAAACCAATTTCTTTAGTATATTTTATAGGAAGAAACTTTGAAATGGTTCAGAGGTGAGCTCTCCTTAGAAGTCTAAGTTGATCTTACAATAGGGCAAGTCAAGAGGAATATAAAAAAAAAACAAGGAACAGTGAAAGGAGAAAGTTCATGAGAAGACATGGTTGAGGATGTCTAAGGGTATTTCCTGCTAGATGGTTAACTAACATAAGGCTTTCCACTATGAAAGATGTACTTGGAAGAACTAATCCTTTCAATCCAGGGTTCTGAGCCCTTCTCATTGCATAGTCTAAAGAACTGAATAGTTGAATGGATGTGGGATTTAATAATGACAGCAACAAAAGAAAACTGTTGTCATTGGGGGCTAATTCAGAGATGGGCCATATATCTAAGTAGGTTTTTAGTTCTTCCTGGCCTGATTGGCAGTAGTTATTGAGTATCCAGAATAATTCTAGTGCCTCTGATATGGACCAGTTCTGTGATGATGCTGGCTGCATGTAGCTCCTTTTAAGTGCATAAAGACACAACCAGTAGATTTTAGTGAAATTAAATGTGTAGTTTCATTAATCACACAATAAGGGCTAGGTTCTCTTGGTAACAGTGTCTAAATAAGAGTAAAGTACAGAAATTTAGAAAACTAATTAAGAACAATAGCCCGATGGAAGTCATCTTGTTCCCATGCCCATCAGCCCACAGTCCACAAGCAAAACCTATTCTATTTCCTGTTCCCAGGGAGATCCATTCATCTTCCACCCCAGTTCCCACTTATTTCATAACTTCTCTATGTCTGTGTTTGTAGTGTAATTATCCTTTATATAACAGCTAATGACTACTTATAAGTGACTACACATTATATTTTTCTTTCTGGGTCTGAGTTCCTTGCTCAGGATGATTTCTTTCTCTAGTTTCATCAATTTTATGTCATTTTTCTAACAGCTGTGTAATACTATGTTCTGTAAATATACCATATTTATTTTTTATTCATTCTTTAGTTTGAAGAACAAGGTTGTTTCCAGTTTGAGGCTATTATAAATGAAGCCATTACAAGCTATATTGACTCTCAATTTTGTTAAGAGCCACCATATTGATTTGCATAATGGCTACAAAAGTTTGCACTCCCACCAGCAATGAAGGAATATTTCCATTGTTCTACATCCTTGCCACCATGAACTGTTATTTGTGTTACTTAGTTTAGTCATTCTGAGAAGTGTAAGTTGGAATCACAAAGTCATTCTGATTTACATTTCCCTGATGAGTAAGGACTTGTACATTTCTTTACATGTTTCTCAGACATTTGAGATTCATCTATTGAGAATTATCTGTTTATATCTGTATTCCACTTATTCATTGAAAGGTTTTGTTTGTTGATGTCTAGTTTCTTGAGTTATTTATTTAGTTTAGATATTAACCCTCTGTAAGATTTAGAGTTAGTGAAAATATTTTCCCATTTTTTAGGTAGCAATTTTGTCTTATTTCTGGTGCCATTTGCCTTACAGATGTTTATGAGTTTCATGTGGTCCCATTTATCACTTTTTGATATTTGTTCCTATAATATCAGACTTCTGTTTAAGAAATTGCCTTTTGTCTTGATGCATTCAAGGCCATCCCCATTTTCTCTTCTATCAGGTTCAGTGTGTCTGGTTTAATGTTGAAGTATTTGATTCACTTAGACTTAAGTTTTATACAAGATGATAAGTAGGGACAAATTTGCATAATTTCACATGCAGACATTCAGTTAGATCAGCATCATTTGTTAAAGATGCTTTATTTTTTTCCATTGTGTCTTTACAGCTTCTTTATAAAGTCAGGTATTCATAGGTGTATGGCTTTATGTCTCTGTCTTTGATTCTGTTTCATTGATCAACATGTCTTATTTCCATGATTTTGTGACAGACAAAAAATATTTATTTCTCTTAAAGGGAACTTTAAAATGATGAAAATTCCATGAATTTAACTCACAGAAAGTAAAGAAAATATGATTCACATTGGCAACAACAGGCAACAAATGCTAAAAAAAAGGGGGGGAGGTAGTCTGGCATCCCATCTTTTAAGACTCTAAAGAAATGAGGATCTTGTTACTAGAGGGCATAGTTTGGATAGTTCACTATTTTGATTGACAGATTAAGACACCTCCATATTTGCAGCCATGCATGTTCCTTCCAGTTATGCATCTGATTTAAAAATGTAAATGCCCAATTATTAATAAACATAAGTATAGAGGAATATCATGAGATTTTTTTTCAAAATGCAATTCTTTTATTTAATACACATATGAATTTTTATTGTTAACATTGAGTTCTGCTTTCCAGATCAATCAAGGAAGTTAAATACACAGGTTCAAATTCCCATTTAACAAGGTTTTCGAGAAATGATCCTTCAAAGAAGGAAGAGGAGAGGGAGGGAGGGAGGAAAGATTAAGGGCTTTTAATTGTTTTTGAAGAACTTTTTAAGGAGGTTCTCACTAAAGTCCCTTTGATCCAGTGCAACTTTTTGAAGGTCAATCAGTCACCACCAGTCTGCCACCCCTTCCCCCGGCTCTTCTGTGACTTTTCTTTTGTGTGTCCCCTCCCCTTGATCCTGATCACTTTTCCCTGCCTGTCAGCGTGTCTAAGCTTTGCATTTATTTAATCATTCATTCATTCGTTTGGTTTGCATGTGTTTCTGTGTTTATGCACGCACGCACATGCGTAGAGGTCAGATGGTTATGTGGGGGTCAAATTCAGGTCATCAGGCTCAGCAACAAACATCTACTAAGATAACAGACATCTACCTGCCAAGACTGCTAATTGGCACTACTTATCTTCATGTGTGTGCTGGACATGGAGTATAAAAGAACTAACTGTGCAACTTCAGACAGCGTCTGTCGATTAATTGAGGTTAAAAGACCCATCCAAAATGTGGGCCACACCAGTCCATAAGCCAGGATCCCAGACTGAATAAAAATGAAAAAACAAACTGAATAGCAGCCATCTTTCTCTGCTCCCTGACTGTGGACACAATGCAACCAGCTGCCTCAAGGTACTGCTGCCCTGATGTCCCTGCCGTGAGAGACGGTACCCTCAACCTGTGAGCCCCCATTATCTGAGGACACCGCTCTCATCATGTTTGTCATCTGTCACGGGACCGGTGGCTTGCATACTCAATAGCATCCAGAAAGGGCTTAACGTTGGCCATAAAGTTGTTTGCTTGTTGTTCTATTCAGAAGGAGCTAAAGAATTAACATTAAACTCAAAAATTCAAAGTTGATTCCTTCTAGTATGTCATTTGATTGACAAGTATACTCACAATAGAGTTGAGGAACGACAAAACATTAGAAGCAAAGGGGAAATGATTATAGGAAAACTAAGGGCCCACTGTATTTCTTCTTTTTTTACTACAAGGAAATGGTGTGACAGATTGAATCCTCTAAACTCAGGTTCCCATTCGGAGTGGGAAACAGTCAGAGAAGGGAGAGAGCCTTAGAAATAGGAGGAAGCTTGAGCAGCAGGGATCTGAAGGAAGAGGCAGCTCTAGGGGTCCAGGGATACAAGGTATTGATGCTGGAGCCAGTAGGGGAATTTGTGAAGGTTTTGATTTTCTGAAATGTCAGAGCTGAGCAATAAAGAATGAGAAGGCATTTCCAGAAGCATGAGTGACCCGGAAGTTCATTTATTTATTCATTTATTTTTTTATTAAAAATTTCTGCCTCCTCCCCGCCTCCCATTTACCTCCCCCTCCCCCCTCCACTCCCACCACCTTCTGTCCGAAGAGCAATAAGGGTTCCCTGCCCTATGGGAAGTCCAAGATTCTCCCCCCTCCATCCAGGTCTAGGAAGGTGAGCATCCAATCAGGCTAGGCCCCCAACGAAAGCCAGCATATGTAGTAGGAGCAAAATCCAGTGCCATTGTCCTTGGTTTCTCAGCAGCCCTCATTGTCCGCCATGTTCAGGGAGTCCAGTTTTATCCTGTGCTTTTTCAGTCCCAGTCCAGCTGGCCTTGGTGAGCTCCCATTAGATCAGCCCCACCACTCGGTGGGTGGGAGCACTCCTCGTGGTCCTGACTTCCTTGCTCATGTTTTCCCTCCTTCTGCTCCTCATTTGGACCTGGGTGCTCATCCAGTGAACGAATGTGTGGCTCGTCTCTATTTTCTTCCAACGCCAGATGAAGGTTCTAAGGTGATATGCAAGATATTCATCAGTATGACTATAAGATCTGGCCTTTTCCGGCTCCCTCTCCTCAGCTGCCCAAGGAACTAGCTGGGGGCATCTCCCTGGATACCTGGGAACCCCCTAGAGTCAAGTCTCTAGCCAACCCTAAAATGGCTCCCTTAGTTAATATATATACTTCCCTGCTCCCATATCCACCCTTCCTGTATCCCACCCATCCCAATCATCCACGCTCTCCCCATCCTCCCCTTCACACGTTTCTCTTCCCATCTCCCCTTTCCCCCATCCCACCCCACCCCCAAGTTCCCAATTTTTGCCCGGCAATCTTGACTACTTCAAATATCCAGGAGGATAACAATCTGTTTTGTTTGGGTTCACCTTCTTATTATCTTCTCTAGGATCACGAATTATAGGCTAGATGTTTTTTATTTATGGCTAGAAACCAATTATGAGTGAATACATCCCATGTTCATCTTTTGGGTCTGGGTTACCTCACTCAGAATAGTGTTTTCTATTTCTATCCATTTGCTTGCAAAATTAAAGATGTCATTGTTTTTTTTACCGCTGAGTAGTACTCTAATATGTATATATTCCACAGTTTCTTCATCCATTCTTCCACTAAAGGGCTTCTAGGTTGTTTCCAGGTTCTGGCTATTACAAATAATGCTGCTATAAACATAGCTGAACAAATGTTTTTGTAATATGATAGGGCATCTCTTGGGTATATTCCCAAGAGTGGATTTGCTGGGCCCTGGGGTAGGTTGATCCCGAATTTCTAGAGAAACCGCCACACTGATTTCCAAAGTGGTTGCACAAGTTTGCAATCCCACCAGCAATGGATGAGTGTACCCCTTACTCCACAAACTTTCCAGCAAAGGCTATCATTGGTGTTTTTGATTTTAGCCATTCTGACAGGTGTAAGATGGTACTCAAAGTTGTTTTGATTTGCATTTCCCTGATAGCTAAGGAGGTTTAGCAAGACCTTAAGTGTCTTTTGCCCATTTGAATTTCTTCTGTTGAGAATTCTCTGTTCAGTTCAGTGCCCCATTTTTTAATTGGGTTAATTAGCATTTTAAAGTCTAGTCTCTTGAGTTCCTTATATATTTTGGAGATCAGACCTTTGTCTGTTGTGGGGATGGTGAAGATCCTTTCCCAGTCAGTAGGCTGCCTTTTTGTCTTAGTGACAGTGTCTTTTGCTTTACAGAAGCTGCTCAGCTTCAGGAGGTCCCATTTATTCAATATTGCCCTTAATGTCTATGCTGCTGGGGTTATACGTGGGAAACGGTCTTCCATGTAGCCTCAGAATGTTGTAGAGTACTTCCCACTTTCTCCTCTGTCAGGTTCTGTGTGTTCAGATTAATATTGAGGTCTTTAATCCATTTGTACTTGAGTTTTGTACATGGTGATAGATATGGGTCTACTTTCATTCTTCTACAGATTGACATCAAGTTAATCAAGTTAATGCCAGCACCATTTGTTGAAGATGCCCTCTTTCTTTTTTTTTTTCTTTTAAAACAATGCCTGGCCCATAGTTTCAGCCTCTTATTGGCTAATTCTCACATCGTCCTTTAACCCATATTTAGTAATCTGTGTAGCACCACCAGATGTGGCTTACCAGGAGAGATCTCTCTCAACCTGAAGTACATCTCGTGAGAGGACGAAGCATGGAGACTCGACTATGGTCGACTGGCCTGAAGCGTGCTCCCCTCTGCCTGCTACCCCTACCCTTTCCCCACCAATTCGTTTCTGTCTACTCCCGCCTACCTAATTTTCTGTCTCTTAAAAGGGCCAGGCAGTGTTTCTTTATTAATAATGAAAGTAACACATAGAAACTCCTCCATCATTTCCCCCTTTTATCTGTTTAAACAAAAAGAATGGCTTTAACATAGTAAAAGTACATGTAACAAAACAGTTATCAAGCAGAATTACAGTTACAATATTTAAATATATTTTTATCTTTTATTGCTATTGCTAGAGAATATCAAGCACTATATTGAAGAGATAAGGGAAGAGTAGGACAGCCTTCTCGTGTTCTTGAATTTAGTGGGATGGCCTTGAGTTTTCTCTCCATGTAATTTGACGTTAGCTGTGTGGATTGCTGTAAATAGCCTTTATTATATTTAGGAATGACCCTTGTATCCCTAATCTCTACAAGACCTTTATCATAAAGGGGGTGTTGAATTTGTGTCAAAGGCTTTTTCAGCATCTAATGAGATGATCATATGGTTTTTATCCTTCAGTTTCTTTATATGATGGTTACATTGATAGATTTTCGTATGTTGAACCAGCCCTGCATCTCTGGGATGAAGCCTACTTGATTGTAGTGCATATTTTTTCTAATGTGTTCTTGGATTCGGTTTGCCAGATTTTATTGTGAATTTTTTTTGTCAATGTTCATGAGTGAGATTGGCCTGTAATTCTCTTTCTTGGTTGAGTCTTTGTGTGGTTTAGGTATCAGGATAATTGTAGCTTCAGAAAAGGAATTTGGCATTGACTCTCTGTTTCTATATTATGAAATACCTTAAGGAGAATAGGTATTAGGTCTTCTTGGAAGGTCTGGTAGAATTCTGCATTGAAACCATCTGGTCCTGGGCTTTTTTTAGTAGGGAGGATTTTGATAAGAGTTTCTAATTCTTCATGACTAACAGGACTATTTAGATTGTTCACCTGGTCCTGGTTTAACTTTGGAATGTGGTACTTATCTAAAAAAGTGTCATTTCCTTTACATTTTCCAATTTTGTGGCATACAGGCTTTAGTAGTAAGATCTAATGATTCTCTGAATTTTCCTCTGTGTTTGTGGTTATGTTCCCCCTTTTCATTTCTGATCTTATTCAATTTGCTTGTTCACTCTCTTCCATTCGATTAGTTGGCTCGGGGTTTGTCAATCTTGTTGATTTTCTCCAAGAACCAACTTTTGCTTTCATTGATTCTTTGGATTGTTTTCTGTGTTCTATTTTTGTTGATTTCTGCCCTCAGATTGATTATTTTCAGTCTACTACTCCTCCTAGGTGAGTCTGCTTCTTTTTTTTTCTAGAGCTTTCAGGTGTGCTCTTAAGTCTCCAATGAGTGCTTTCTCTGTTTTCTTTAATTGGGCACTTTGTGGTATGAACTTTCCTCAGCACTGCTTTCATTGTGTCCCATAGGTTTGAGTATGTTGTGTCTTTGTTTTCATCAAATTCAAGAAAGACTTTAATTTCTTTATTTCTTCCTTGACCCAGGTGTGGTTCAGTAGTTTGACTGTTCAGTTTCCATGAGTTTTGTAGGCTTTCTGTGGGTAGCATTGTTGTTGAATTCTAATTTTAATCCATGGTGATCCAATAAGACACGGTGTTACTAATATTTTTTGTAACTGTGGAAGTTGCCTTTGTTACCAAGTATGTGGTCAGTTTTTCGAAAATGTTCCATGAGCTGGCAGAGAAGAGGTATATTCTTCCTATTTGGGTGTGGAATGTTTCTATAGATGTCTGTTAGAGTCCATTTGGTTCATTACTTCCATTAAGTCTTTAATTCTATGATATGTTTCTGTCTGTTTGACCTGTCCATTGGTGAGAGAGGAGTGTTGAGTCTCTAACTATTAGTATGTGTAGTTTGATTGCTGCCTTGAGTTTCTAGTAATATTAACTTTTACATAAGCGGTTGCTTTCATATTAGGGCATAGATATTCAGGATTGAGCCTTCATTCTGATGGATTTTTCCTGTTATGAGTAATAACATATCCCTTTCCATCTCTTCTGATTGATTTTAGTTTGAAGTCAACTTTGTTAGAAATTAGTAGGGCTACACTGGCTTGTTTCTTACGTCCATTGCTGGATAAACCTTTTCCCACCCTTTACTCTGCTCTGAGTATATGGTCTGTCTTGTGGTTGAGGTTGGGTTTCTTGTAAACAGCAGAAGTTGGATCCTGTTTTCGTATCAATCTCTTAGCCTGTGCCTTTTTATAGGTGAATTGAGTCCATTGATATTAAGTGATATTAATGACCAGTGGTTTTAACTCTGGTAATTTTTCTTGTAGTAGAGTTTGGTGTGTTTCCTTTCTTCGAGTTGTGCTGGTGAAGGTTCGCTAGATGTCTGAGTTAGTGTGGCCTTGTTGGACTCCTTGGTTTGTGCTTTTCCTTCTATTACTTCTTCAAAGCTGGGTTTGTGGCTATGTATTGTTTAAATCTGTTTTTGTCCTGAATATCTTGTTTTCTCCATTGATGGTGAATGCAATCTTTGCTGGGTATAATAGTCTGGGCTTGCATCCATGTTCCTTATGTCTGTAGCACATCTATCCAAGAGCTTTTGGCTTTTATGGTTTCCAATGAGAAGTCAGGTGTTATTCTGATAGGTTTCCCCTTATATGTTACTTGACCTTTTTCCTTTGCAGTTCTTAATATCTGTTCTTTATTCTGTATCTTTTGTGTTTTGGTTATTATATGGCGTGGGGATGCTTTCTTTTGATCCAGTCATTTGGTGTTCTGTAGGCTTCTTGTACTTCATAGGAATATCCTTCTTAGGTTGGGGAATTTTCTTCTATAATTTTGTTGAATATATTTTCTGGGCCTTTGAGTTATATTTCTTCTCCTTCTTCTACCCCAATTATACTTAGGTTTGGTCTTTTCATGGTGTCCCAGATTTCCTGGATGTTTTGTGTTAAGAATTTGTTGGATTTGTTTTGTTCTTTAATCTGTGAGTTTATTTCCTCTACAGTATCTTCAGAGTCCGAGATTCTTTCTTCCGTCTCTTGTCTTCTGTTGGTAATACTTGTCTCTGTAGTTTCTGTTCGTTTACTCAGAATTTCCGTTTCCAGTCTCCCCTTGGATTGTGTTTTCTTCATTACCTCCATTTCATTTTTCAGGTCTTGTACTGTTTCCCTTACCTGTTTGATTGCTTTTTCTTGCTTTTCTTGTTTTTCTTGGGTATCTTTGAGAGATTTATTTATTTCATCTACCTTTTATTGTCATCTCCATTCTTTATGGCAGTTTCTTACCTCCTGTTTAAGGTCCTCTATTAATTTCATAAAGTGCTGTTTAAGATCGATTTCTTCTATTTCTTCTGGAGTAGGGTTTTCAATTCTTGTTGTTTCGGAATGTCTGTATTCTGGTGATGTCATGCTTCCTTTCATGTTGTTGGAGGAGTTCTTGTATTGGCGCCTGTCCATCTCTTCCTTCAAATGGAGCCAGGAGGACCTTGGTGTCTTAGACCAATCTTTGCTGTGACTGTATCTGGTTGGATCTCCTCAGTGCCTGAGCAGGAGCTATTCCTTGCAGCACTATCTGAAGGAGTCCGCACTCCCTTGCAGGAATCCTCAGACCTGCCTCGAGGGCAACCTCTCACCCCTTTGGGTGGATGGCCTTGGTACAGGAGCAGGACTCTAGAATACACTAGTGAAGTCTTGGTAGATGCAGGGACGTGAGTACCAAAGACACCCCTGCACCAGGTGCTGGGGGAGGGGGACTCTGCTCTCTTCCAGGGCATGTCGTCCCAGGATAGCACACACTCACCCGTCCAGATTGAACTCCATAGCACTCATCATGAGATATTTTTATAGATGTCAATTTCTTTTGTTGATTATGTATCCAAAGCCAGTTTAGGCCTGACATCTCATTTGATAGAAAATACACTTTTTCTTATACAATATATCCTTATTATAATATTTCCTTTCTCTACTTCCCCCAGTGGTCCTCTCAACCTCCACCATTATCCAGATCCATGCTTGTTTCCTTATTCCTATTAAAAAAACTAATAAGAAATTATATCAAAATAAAATAAAATTAAAAACTGATATATCAGAATAGGGCAAAACCGAAGAAGAAAGCCCAGAAAAGGTACACATGACACAGTTATAGAATAGAGGACCAGTTATTTACACCACTCAAGAATATCATAAAAGCATTGAACTGCATAGTCATTTGATATATATACTAATATATATTATATATCATATATATATACACACACAGAGGACCTGTACAATCTAAATGTGTGTATACACACACATATGTATGTATGTATGTATATGTATATATATATAATAGAAAAACACTAGAAGACATTCTTAATGTATTACACACCACAAAACACTGTAGATGGCATAACACAATATGGCAATCTAAATATAAGCTCTGCCCTGCTATAGGTTGAAAGCAGTTCCTTTTTTCATTAACGGTAATTAAAGAATACAGAGGGAAATCCCACATCATGTTGTAAGTAATGGGGAGATATTAATATTATCATGTACTAGACATAATTTCAGAGAAAAATTTGTAAAAATGTTACAAAGTACAAAAGATACCTGACATATTTGTTGTAACTCTCAATCCAAGAAGGTAATCACCTATTATTTATAGTTGAAATAAGAGAAGTATTGACAGAAGGAGTTTTCAACCAGGACAAGGGAATATGCTGATGCTTATTGAAACTTGTTTGAAAATGTTTTCTTATCTTTCAATTGAAAAAGGTAGACTATACAATTTTACTATGCCTAGAAAAATTTTGAGTTGAGAACCAGAAATCTTCTTAAACTATGTGCTACTGGTCCTAGTATCAGGAATGTAGACTTTCCATACTTCATTGAAAACTCCAATTTAAACAACATATTGGAAAAACACACCTCTTAAACCTCTCATTGAGAAAATACAAGTCACGCAAACAGATTCAGGGGGCCCTTGGATTAACATAGTATGTATTTTTGTTCTTATACCATATGATTGTAGTTAATATTACTTGGTTTTATTTCTTAAAATTTCCTGAGCTATAATCTATATGATATATGTTTTTTATTATTCTAATGACATTAACATGTAGAGGTTACCCATACATTTAAAAATATTATAAATACCCAACAGCAAAAATGGTGACATTCATTAATTAAGAAGGAAATGGAAATTAAGCCACAGTGAAATATATTAATTAGAATGCCAAATGCAGAGATCCACAATGAAATGCTGGGCTGAAAATGTCCAGTTGAAGAGAGGGAGGAGCCATAATATGGACAAATGTGTCAAGACCATGATGGGGATACCCACTGAAATAGCTTATGGTGAGCTACTGAGAGCTCACTGACTCTGGACTGACAGTGGGGGAACCTGCATAGGACCAAACTAGGTCCTCTGAATGAGGTTGACAGGTATTTGGCTCTGACAGACTATGGGGCCACTGAGAAACCCCAGTGGTCCTGCCTCAGAGAACATATAGTGGGGAACTCCTTAATCCTGCCTCAAAGCCATGAGCTAGACTTTGTTGACTCCTCCATGGGAGACCTTACCCTCTCTGTAGAGTGGATGGTGGGTCTGGTTTGGGAGGGGAGGTAGAAGGAGCAAGAATAGGGGAAAAAGTGGGAACTGGGATTGGTATGTAAGATTTCAATAAAATAATAATAATAATTAATATACACTTTAAACCTAAGATTCAGGAGGAAAAGGCAGGTAGAACTTTATGAGTTCAAGGTCAATCTGTTCTACATACAGAGTTCCAAGACAGGCATGGATGCATAGAGATACTCTGTCTTAAAAAAAAATGAAATGAAGCCACATACAAATAAAAAAAAAATATGAAAACATCCCCATTTTTCCAACAAAGTATATGGCAAATTACCTATTGATGGATGAGAGAATAAATAAAATAGTTTTAAGATTTAAGTGAACATCAAATATACAATGAATTAAAAAATAATGTATCTCTTTAAGATAGTGACCGTGATGAGAGAAAATGAGATACCATGAAAATCTGCTATTCTGTTGCCTAGAGTATTGTCATATACTTTAGCATCATAATCCTTAAACATAGCTTAACGATAACATATCCATTCACATTTTTGCACCTGCAGTAATCTCTCAATGTTCATATGAAATTGGCTCTGAAATCATCCCTGGATAGCAAATTCTGAAGGTATTTAATTCTCTAACAGTGATGTAATATTTGAATAATCAAGGCACCTGTTTGTTTACAGCATATTTTCATAAAGTGTAGATTGGTTATAACATCAAATATGCAAATGCTAACTTAATGATTATTATATTATATTTTAGGAATAATAACCACATTATGTATTCAGGAAAAAATTAGATTTTAGTCTACTGGGATTCCACAGACCACTCCATCCAGTGGAACAACTAGGCTAAATGCAGTTATTTCTAGTGACTTCTCTCAGGCTCTTTCTGTTTATTGTATCCAATTTTCATATCAGTTTTTGTTGTATCTTATATTGTATCTTATTATATTTCATTTTATTATTGTTTATTAAAGACTTTATTTTCTAATAAGAGACAGAAAGGAGGTGGATCTGGATGTGAAAGAAGCTGGAGATGAATTGGGAGAAGGGCAAACAGTAATCATGATATATTATATGAGAAAAAATCTATTTTTAATAAAAGAAAAATAATTTCAATACAGAGATTGGAATTTGAAGAAAAAGAAAGACAATTTTATTAATTCATTGCCCTATTGTTGTCTTTATTGGGATGTACATGTTTGCCAGCCATAATTATGATAGTACAAGCATGTGCATGCACACACAAATAAACACACGCACACACACAAACCAAAGAACCTTTACATAGCATTTACTTGTACCTGATGTGAGTAAAAGAAATACAAATATTTCAAATATCATATATTTTTGGTTACATAAAACTCAACATTATGAAAATATTGTGTTGAACAGTGTCTCATTAGATTGATTTTTTTAAATCTTCAGTTTTTATTTAATTGAAAGAATTATTTATTTATCTTAGTTAACTATGACAACTCTTTAGTACATACCACTAAGTATGCAACATTGGGTTTGAAAATGCTAGAACCTTGCTGAACATATACAATGTCCAAGTGTAAACCCCAATCCTAAAAGTATTGTGCATTGTTGATCAAATTACCCAAAGAGAAAAATAACAATTATGAATATTTTCTAAAAACAGCAGTTTACTAAGCTATAATTGTAGATAATGCTATAGTTATTTTCCTTGTGGATTGAAAATAATTTAATTATATATATAATTCTTAAATTTAATTTATATGTATCTGTTCAGTACATGCCTCTGGTGCCTACAGATATCAGATGAAGATATTGCAACCCTTGGAACTGGAGTTGCAATGGTTGTGAGCTATCATATGTATGCTACGAATCTAACTCAAGGAAAAGTAACTCTAAACAATTAGGCCAACTCTCCATTCCGACATAGCTAAAAGATGAAGTTGAAAAATGGTTATAGTTCCTTTCAATTATCATAATTTTGACATTCTTTTTTGTGGTAAAAGAGATGTCTATTTGCAGAAAGATCTGAAATGAAATATTTCAGGTTCTTTAATGATAAATTAGACATATTCAACAAATGAATATCAAAACAATAATTTTTTGCCATTCTGAACTTTTCATTTACATTTATAATTACTGCCTCATACAGACATGTACTGTACTAGATATTAAGAGAAGAACAATGAAATAGAAAGTATTTATCTACATACTTAATTCATACATTATGAAGACAGCTCATTTTGTTTTCTCCTAGATAATTAAAAAGTATGCCAGTTCATGCAAATCTTAAAGGAAATGAATATTTGAGCTTTAAAATAACAACAGTATCTTCTATCGTTTTGTTTTGTTAGTGTTAAGATCTCCTGTACTCCTAATTCATTGTGCAACCAAGAATGACCTTCCTCAGCAGTTCAACAGCTATATTCCACCACACCCAATTTAACAAGTGTTTTCTAGAAAAATATTTTTCACAAGAACTTGCTTACAATATCTTTGTGTGTGTATGTGTGTATGTGTGTGTATGTGTGCTGGTGTGTGTGTGTGTGTGTGTGTGTGTGTGTGTGTGTGTGCATTTGTGATATATGAATGGGAGTGATCAACTTCAAGACTTATTCTCAGTTTGAAAGCAAAGCTATGGAAAACTTAACTTAAATGTCACAAATTTTTCCTGTTCATGTACAGAACAGACCTACATTATAATCAGCTTTATGATGAAACATGTGGTTAAGAATTTTGTACCTTCTATTTTCAGTTTCCTCTTCTCCAGAATAACAAAGTAAAATTTCTATTACTCACAGGGGCCCAATTTTTTCCAAGGGTCTGAGTTATTCTTCCTATCTCAACTGACATCTGGCTTGAACAAAACCAGACACATCACATACCTTCCTGCCCCAGTTTTCGTGCTCCAATAAACATAAAGAGGAGAATCAAGCATGGATATTTCTTAGCCTGAACAGTTATCAGGCACAGCATGTTTGTAGCAGAGGCCTATATTCACAGACATATGAAAACACACTCAGGATAAGATACTGAGCACCTGCTACAAACAAGCTGAGTGGATGGATATACAATACCACAGAATCAGAAAATAATTCTTAATATATTTTTTATTCTTTATACATATGTCACAAGACATATGTTAAAATTTCCTTTTAAAATTATGAATAAACTACACAATTACATCATTTAAAATATTAAATTTTATTTTTCTTTAACAGCAAAGTTTATTTTTTATTCACTACACACAAAATACTAGAGAAACTCTAAACCTCAGCACATGATTTCTACAAGCAGTGTGTATTGCTTAGAATTTCTGTTGCTGTGGAACACCCTAACCAAAAGCAATTTGGGGAGGAAAGGGTTTATTTCCCCTTATAATTTGTAGCCAATCATCCCAGGATGTCAGAGCAAGCACTCAAGTCAAGAACTGGTGTAGATGATATGAAGGCTTGCTGCTTGCTGGATTGCTTCTTATACCTTGATCACCCAGCTTTCTTATAGCACCTTGAACAAACGGCTGAAGCATGGCACTGCCCACAGTGAGCTAGGTCTTCCCAAATCAATCATCAGTCAAGAAAATATACTACAGGCTTGTCCACTGGTTTATCTGGTTGGGAAATTTTCTCAATTAATGTTCCCTCTTATAAATGATTCAAACTTTTGTCAAGTTGACAAAAAAAAACCTAGCCCCTTATATTATAAAAGATTTTATTAATGTATAACCTTAGGTAAAACCATTTAAAGTCACTACGTTTAACTGAAAATAGTACACAACATGAGTGGATAGAGAAGGGGTGGACTGATATAAATTGTCTAAAATTCTGAAAGAACTGTATTTTTTAAAGACGCTTTCCAACTTTAACATTTATTTTCTGTTCTCTCTTTGCTCTCAGTCCAACCTCACGTTAAAAGTGTACACTTTGAAAAGTTGTACTCAGATCTGGATGATAATTGCAGCATAAATTTGGTATCATTTGGCTTTTTGCAGCTCCCTTTTTCTTTCTCCAGGCTTTGGAAAACCCAACCATAAAATTTTCCATCCTAGCGGGGCGGTGGTGGCGCACGCCTTTAATCCCAGCACTCGGGAGACAGAGGCAGGCGGATCTCTTTGAGTTCGAGACCAGCCTGGTCTACAAGAGCTAGCTCCAGGACAGAAAAAACCAAAAAAAAAAAAAAAAGATTTCCATCCTATGTTGCCAGTCTATGTTTCTGCCACTGGGTGGTGCTCACAGTACATGTTAGATGTTCTGTTTGCATGACTACCAGGCAAAGTATATCTGGAAACAAAATAACACATGGATTTGTTTATTTGCTTGTTTCATTTTGTTTTATTTTGTTTTGTTTTTCAAAAGTGACTGATGAGGTTGGGGAACTGTTAATTTGTATCACATTATGCCTGTTTTTAAAGTTTGTTTTGATGCTTGAGAAACAGTTCATTCTGTATTCTTGAAGGGGCATGGCTCTCACATCCCATAACTTATATTGATACAACTAGAGTGGTAGTCATATTTGATTATTAATTTAGGGAAAGGCTGCTAACAATCAGAACAGATCTGAAAAGCTCAAGTGTACTGGAGGGGTCATCAGAAAATGTAGCCTAGAGAGCATTTCTCTGTGTCTCATGTTTAAATTTCTGAATTTCAAATAATTAAAAGTTTGGGATAGAAACATTGAAAACTTTATTTCTGAAAATGGTATAGCCAATGCATGTATAATCACACAACAGCTGGGTTACCTGTCATAAGCCTCCATAAGTGTGAGCCTTGCAATAGTCAATCAGAAATAGGGGCAGGCTCAAGATCCTATTTCTTCATGCAGAAGCATTGGTTTCTGTTGAATTCTGAGGAGGTAAACTCATTATCTTCATAATGTACCTCCTGAGGAACCCTCTAAGCTCCGGAGAACAATTCCAAACTCATAGTCATGTAAACAATCATGGTTAGACTCAATGAACACTCAAAACAAACATGAATGAAAGTGTGGAAAGGACTTGCAGAGAGGATGGGTTTTAGTAAAGGTAGAAGTAGTATGAAAGCGAGTTGAATGTTACAGTAATCTGTATACATGTAGAGGGAAAACTGTTAAACGAATAAATTTAATACTTGTATTAAAAAACAAAGAACAATGAGTGATTGTTTGTCACAGTATGAAGTGAAGTCACCATCATTTGATGTTTCAGCGTCACCTCCTAGCAGTGAAAGGGTGAGGAAAAAAGAAGTATATAAAAGACAAGATTTGTTATAGACCTTCTTTTTAAAATCAAAATTCCTTACTATTGATAATGTTTGAGAGTAATAGCTAACGGTGGTAATATACCGAAGAATCAGAAGCTAGATGATTATAAACATTATATATCCTTTCCTAACCTGGAAAGAATGTGCCTACTGTTATTTCAGTAGTGTTTTAGTTTAAAAAAAAAAATTTAAAAAAAATTTGGAATTTACAAAAATCTGAAAACTCGGTCGTGATTAGATCTCTATTCTTCCTTGATATCATTTATACGCAGTTTTGTTGTATCTTTTGCATTAGTCAATTACTAATCTGGGCATTAGAAACACAGATTCAAGATGTAAGAATATTGGTATTTCATTTTTAAGATTCAATTACCTTTAGAAAGAACAACATGAGTCAAAGAGGTCCGGATTATTTGAAAATACATTGAAGTCTCTTTGTGCCACTCCACAAAAGTAAAATTTCTTAGTAGTAGAAACTTAATATTGCACTAATATTAATCAGTGCTGGAATTCTATCTATATAATGTTTGATTATAGTTTTTCTTGCATATTTTAATTAGCATTCAATATTATTCATTTCAGTATAACATTTTATGCATGTTTTCAGCTTTAACTTCAAAGTAGTTGCAATTTTTGAAAAAGAATAAACCACTCTTTAATCATTTTTATAATTTTCTTACTTTTATATTTCCTTGAATTTTGTTCTTTAATTTCTAAACAGAACCTGCGGGAAAAGTAAGGCACAGAATTTATATTTTCCGAGGAAATTTTTATAGTGTATTTGTAAATTTTATACCTCTCAGCTATATGTGAGTTTCCATGCCAAAATAAATTATTGAAATCTGCAAAGATTCCGAGGTGTCTCCAAAAAAACTCATATTCACCGAGAAAATTAGAATGTACCCTTACTTGGCTATTTGATATAAGTGCTTGTGAGTATTTGAAGGACTCAGTTTTGAAATTGTTTTGGATTTCAGGTAGGTACTACATTAGTAACTGATATCATTATAAGAGAAAAGCAAAGGAAATTTGGATACATGTTTATAGGCACAGAGAGTAATGTATAGGTCATGAAACGATAATGTGTAGAGATTGGGTCATGCTGTCACAAACCATGCAAAAACAACAATTTTCAAGAACCAGAGGGATGTAAGAAAGTGGTCCACAATATATTGGTGAGAGCTTTGAGAAGAAACTTTTTCAGTATCTTGATTTTGGATAGCTGGTATCTTGAATTGTGAGAAATAATTTACTCTTATTTCAGTTTGTAAAACTGACAGTAATTTGTTAAGGCAACCCTAGAAAATTTATGCATGTATCAGGAAAATTTTACTTCTAATTAATCTTAAAAAGTCAATTCTAAAACATAGTTTGTAGTTCTCACAAACTTTTACTAAGTCCTCAACTTTAGACAAAAGAAAAGAAAGGTAACCATATGAGTAGATTTTATCACAAATTCCTTTGTCCTGCCTTACTTTGTTGCTGATGTTTTGTGATTACCAGGCTTAAGGAAATGCTTGTCTGATACTATTTAATAGCAGCTCATAAGTGGTCTGCAAGAAAGCTTCAAGAACTGAAACAAGAGCCAAGATTTATAGAAAGGACTGGCAGAGATTGTGGAGAATATACTCAAACAATTCTAAAAGGTGTAATAGGCAATGTGTGTAGGAAGAAAGACAAAATAAGTAAAATTCCTAGTCATATCTTTGTCAAGAGCAGCAATTAAAAAATAAAATAAAAAACTAAGAAATTTCTCTACCTTTGAAGGACTATTTTGTTTTCTTTTTATTTTAAAGCCAAAAATTAATCTTCATTAAGTTGGCAAGTTGCATTGTTCACATAAGTATCCTCTGTACACCTCTGTGTTAAAAGATGCCTAGAACTCACAAATTGTAAAACATTTAAGAGTGGATGGAGTGGAAGGAAGTTAGGTCATTGTAAGAAAATGCTGGAAGGGGATATTGAAATCTTGTTATTTTCCTGTCTCTATCTTTACCTCTAGCCACAAAGGAAGCAATTTCCTCTACTTTATGCTCACAACATTAGAAGCTATTTTGCCTCAAGCCAAAAAGCAACAAAGTCAACTGACCACAGACTGAAATCAACAAGTATTTTTCAAACTCCTTATAGTTCTCTGAAATATTTTGTTAAACATGAATTCAACATAGAAGAAGGAAGTAAATGGCACATGTTGACTTTATTAATCAGTTGTTGAAAACAAACTGCATTCAAAAAAATATTTTCTTCTATACAAAACTAGATAAAAGAAGGTTAACTATGGTTTATACAATTATCATTACAATTATATTGAAAAATTCGTTTTAAGTATTATATTTTCTATAATTTTATATTTAAAATAAATAAAAATCTTAACATGCATAAAATAGAACGTGCTGCCTCACTGACTCTTTTTTAATATAGATATAACAATTTACTTATAAGTCAGGTTTCTTTCCCTAACATTGACCTGTCATCCTCACCCTCACCTGTATCTCCACACTGAATAAGACTTCTAAACTACAGTTTCATAGTTTAAAGTACATTTTCAACATTACCTTGTATTAAGTAACACATATGCTCCTTAGAAATAGAGAGTATATTACCAACCTTAAATTGCATTTACTTCTATTGTATATCATTTTATTCTGTATTTATCCCTACATGCTCTATTCATTTTCTGGTATATACTGACATCATATCTATGCTACGTTTTAAAGTGCACAGAGTTCCATGATTCTCTATTTGATTTCTAATACAAATAGTATATGTATTCTACTCTAATAGTATCATATATCTCAATGATAAAACCATAAGATACTCCATATTGAAGAAATTTAGATGTTTGCTTCTATATATTCCCAAATACCTCATTTATTGGAAACAAACCCTGCAGGGTTGTTTATTACTAACCAAGTATATCCCCCTCATTATCAAGGCTAAACTAATGGATTTTTGTGACATAATCATTCCACATACAATTATATTGTATGAAGTATGAAAGAGAGGAAATAAAAGCTTTAATTTATTCTGATGGTTTACATAACAAATTGCATATAACTGCTGGATAAATTCATGGCAAATTAACTTTAGGGTTGTAAACTGTATAGTCTATGTCAATATCTTCAACATTATTTTTTAAATTACCTGATATTAATTTCTGTCCATAAAAACATCATATCTAAAATAAAAATCAATGACTGATACATCTTTTATTCTGAATATATATTAGATACATAATAAATTATTTTCTAGTATTATCCAGCTACATTTTAAGGGCTCTAAAATATTTTAATTTCTATTTGTGGATGTAGACCGATAAATGAGGAAGTTTTTTTTTTTTTTTTTTTTGGTGTGCTTTCTATGGAATGACTAGAGAGACAGCACAAGTGGATGAGAAAAGCCTAGTTCCCCTATAAACACAGGAGGGCGCTAAAAGGTTTGTTTTTGCTCCATCATTGCTTTAGTAACAAAAAGGCAACATGAACATTAGGGCCTATTATTTTAGGAAATAATGACTATTCTCCTACTTTGCAGCTTATTATATGCATTATTTCATGAATGATTACATTTTGAAGTTTTTGTAGTTTTATTTCTTTTTATGGTACTCAATTTTACATTTTTGGCATTGGAAATTTTCTGACTATTCTGTATCCCTGCAGTCATTTGGATCTCACAAGCATAATGTGATTCAATAGGATGAAAGCAGACCATTTTCTGTGTATTGAGTGCCTCAAGGACATTCCTGCATTTTGTGAGGTAATTTTCTTCCTTTTTAATACTTCTATCTCCTGTGCTTTAGATAAAATTATAAAAACTAGGTGCATTATAATATCTGTAATTCTGACAGAAAAAATTAACTTTTAACATTTAGCACCCTAAAATATGAACAGAACAGTAGGTTAAATAAAAGATATTTATACTTTATGTGAAAATAATAACTACCAGTTTAAATGAAATTATCATATCTGGTCTATTTAATAACATAAATTCATATTTTATGGATTTTATTTAGTACCTACACTACTTAATATTTTATTTAATCACCACCACATGTTATTAAATGATTTGTTTCAATTTTACATATGAGAAACTGAGAAAACAATTCATCAAAATATATTAATGAGTAAGATTTGATTACAATTAGTAATGCCTAATTATACCCAAAACAATAATTTTCTGATATTCAATATTTATGTGTGTGTTTGTATCAACTTTATATAGGAGCATGTTAGAAATATAGCTATTAAATTCCCACCACAAAATTACTGCATCACAATCATCATTTTAACAACCTCCTGTGGTGATTTGAATGAAAATGGCCTCTATAGGCTCAGATATTTGAAAGATTGGCTCATCATTAGTAGAAATATTGTGAAGGATCAGGAGGTATGGCCTTGGGAGTTATATCACTGGGAGTAGTCTTAGAAGTTTGAAAAGCACAAGCCATTCCCAGTTATTCTTTTTCTTTCTTAAGCTCTTGCTTGATCAAATGTAAAGACTAAGCAAATGCCCCACTGCCAAGCTTTCCTGCCATACTCACTATCATGGTAGTCATGGATTCCAGCTCCCTGGAACCATGAGCCCTAAATTAAATGTTTCCATTAGTAAATCACTTTGTGTTATTGTAATAACCAGAACATGGGAACAGCTTAGATACTCCACAACCTAAGAGAAATCCTGTTGAAGAGAGGAAGAAAGGATTGTATGAAACAAGGGTTTCAAGGTCATTACAAAGAACCCACAGAAACAAGTAACCTGGACTCATAGGAACTCACAAGCTGGGAACCTGCATGGGACCGACCTAGGATCTCTACATATGTGGGGCAATTGTGTAGCATGATCTATTTGTGGGACTTTTAACAGTAAGAGCAGGGTTTGAACCAAAAGCTTTTACTGACTTTTGGGAAAATCTTCCTCATACTTGATTGTCTTGCTCAAACTTAATACAGGGGGTGGATCTTAGTCCTACCTCAACTTGATAATGCCATTCTGACACCCATGGGAAGCCTGCTCCTTTCTGAACAGAAGCAGAGGAGGCGTGTGGGGGCAGCGTGAAAGACAAATGGCAGGACAGAAATGGGGGAGAGGAGGGAAAGAAAACTGTGGTTGGGATGTAAAATAAATAAATTCAATTAAATTTAATTAATGAAAAAAGTTGTTTTGGACATTGTGTTTGTCGTGGTGATAGAAAAGTAATAAGACACCTGAAGTGAATTTAAGTTCACTAAATATAAAATATACTTTAATATAAGCCTGGAGTACTTGTCTCCATAATGAGCTCAATAGTATACAGGAATCCTTTCTGTCCATAATGATATATGTATATATAAAATGTGAGACACCACGGCCCTGCAGATTCAAAAACTTTGTACAGAAATGAAACCTTTATGTATATACAGTTTTCTCTCTGTATCCATATATTTAGAATAGACAGTTTTTCCTGTATAGTTTTGCTCGTTTGGTTGAATCAACAAATATAGAAAACACAATCATGAAGGATTAATAGTATGTATCACATGTACATATTTCAGAAAATAATTTAGAAAATCAACAGTGTAAGAGTTTAATTATAACAGAACAAAATCAAAAAATATAATGTTATATTGCAATAAATGTTAAAAAATAATACCTTTCAAAGTATCATATTGTGTTGTATTCTCACTTCTTGTGGTGATATGAGAAGGTGTATGCTGCCTATATAAATTATTAATGAAATGAGTCACTTAGGCATCATACTGTAGCAATAACAGTACAGATGATGTATTTGAATACTTATTCTGATGTAAGTTAAAGAAGTTCTATGTGATGAACAACTAGGAAGTATATACAGTATAGATGCATACTGAGTAAATGAAAGGTTCATGTTGTACCCAAGGCAGAGTATGACAGCAAGAGATTTCATCACAATTCTCAGTACAGCATACAAATTAAAATTTAGGAGTTGTTGATTTCATGACTGTTCTATTTAATATTTTCAAGCCACAGTTTTCCATGAATAACTGGATATCTGGACATCAAAGTTAATGATAATGAGGAAAGGGACTAATGTAGGCATTATAAAAATTGGAATTGACCAAAAACTCTCTTTAAACCAAACTTGAGTAGGCCTTTTCAGTGTTCTTTTTCTGACTGCTACTTATACTATATACAAATATTGTCATCTTTATTTCAGTTTGAATAGGAACACTACTGGGTCCGTTTTAAGAAATATTTATCCCTTATCTTTGATAGCTGATCAAATTTTTCATCTCTTCATCTTTTTTAAATATTAATTGTTTATCTCTCACCTTGTATACTTTATCATCTCTTGGCCTTTCAACAGCACTTGTATTAAGTTGTTTTGCTAAAACTCAGGAAGGCCCCTTGTTTTATAGTTTGCTTTTAGTCTTAAATTATTGGCCCTTTCCCTTGGCTATAAATTTCCACTTGTCTGTATATTATTAATTTTTAAATAAAATATGATTTATTATCTTTAACAAATATAATGAGTTTTCCTTTAAAATACTGCCCTAATATATGATTTCTAAAACCACGGTAGTAATTACATAACTTAACTTCTTTTCCAAAATTAATCACAATAGGGAGCATCAGAATACATGTGAGAGGCTGGGCGGTGGTGGCACATGCCTTTAATCCCAGCACTCGGGAAGGAGAGTCAGGTGGATCTCTGAGTTCCAGGCCAGCCTGGTCTACAAGAGTTAGTTCCAGGACAGGCTCTAGAAACTACAGGGAAACCCTGTCTCGAAAAAACAAAAAAAAATACATGTGAGAAAATATCTCCATTATTCATCAATGTATAATAATCAGAAAATTCTTATATATACAACACACTGTAAATTACTGCTAAATTCATAAGAAGAACCCTTGATTCCTAACTATTGACCCTCCAGGGAAATTGGCACACAGCTTTAATCCAAAAACTCAGGTAACAGAGACAATCAGATCTCAGTGAGGTTGGGGCCAGCCTGGCCTAGCAAGCAAAACCAAAGAACAAAGCAAATACCTGACACCCAGATTATGCCTTTGTCATATATGTTATAAATCTCACACCTATCCTTAATTAGGAGCCCTCTGAATAAAATCTGCTTTACTAAAATTCTCTTCTACTAAAAGAAATAATGAATAAATTAGATTGTTTCAGTCTTATTTTTCCTGTCACTAGTATTTCTTCCTGCTTTATTATATTTTCTTGAAATATAGAAACTCTTCCACTTCTTGCTTAAGAATATGAGCAAAGAGGTCAAAACCATGATGGGACACCCACTGAAACTGTTTGCCTGAGCTAATGAGAGCTCACCAACTCCATCGGACCAGAAGAAAACAGCTCGGACCAAACTAGACCCTCTGAATGTGGATGACAGTTGTATTGGCTTGGTGCAGACTGAGGGCCACTGGAAGTGGGACCAGGATTTATCCCTACTGTTTGTACTGGCTTTTTCAGAACTCATTACCTTTGGATGGATACCTTGCTAAGCCTAGATATAGTAAAGAGGGCCTTGGACTACCCCAAAACAATGTGCTTTACACTCTCTTAGGAATGGATAGAGGGTTGTGTGGGGGAAGTGGAAGGGATGGGAGGAGGGGAGGGAATGGGAACTGGGATTGGTATGTAAAATGAAAAAGATAGTTTGTTTTCTTTAAAAAAATAAAATAAAAAGGAAGAAAATAGACTTTATATTCTACCACTATCACAGAATCTTTCATTCATCTCTCAGAAGAGTAATTGAGAAAATGAAATTCCAAATATTTATTTAACTTACATAAGGAAAACTAATATAAGAGAAAGCTAGCAGTGTTTTCCTGTTTATTATAACTAATGTGCTACTTCTAATACCCAAGGGAGAGGTTGGTCATAATAGCAAGCTCTCTAAAGAAATACATTAAACTTTTTTAAATTAATAGGTTCAAGAAAAGGATGCCTCCAATAACCTTAAAAATTCTTAGTGGAAATAAGGAGGTAAGAAAAGCAAAACTGTATGATAATAAAGTTTTAGACAATTTCCTGTCTTTTTATTATGATTAGCTTGAAATGTGTCTTTTTATGTTTACTAGATGTTTTATGAATGCATAAACTACTCGTCAAAATTATTTTAAGTGGATTTTATTAATGAAGGCTAGAAGAGAATGAATAAATTGGACATTTTATTCAGCAGTATAGATAATATTTGAGACATATAAATATATTTGTCAGCTTAGTATGCAAAATTAGTGTGTTACAATGGTAGGATGTGGATGTCTTCAATGTCCAGGTTTTCCTTAGAACATATGCCTAATACTATAGTGATACTTTTTAATATAAATTAGTTGGCAGTGGTGAACAGCCATGTTTAAAATTTGTCAGTGTTTGATTATATACTTCAGATTTAAATAGATATTTTCTTTACCAAGACGATTGTAGAGACCTCTTGTGCTAAGTATAAAATCTTGTTTTAAAGTCTAAAGCAAACTAGATTTAAAAATAAATTGTTGAAGACATAAGTGAATGGTAGAAATGGGGCTGGACAGACTGCTCAGTAGTCAAGTATACTTAGTGCTTGATAGCAAACCTGGGTTCAGTCGACAGGCCAGACTCTTGTACTGGGAATCTTATAGTTCCAAGGAGTCTGATCCCCACTTGCCTCCTTGAGCAAGTGTGCTACACATAAACTTACCTGGGTGCATACATAAAAACATAAATAAAAATACATCTTTAAAACATGATAGAAATAAACTCTCAACTTAACTAGATATTACATATAGAGCCCAAAGCCTCTTTTGTGCAATAGTTACCTTCAGACTCACTGCTCAGCCTATCTGCTTTCAAAAGATTTCCCCCTCCATTCCTATCCATCTCTTCTTCTCAAGAGCCAAAATCCTGAATCTGTTTATCAAGACATTCGGGGCATTGTTTCCATCTTAAGTGTCAGCCCCTGCCTGACTCACTCAGTGCACCTATAAACTTTCACTGCTGAGTTGGCAAAATTGTTTTTTTTTACTTCTATCTGAGAATAACATTTTTATTCTTTCTCTCATTGCCAACTCCATTTGCCCAACAAGTGTTGTGATATCCATCATGTTTCCATTATTGTTTCTTTTCTCTAATTCCAAAAGTTAATCTTCCAAAAACATTTTTAAGTTATCTTATCTGTAAAACCAAGAACCTACTAAAGGGATCCAGATAAAACAAACACCTTTGACTACAACGCATTAGACAATTTTTCATAATGAAATTATTTATAAAAAGAAGCCAAAACAGCTATATTATGGGAAACAAGTTCAACTGACATCCCAAAGTCTCTTGCTACTCATTTTTCTCTATACTCTTTGCTTTTTTGTTAATAGTTACTTCTCTTCAGTAGTTTTTGATGCAAAGCAGAACAAACAAGTTAAATTTCCACTTATTATGCTTTTTTTGATCATTACTGAACTCTCACTAGAGATGAATACCATTGGCAAGGTGGTGTTATCTAAACTTAAGACACCATAATTGTCATTGTCAGTACAAGAAGTATTCATGTTTAGGTGAAAGAGGCAATAACTTTATTTGGTTCAGCTGACATAGGGGTCACAAATTTTTTTGAAGAAAATTGAATCCAAGACAAGAGAAACGTGCAATTTCAGTGGCTATTATTTCTCAGCACATTTTACTTCTCTATATATTTATCTTGTTTTCCATTTAAATATATTAATGTATAAAATGTATAGCTTGGTGAAAGAGAACTTGCCCAGCATTTGTGAAGACCTCGAGTTCAACTCCTAACACTGCAAAAAAATTATTTTGTTGGCCAGGTCTGAGGGAACAGATCCTTAATCCAACACCTGAGAAATCAGAAGCAGGTGGATCTCTTAGTATGAAGTTATCATGGTCTACATCTCAAGATTCACAGATACCTAGAGAGACTGTCTTAAAATAATCAATATCGCTTCTGCTCAGGTGAGAAACAATAGCAAACTGAACAGGATACAGAGCTTATATGAGCTTCATTGGAAGGGAATGGAACTTTTCAGAGTGGGATTTCCAGGTGGATATTGTGAGATTTCATGTCTAGATATTGGGCTATTTATTTTGTAGGACAGAGGCAGGATCTAGCAGTTAGGTGCACATCTGTGTTCTGTGGGTGCAACCTGGCAGTTAGAGGTCCTTGGGGGAGGGGCCTGGCCACTTGTGTGGCTGGGAGGTCTTACACATAGTCTTCTTCTATTTTCATATTGTTGCTATAATAGATTACTGAATGAAAGAATAAAAAAATGTTTAGTAGCTTATAATTTCACTTGTGATGAAGAAGAGTGGAAAATGAATGTTATATTAAGTATAAATCAATTCATTTTTAACCTTTAATTGATGTTGGATGTCTGAATTTATACCAGAAATGTTAAATAATTCGGTTGTGATTACATTACTTATTTAAAACTGGTATGCAGTTATAATCCCATTACTCAAAGAGTTTCAGTGCTAGAATGGGTGGGGCTTTACCAATGTGTGAGTGAATACAATTGAAATATAGCAGTCAAAACCACAGAGTCAAATGGAAAGAAAGGGCAACAACTATTGTGTTCTTCTCCTGGTTCTATTTATTTTCCCCTTTACAACTGATCATTTCAGAGGATCCAAGACTAAGGAATCAAGGATCATGAGTTACAGCCATCCTCTTCCTAATGTGGACAACTTGGAAAAACAGCACTTCAAACAGCACCCTGAAGCATGTATTTCAGGAAATTGGGCCTCTTAGTGATGTATATATCCCACAAAACCACTTAACCAAAGAATCTGATGACTTTGCCATCATCCATTTCTACAACAAACGTGATGCTAAGGATGCTATGAATGCATTAAATGGGATTTTACTGTATAGATGTAAACTGCGGGTGCAGATGGTACACAATGATGACCCACTGTATGTTCAACCTGAGTGTGGCCAGGGAGGGCAGCACCATTTCAGGAAAGAGAACCATAAATTCCAGGGTCACAGTAAGAGACACTGTTGTTCAACCACCAGGATCCAATCCAGATCTCACAGCAGATCTTCTCCAGAACACTCAGAATCCAGATCTCAGTCTCATTGCTTGCACAGAAGATTGCTATCAACCAAAAACTCCAACTTCAGCTCCTCGATGTTCAGTTATCAGTTGCCAGATACTCCCTGTCCAAGGTCTAGAAAGTTTCCACAACCAAAATGGAAGAAGTCCAAATCTAGATCTTCATGCAAGCATGATTTCAAACATCATGAAGGAGGAGGTAAGGTGAAATAGGTTAAGAATTCCTCAGCAAAGAGTCTGAGTACAGGGAAGGGTAAAGGTAAAGATAAAAGAGGCTTATTGAGTTGAAAGTTTTTTGCAAAATCTAATAGAACTTAAAAAATGATATATTGTCTAGGATTTTATTGTAAACCTTTTTCAAGTATTAAGGTTAATTTTATATTGCATTTTTACTGTTATTTAAATATTATAATTCCCTATAAATCATAGGAAAATTTAATTTTTCCTTATTTATTTTTGTATTGAAGTAAAACTTTGTCATCTTTAGAATGCTCACTTTTTTTTGAGAGAGAGTTTTGCTGTAGCTATCAAGCCTGTCTTAGAACTAGATCTTGTAGACTAGGCTGGCCTCAAACTCACAGGGATCCACATGCCTCTTCATCCTGAGTGCTGGGATTCAAGACATGTGCCACCACTGCCCAGCTTAGAATGCTCACTTTTAAAATATAAAGTTAATAGAGCATTAACATCATTTGAAGCCTTCTATGACAACATGTGCTCTTGTTTTTTTATCTAAAACTTGGTAATTCGACATGTTTTTTTTTTTTTGTTCTTTCAAGTTAAAAGTCCAGGAAAAGTGTAAATGTTTATTTGCTATATATTTTCTAGTCTAAATAGGAAGTAAAAACTTCATTTGTATGGAGATATTACTATTATATTTTTTAAAAAATATTTAAGCATCATTATAATGTGCTTGTGTGTGTGTGTGTGTGTGTGTGTGTGTGTATCAAGAAAAAGTTTACAACAGCTGAGGAATTATACTTACCTATTAAGGTGGTATTTAGAGTACAGATTAATTGACTACCTTATGTATTCTATTTACTCCTATATAAGGACGATATGGTTATATAGAAACAAATGGTTGGGCAGCTTATTAAATTCATGAAAGTTCCACTTCCAGTCATGCTGGCTTTGCATGGGTATACTAATACACACAAAAAAATAATCAGGCAAATGTTAAATATTACTTCATGGTTACTGTTGGAAATATATTTATCATACAATATATTCTGATCATGAATTTCCCTCTTTCAACTACACCCTGATCCTTCTTACTTCTCCAACCACCCTTTGTTTTCTCTCTCATTATAAAGCAGATAGGCATTAAAACAAGAACAAGAAAAAAGAAAAGAAAAAAACAAACACCCAAATAAAACACACAAGAAGCACACACTGTTATAAAAACACTTTTATTTACACAGAAATCCCATAAAAACACAAAATCAGAAACCATAATATGTAATCAAGTCCTGTAAGTTTAAAAATGCATTCAAAAATTATTATGAGACACAAAGCTTCCAAAATACCATTGAACTTTTTTTTTTTTTTTTTTCTGGCCATTTGCTGCAGGGTATAGGGCCTGAGTTTAAGTGTAGTTTGTATAACTAACATGACTCTATTGGAGAAAGTTAATTTTCCCTTTGGGAATGCTTATCAATTGGAAATAGCTTCTGAATAAGGTATTGGGGTTCCTGTTCACTTCCCCTCTCAACTCTGGAAATCCAACTGGCTTAGACTCTTTTCTTCTGAGATGATGTCTGCTTATGATGAAAAAGTATGGTTTTTTGGACACAGCTGGAGGAAAATCCTGTTTTATAATACAATATCTTAAGACTGTGTCTTTTTATTGAGGAATTATTGGTGTTAAGAGTTAACAATAACAAGTGTTGGTTGGTTTCTGTATTGCTATTATGTGAGTTTTCTCAATTTTTCATTTGTTTACTGGAGATTATTCTTTTTGTTTTTTGAGTGCACCCACTTTTTTAGGCTAAGGTTTTTCATTCTGCTGCCTTCCTTAGAGCTGAATTTGTAGATCGATACTACATAAATTTAGTTTTATGTGGAATGTTTTTCTTTCTACATTTATTATCATTGATATTTTGCTGCATATATTAGTCTAGGCTGACATATTTAGTCTCCTAGCATTTGGAGAGCAACTGTCCACACCCTTCTGGCTTTTAGAGTTTTCATTGAGAAGTCAGGTGTTATACTAATGGGTCTGCCTTCATGTGGTACTTGGTCATTTTGCTTTTCAGCTCTTAATTTCACTTTGCTCTTTATGCTTATTATTTTGATTATTATGTGCCTAAAGGCCTTTCCTTGCTGGTCCAGTCTACTTGGTGTTCTATGTGCTTCTTGTATATTGATAGGTATTTCCTTCTTAAAGCTAATAGAACTTTTTAAAATGATTTTGACAACATTTTCTGGGTTTTTGACCTATTGCAACTGTTCATAGATTTGGTCTTTTTATATCCCAGATTTCCTGGATGTTTTTTTTTGCCTGGATTTTTAAGATTTAGCATTTTCTTTAACTTAGGTATCCATTTTTTCTACCTTGTCATCAAAAACTGAGATTCTTTTTTTCCTACCTGTGTTCATGGGGCTTATTTCAGAGATTTTTTTTGACTTTCTAAATTTTTTATTTCCAGTTTTATTTTCCTTTGTGTTTTTTAAAGAGATTCTGTTTCTTTGTTAAATCTTATTGTTGTCATGAATTGTTTTCCTCATTTCCTTACGCTGCATTTTCACAGATTTCATTAGATTGCCTCTTAGATGGCATTTCTGCAAGTTGGTAGGTGGCAGAGAGGACTAGAGGTGGGCTAGGGGAAAAGGGTGAAAGGGGCTTCAGGAGAGAATTAAGGGCATCCTCCTCACACATTTGGGGTGGAAATCCACAGGGAATCAGAGGTATGATATGAAGAGGCAGTCCCGTAGGGAATTGGCAGTAAGGCAATGAGTCATCTAGAGAGACAGGAATGAAAGGACTAGGGGACCCTCTGTCCAAATCAGGAGTTGGAGTTTCCAATTACTGAAATGGAAGTCAGGGGAGGGACACTTATAAACAGATTGTTACTATGCTGAGCATGAGAATGAAGAGATCTTAGTAGAAGGATGATGTGATTTGCCAACCTTAATCACTGGAAAGTGATATCACTGGAGGTTCAGTGTAGAAAATGTTTCACGTCTGACAGAAAGGAATGGAGGTAAACTAAAAAGGGGGGTCTTAATGTGTCCACAAGAAGTAGTAATGTTAAGACCACTGTAAGCAGAGTCCTCAGGGAATGGAGGTGGTGAGTGGTCTGTCAAAGGCCTGGGGACAAGACTGAAAGAACTGTGGTGGTACGCAAGAGAGAGAGGGAAGTTTTCCTACCACGTTCCCAGCCATTGTGGACTCTTAGTTCTGAGACAGAGAGCTTAGATTTGATTGGCCTTATGTCATGCTTAAGCCAATGATGTTAGCAATCTAAAAATGGTCATTTAGATATGGCTCTTTCTATAAACCTCTCTTTGATCAAGACAGTTAAATCAGTTGCACTAAGCCAAATAGACTAACATTTTGAGGGTAGATTGTTTTTCCTTGGTAATGAATGGTGCTGTCTTATGCGTGTTAAGTAGATGTTAAGCAGGAAGAAAGAAATGCTGATGCGGCGAAGATTGGAAATAACCAAAAATAGTCCTTTATAATTATTCAATTTAATACAAAGGGGAGATAAGGGAACTTACAGAACCAAGGGTCCAGCGGAAGCCGAAGGTGAACGCAGGCAGCGCAAAACGACCGGGCACCTTCCGGCCCCCAATCCTATTTAAGGGGAATGGCTACCCTGCTGGAGCAGCCACGCCCCTGAACGCAGGGATTTGGCCAGCTGCCCCAACATCTCCCCTTTTTTGTCTAAATAAGACAGATTCAGAAACCAAATACAACTATATACAATGGGAACTGATCATATAAAATTACAAAAAGTAAACAATATCAGGCGAGAAGTATATAACGAAGAAATTTTCTAATCACTCTACTTTGAGAAGTCTAAATAATCTAGAAGGTAGCTACCATTATCTAATCTTCAACCCCATCAAAGATCTGAGAAGGAGAGTAAAATTACCAAAGCAACCAGGAAGCACAAATGAGAAACTTCCAAAAAGTGCAACAGAAGACAGAGACAATTGACTACCTGGGCAACCACACGAAGTCTTGATAGCAATGTTGAGGCAACCAACTTTGGCTGAGGCCTGAAAAAACCTGACATACCATTATACAATGGCAAGGAACCTTTAGTAGAACTATCCTATCCTGTCTTGGCAAGATAAGACAATTCTGTTTTATCCACTTATGGATATTTCGTACTTTAGTCAGTAATGGAGGTATGGGCTTTTCTTTGCCCCAAGGCCAGTTCTGCCAAGTAGAAGACAAACTCCCAGTGGAGTGTCTTTGGTGCTCAACGTTCTCTCGGGAGTAGAGCATTGTTGCCAGGAATGATTGTGTCTCATAAATACAAAACTGTAGGTTAGATTAAAGGCCATGTTCTACAGTTCTTCAAAGAGGTTGAAGATTATGCTATCTATACTAAATACAACCTCTATGTGTCTAAAAAACCCGATTGTCCTAAATATAAATATGACCAACATATAATTCTCAACACTTATGTAACTGTATGACTAATAGAATAGACAACTGTGCAAAAAATGAAGACAATGATTTCCAAATGTAAACAGGGTCCTTACATAAATAATATCTGAGGTAGAAATGTACAGTGCAATATGGTAAACAATGTCAATATAACAATTGTTTCAAACAGAGGTAGTATCATACTCTCATACAATGTTCAACATATCAATATACAAGAATCAACACTCATATAGTTTTTTTTTAAAGAGAAAAAAAAAGGAAGAAAAACAATAACTCACAAAAATCAATTATTCCTTCAGATCACCAGTTAATCCCTCCCTCCCCCCCCTTTTTTTTAAATACATATAGATATACACATAATTTATACCCCTGAGTCCATATAAAGCCTTCCACAACCCGACCACCCTATACCAGCCACCAATTAGTGTCCCTAAATCTGAGGGTAAACTTTGTTGGGAGGGGGGGGGCGTCGTCATCCAAGATTGCTTCCAGCTGACATAGGGGCGACTTTTCTTCCCAGGGGTTCCTGTGAAAGCAAATGATGGTAGAATACCCAGGGTAACATTTCGTCTAGGAAAAATGTGTCCAGCCTCTGAATTTTTTTTTTTTGAAAAATGAGGCCAGAATGTTGTCAAAAATGTGCACCATTCAAAAGTGTTCTGTGTAATTGGTACCAAAAAACAGGCCAAATATTAGCGCTACTAAAACATGACGTCATAATAACTAGTTGGAGTTGATGTTGTGGGGCCCCGTCTTCATCCTGGAAACTGCAAAGATTACTGAAGAAAAAAAAAATTTTGTCGTTTGTTGCGAGAGAGATAAGCATTATCTACAAGGACACATACAGACGTATACGTGCATATCTTCAATGAAAGGTGCATTAAAAACAACCATAGATATGAATGAAGGCAAAGAAGGCAAATATATTGGTACCATTATCAACATTATTATTATTAATATTCTGTCTCATAATTTTACTCCTAACCTGAGACAGAAACTCTGAGAAATCTCTTATAAACAAGCTTGGAATTGGAGAGGGACTGGGCCAGAGTCCAACTCCAAGAAACCAGCTCTGAATATCTATGAAGAAATGCATATTGACACACATACAAAAATTGTTTTTTATACTCACCAAGCTTACCCAATGTTAATGCTGATCCTTGTTGGGTTGCAATTGGTTCCAATTCATCAATATTCAAGGTATGCAGGGTCCCTCAGGTCCTTTGAAGGTGAGCGTCTTCCTGTGGGGATAAGAAAAGAACCCTGCCCCCGTACTATAGGTTTCTTACCATCAGTATGGTCACCATCCTTGTGCATGAATTGTTATTTTTCTTTTCCAAGGGGGTTCTCCTCTTCAAACCGAACCTTTATTAATTTTGATGGTATCCACGATTTTTCTTCTCCTGTGGAGACAAGAGCAAAACCCCTTCCCCAGCGCAGCACATCCCCTGGCTTCCATTGTGAGGTTAGCACATCCTTGAAATAAACTGGTTGATTTAATTCAACAGACTTTTCCATTATCCAATGTCTCTCTGCAGCCGTTGTCCCCTTTTCATTAGCGTTGAGAAAATTCAAAGTTAGTAAAGCATTATGTAATCTATTTCTGGGGGTATTCTCCACTCCCTTTTGCTTGTTTAACATTTCCTTTATCGTCCTATTTGATCTTTCAATGACTGCTTGACCTGTAGGATTGTAGGGTATGCCTGTAACATGCTTAATATTGTAATAGGTAAAAAACCGTTTCATTTTTCTAGAGACATAAGCTGGACCATTATCCGTCTTTATTTGCGCAGGTATACCCATGATGGCCATGACTTCTAATAAGTGAGTGATTACTGAATCGGCCTTTTCTGAGCTTAAAGCAGTTGCCCATTGGAATCCTGAATAAGTGTCAATGGTATGGTGTACATATTTTAATTTTCCAAATTCTGCAAAATGGAACACATCCATCTGCCAAATTTCATTCCTTTTGGTGCCCTTTGGATTAGTCCCTGCAGGCAGTGGTGCTTGGTTATAGAAAGAGCAAGTAGGGCATTTCTTTACAATCTCCTTAGCTTGTTGCCATGTAATAGAAAACTCTTTTTTCAAGCCTTTGCTATTGACATGATGCTTTTCATGAAATTCGGAAGCCTGCAGCACACTACCAATCAATAGCTGATCAATATCTGCATTGCCACGTGCTAAAGGACCTGGCAGACCCGTATGGGATCGGATGTGTGTTATATACATAGGGCAAAGTCTGTTCCTGATCATTTCTTGTACCTGGATAAACAATGAGGTTAGCTCAGTATCATCAGGTATGAATTCGGCAGTTTCAATATGTAAGATAACTCTTTCTGCATATTGTGAGTCAGTAACAATGTTAAGAGGTTCCTTAAAATCCCTTAGCACCATAAGAATGGCAAATAACTCTGCCTTTTGGACAGAATCATAAGGACTTTGTTCCACCTTACTCAAGTCTTCTGATTTGTAGCCTGCCTTCCCTGATTTATTAGCATCAGTATAAAACGTGCGGGCTCCAGTTATCGGAGCATCACGGACAATTCGAGGAAGAATCCAAGAAGTTCTCTTTATAAAGTTAAGCCTTTTGCTTTTTGGATAGTTGTTATTAATTTCTCCTAAAAAGTTAGCACAAGCTCTTTGCCATGGTTCATTATCTTCCCACAATTTTCGTATCTCATCAGCGGTGAAAGGCACTATGATTTCTGCTGGGTCTATGCCTGCTAGTTGGCGAAGTCTCAATTTACCTTTTATGATTAGTTCAGAAACCTTTTCCACATAGGTTTTTAATTTCTTACTTGGCTTATGAGGTAGAAAGAGCCACTCTAAAATAATATCATCTCTTTGCATTAGAATTCCTGTAGGAGAAATTTTTGAAGGCAATATAACGAGAATACAACTGAGTTCTGGATTCACCCTATCCACATGTGCTTCTTGCAATCTTTCTTCAATCATTGTCAGTTCTTTTTCTGCTTCAGCTGTTAATTCTCTGGGACTGTTTAGGTCTCTTTCCCCATCTAAGGTTTTGTTTAAGTGAACTATCATATCAGGTGTTATCCCAACAGCCGGTCGAAGGCTGGAAATGTCTCCCAACAACCTTTGAAAGTCATTAAGAGTATGCAGCTGATCTCTCCTAATTTGTGCCTTTTGTGTCTTAATTTTTTGCAAACCTATTCTATAACCTAGATAATCAACAGAATCTCCTCTCTGAATTTTTTCGGGAGCAATCTGTAATCCCCATTTAGGTAGAACTGTTTTTACCTCTTCAAACAGTTTCTCTAAGGTATCCATGTTTGAGTCAGACAATAATATGTCATCGATATAATGATAAACAACGGATTTGGGAAACATCTTGCGTATTATTTGTAATGGTTGATTCACAAAGTATTGGCACAGGGTAGGAGAGTTCAACATGCCCTGTGGGAGGACGGTCCACTGGTATCTCTTGGTAGGTTGAGAGTTATTATAAGTAGGCACAGTGAAGGCAAACTTTTCTCTATCCTTTTCTTGTAAAGGTATTGTGAAGAAACAGTCCTTTAAATCAATAACTATGAGAGGCCATCCTTTTGGTAATAAAGAAGGCAAAGGAAGTCCAGATTGCAGAGAGCCCATAGGTTGAATAATCCTGTTTATAGCTCTGAGATCCGTCACCATTCTCCATTTACCAGATTTTTTCTTAACCACAAATACAGGAGAATTCCAAGGGCTGGTAGATTCTTCTATATGTTGAGCATCCAATTGCTCTTGTACTAGCTGTTCTAAAGCTTGCAACTTTTCCTCAGATAAAGGCCATTGTTTTGTCCATATCGGTTTCTCAGTCAACCATTTTAGAGGTAGGGCCGTTGGTGGTTCTGGAGGGGCATCCATTGGTTTGTGTTCTTGTACAGCCCGAATGGCTGGTTTTCGCCATCTGTAATACCTTTTGATGTTTTCCTCAGAAATATATGCTCTAGAGGCAGCAGGAATGTTAATTTGAGTATTCCATTGCTGCAATAGGTCACGACCCCATAAATTTACTGCAATATTAGCTACATATGGCCTTAATTTTCCTATCTGTCCCTCAGGACCGATGCATTCGACCCATCTAGTGCTTTGCCTTACTCGAGATAGGGTCCCAATTCCCAAAAGTCGAACATTTACATCCTGTAGTGGCCAATACGGATGCCAAGATTCTGGAGTAATGATACTAACATCCGCTCCTGTGTCCAGCAGGCCAGTAATGAAAATGCCATTTACACACACTCTTAACTTTGGTCTTTGATCACTTATAGAAGTTTGCCAAAATACACGTAATTCATCTCTTGGGCTATTTTCGCTTCCAACAGCAGACATGGGGATTTCTAATTGTCCTGACAAGGCATGTTCTCCGTTGTAACGGGAAATGACTGGACCACATTCGCCATGGGGGCCTGCGAGAGGCCCCCCATGGCGTTTCCCGCCTGCAACGGATTTCCTTGCCTATCTCTTAATGATTTGCATTCGCTGTCCCAGTGTCTGCCTTTCCCACATCTCCTACATAACCCTGAAGGCTGAGGCCTTCTATTCCTGTTATTCCTGGCAAAGGCATTATTATTATTATTATTTCTGTAAGTCCTTTGTCTGCAATTCCGTTTCATATGTCCCATTCTGCCACAATTAAAACATTTGGTATTCTGATATCTTCTTGTACCGTTGGCAATGGCATCTTCTACCCACTTATCGGCGTGATGGGCGTGATGGGCGTGAAGCTCATTCGATTCAATATTCATTGTATGTAAGACCCATTCCTCCAGGGGTGCTGATCTGATCTTTAGAGGCGTCAAAACCCTTTTGCACTCTACATTGGCATTCTCATAAGCCAAGGACTCAATTATTCCCTGCCTTGCTTCTGGGTCAGATATCCCTATTTGTACAGCTTTAGTTAGTCTATGTAAAAAGTCCACAAATGGTTCTCTCGGATCTTGTTTAACTCTGATATATGATTCCGTTCTCTGTCTTGGGTCTTGAACCCTGTCCCAAGCCTTCAAGGCTGCGGTAGTACATATGGATAGATGTAGTGTGGAGCTGCGGGCTGGCTTCCCGCCGCCCGACTCCCGCACGGCTAGCTTATACCCCGAAATAACAACACACAAATTGTATTCTTTTAAACACTGCCTGGCCCATTATTTTCAGCCTCTTACTCACATCTTGATTAACCCATATCTAATAATCTGTGTAGCACCGCGAAGTGGTTCCTTACCGTTTAGTTTCTAGCATACGTCCATCTTGGGCTGGAACTTCGTTGCATGTGGCTTCTCTCTGAGGAGAGGCACGGCAGTCTGACTAACTTAGGAGAGGCGTGGCATCTGACTGAGCCATCTACCTCACTTCCTTCTTCCTGTTCTGTCTACTCCGCCCACCTAAGAGCTGGCCAATCAAATGGGCCAGGCAGTTTCTTTATTAGCCAATGGGAATCCTCCATCATTTCCCCTTTTTCTGTTTAAAAAAAAGAAAGGCTTTAACTTTAACATAGTAAAATTACATATAACAAAACAGTTATCAAGTAAGAATTAGTTATAATATTTATATCTACTTTATATTTTATCATAACTAAGGAAAACTATAACTATCTATCTATTCTTCAACTCCATCAAAGACTCCAAAAGGATATAATATTACCTAAGTAAACAAGAAATAAGCAACTTCCAAACTCTAGAAATGACAGAGACATCTCGCTGCCTGGACAGTCACCCAAAGTTCTTTTGTACTGTTGGGGCATCCATCTTCGGCCTACAGGCCCATAAATATCCATCAGACATTTCTATGCAGCAGGAAATTTCGAAGGCAGTTCATTCACTATCTGCTGTGTCCTTCAGAATGTCTCGCAGACTCTTTCTTGAATCAGGAACCCCAAAAGATCATCTCATATTTAGTCCTCTCTCTGTGGGTTCTTCATGTCCAGTTTATGCCAACAGTCCAGGCAAGAGCAGTTTCTTGCCCAAGTGGCTATCAAACTCCATAAGGATCCTCTTCGATGCCCATCTTCCTCTTGAAGTAGATTGGTGCTGCCAGGAGCTGATGTGTCTCATTGTCATGAAAAGCCTTAAGTTATTAAAACATATTTAAAATGCGATATTCTGTAGTCTTTGAAAGATATGATGAATGCCTATGTAACTTAAATAAATCTCTATATAGCTAGAAAATCTAACTAACATAACTACAAGTTTTACTAATATTGATAACTATCCATTAACAACCTATATACATTACATTTTTAAATGAACTACACAATTACAATACCTTAATCAAGATCAGAAATACATATACATATAACAAATTGACCTTAAAATCCATACCATTGCAAATTATTTATCTCTATATCATATCCCCCTTTAAGTGTAAAAGAACATTTATAAACAATATTTGGGAAAATGGGCGCAGTAATTTCTCTCCAAACTGCTTCCTGCTGAATGGGGGCGCTGTTATTTAGGTCTTTCATGGTGTAACCTGTGTGCTAGGTTCCTCTCAGTTGGCAGTTGAGTGAAGTAAATTTTTGAAGATGTTCACAGAAACCTTTCAGGAGGGCGTGGTCTATCATACCATATTGGGATAGAAGCAATCCACATGGTTTCATTTTCTGTAAAAACAAAAGAAACTCCTTTCCAAAGCATCATGTCCTTAGATCCAAATTGTAAAGTCAAGGTATTTTCAAAATATCTATTCTGGAATAGTTTAGCAGCATTTGTAAACAAATATCTTTTAGCAGCTGTTGCTCCTTCCTCAGCATTCAAACAATCCAAAGAGAGCATAATAGTGTACAGCATCAAGATTCTTTGTGTATTTTCCATCTTTGTACGGCTTTATTTTAACCTCTATTTCATTTATTTTTACTTTTATTTTTTTATTTTTTGACAAGTTCTCTGTATATCTTTGTCCTGGAATAACTCTATAGACCAGGCTGTCCTTGAACTCTCAGAGATCCACTTGCCTCTGCTTCCCAAGTGCTGGGATTAAAGGCGTATGCTACCACACCTTGAACTCACAGAGATCTGTCTGTCTCTGCCTCCCAGGCATTGGGATTAAAGGTATCTTCTGCCACACCTTGAAGTCACAGAGGTCAATCTACCTCTGCCTCCCAAGTGTTGGGATTAAAGGTGTGTACCACTACAACAAACTACTTCCTTTTTTTTTAAAGAACTTTAACCTTTAGCCTGCATATATTTTTAATACATCATAAATCATTTAGACATTTTCTTCGACGTTGAATCTTTCTTTTACTGTATATCTCTCTTTTTCTGACGACTTGAGTCTTTAATTTACCAAACAATATCGGTAGGACTAAAGCCGTGACTTTGACAGCTAGATCCAGCCCATTCCTTAGCTTTCTGTGATTCCAGCCTTGTTGCTGAGGTACCGGCCAGAGCCCTGTTTATCACCACAACTCTGTGGCATTTCAAGGTCCCTGCCAGCAAGCAAGCTGCAACAGTGTCAAACAACAGTCAAGACCGCCTGCTTGAAAGAGTCAGAGTTTGCCCTGGCAGTACAGACCAGAACGCCAGCATTTTAAAACAGCACAACTTTTTTCCTGCTATGGCTGAAAACAAACAATCATGCAGTCAGCTTTTATCAACGCCATTTAAGTGTTTCGTAGCAGAACCTCTTAAAAGAGCTGCAGGGTTTTGCAGCTAAAGCTGAGTCAGGAAGCCTCTCTTAGATGAGAGCGCTTGCTCAGATCTGAGAAATTGCTGCTATCAAGAAAACATGCTTTACTCTATTCTTTCCCAAGCTTTCTCAGGTTTTCTGTGGATTCAGTTATCCACGTTGGCGCCATTCTGTAGTGGGGAGCTGCGGGCCGGCTTCCCGCCGCCTGGCTCCCGGCCACCAGCTAGCTTATGCCCCGAAATAACAACACACAAATTGTATTCTTTTAAACACTGCCTGGCCCATTATTTTCAGCCTCTTACTCACATCTTGATTAACCCATATCTAATAATCTGTGTAGCACCGCGAAGTGGTGCCTTACCGTTTAGTTTCTAGCATACGTCCATCTTGGGCTGGAACTTCGTTGCATGTGGCTTCTCTCTGAGGAGAGGCACGGCAGTCTGACTAACTTAGGAGAGGCGTGGAATCTGACTGAGCCATCTACCTCACTTCCTTCTTCCTGTTCTGTCTACTCCGCCCACCTAAGAGCTGGCCAATCAAATGGGCCAGGCAGTTTCTTTATTAGCCAATGGAATCCTCCATCAGATAGAGTGTGTTCATCATAATTAGCTTGTTCTAGAGGATCAGAATAAAGTCCTTCACCCATAATTTGATCTAGGGTGATGTCAACTCCCTTTGATCTTTCCTGCTGTTCTAAAAGCCTGGCCTCTTGTCTAAACATGCACTTCCAGCTCAACTGATGACCGTCTCGAACACGGCTGAGACTAGGTCCAACCAGTCCCTAGGGGGTTGGGTTATTTGTAAGGGACCAAGAATTTAGCATCTCCTTAACAAGGAGCTATGCATCCCAAATTCATACAGCTTGTTTAATTTCTTTCAGATCATTCATACGGATAGGTTCCCATGGTATTCCTTGGTGATCTTAGGGTTTTTAGAACCAGTCACCTTTTCTGTAGTTATCACTGGAAAATAGGTAGAGTTCTATTGAAGCTATCCCGGAGAGTTCTATTCGATGGGGTTGGGAACTTTCTTTTGTACTATTTGCTCCTGTTCATGAGAGTCCATAATTTCCTCGATCTTTTCAAATCTATTACCATTGCCCTTCTGCAATGCCTCAATCTCTTGTCCAGTATTATGTTCCAAGGCTTTCATAGAGGATTCAAGGGTATGAAGTTTGTCCAATACCGATAACGTCTCATCCTTGGACAGAATTTTCATGGCATGAATGGTGCCATCTTGTATTGAAATTCTGTCCAGCAATCTTTCATAGCTCTTTGATAAAGTCTTGTTAATACATTTAACGGTTCGAATCTCCTCAGATAATGTTTCAGTTCCTACCGACAGGGATTGTAACTTATGATTCAGATCCGTTGTTCCTGACTCCATACCTTGCATTTTTCTCTCAAGTGATAAAGCCATCTCAGAGAGAGATCTGTTATTCCTTTCCTCATGAAATTCAAACTTCTCCTCGAAAGTTCCAAATTTCTCAAGTAACAAAGCCATCTCAGAGGAAAGTCTATTATCCCTTTCCTCGAGAGCTGCAACCATCTTTTCAAGCTGTTTATTAGTGTTTTCCAAACCATTTATGTCCTTGTTTAGTTTTTTAGCTCCTGCCTGTAAGGACTCTATCTCCTTTTTATTTTCCAACCACGTTGTAATGAAACAAACAAAAATAAAGAAGATACCAAGCCCTGTAAATATCCAGCCAAAGGAAACCACATCTGTATCGCTCAAAAATCAGTAGTCATCGTGTAGTTGAACAAATTATAGAATCCGTTAATAGTGATATTGTCAGAAATTGTTAATCCAAACGGTTGATTTTTAATCAAACGAAAAATTACCTGTAATTACCATTGACTGCCACTAGATGGCGTAGGGCCCCGAGTTTCACGTGTTTTGGGAAACCAAAGATGGCATCCCGCGCAGAGCACAGTAGCTGGGGAAGCAGCAGCGAAGTGGCGGGCGGGGCTTTGGTTCCCTGCAAGAACTTCACAAAACGATTTGGCGGGCGGACTTGGTGCCCTGAGGTGTGGGGGAGGGGGAGTGTGCGAGCGGGGCGGCACGAGCTGTGCGGGGCGCAGAGCCAAGTGACCTGGCCATTGTGGACGGCACTGCGAGCCGCGGTTTCTGTTCCGGCAGCGCAGAGCAGCCCGTGAGACCGGGCAAACAGCTCCCGGGCAGCAGGCCTGGTTTCAGGTGGCTTGGCGGGCCGGAGCAAGCGCGGTTTCGTCTGGGAGGGAGGGGGGAGCGCGCGCTCGCGGGACGACCGGCCGGGCCGCGGGGCCGAAGCGCGGTTTGTCCCACGTAAGGTTTTTAAGTGGATGTAGCCACGTTGGGCGCCAGATCATGCAGCGAAGATTGGAAATAACCAAAAATAGTCCTTTTATAATTATTCAATTTTAATACAAGGGGAGATAAGGGAACTTACAGAACCAAGGGTCCAGCGAAGCCGAAGGTGAGCGCAGGGCAGCACAAAACGAACGGGCACCTTCCGGCTCCCCAATCCTATTTAAGGGGAATGGCTACCCCACTGGAGCAGCCACGCCCCTGAACGCAGGGATTGGGCCAGCTGCCCCAACATCATGCCTTTTTTTCAGAATGTACTTGAAATTATTCATTTGTGTATTATTTTGTGTAGAAAATACTTAAATCCAAATTGTAGACAGCATCAATTATTTCCACATTGATCATACTCAAAATCTGATCTCCAACCCCCAGTTTAAGCTAGTTTTCAACATGAGTGAAATTCTTTCAAGTATGCTCCTTCTCTCTGACATGGTTTTCCTTTACTAACACATGCCCATGCACAATAACCAAATTCTACATTTAGAAACTTACACTTGTTTTTAAGGACTCACATTTTTTGGAACAAGTTTGTGAAAAAATTTTCAACTTCCATTATGTAGTCCATGACACCCATTTGTCTTTACTCATAAGGAGTACAAACAGCATACACTATATTAAGGTCTTTGAGCTATTTTGAGTTAACATATCTTTATAGGCTAAATGACAGTTATCTAATTTCATTTATCTACATGTTTTCCCAGCACTAGTTGTCAATGCTTTCTTTTCTCCAGCGTGTTTGTGCATGTGTATGTTATTGTCGAAAAACATGTGGTTGTTTCTGTATAGGCTTACTTTAGAGTTTTAATTCTATCCCATTCAGTCACATGGGTTTGTTTGTTTGGTTTTTTTGAGGTTTTTTTTTTTTGCTGTTTTTTTCACACATGCCACATTTTGGTACTATGGCTCTCTGCTCCGTGGTATAGTGAAATCAGGTACTATAATATGTTCAGTGATGTGCTTTCTGCTAAACATCTCTTGGGTTACTCAGGATATTTTAAGATTTCATATAAATTTTAGGACCATGTTTTCTATTGTTACAAAGTATTTTATTTGAATTTTGACAAAGTTTATATTGAATTTTTAGATTACTTTGGTACTGAGCCAGTATTTAGAATTCTGAATTTGCCAGTACATGGAAATGGGAAAGTCCATTTTCTAGATTCAACTTTGATTTTTCTTTAGTGTTGTAAAAATTTAACTGTAATAGTCTTTTATCTCATTGCTCTACTTTTCTTCTTGATATTCTATTAGCTTTTAACCTAATTGGAAGTGGAGTTATTTACCTTGATTTTCTAGAAACATGCTTATTGTCAATATATAGAATAGGTTTTTTTTTTTCTTTAAATATTTAACAAATCTCAGAGTTTTCTGATAAAACACTTTGGATGTTTTAAAGATAGCATCATATAATCTATAAGATGAATTCTAGAACTCCATAAAACTATGTTGACTACTTGGATATTCTTGTCTTATTCTCATTTATAGAGGACCTATTTTTATATTTCCCCACATTTATTATATAGAATTTGTTGGAGGCTTGTCATCTGTGGCAATGATTATCTAGTAACATAATTCTTCTGTTCATAACTTTTTAAAAACTTTCATCAAGAAGGTATTTTGAACTTTGTCAAAGACATGTTCTATGTCTGTTGAGATGATCAAATCATGTCTGAAGTAGTCTGTTTATGTGGTGCATTACATTTTGTAATTTACATACATTTAAATGTGCTTATAAAGTTTGTAATGATATAGATTTGACTGTGGCATATAGTTTGAAAATTGTTTTTCATTAAATTTGCAAAAAATTATTTGTGTATATACTCATGAGAAAAATGTTCTACAGTATTTTTTCATGGATCTTTAATTGGTTTTGGTATAATAACATGAGTGTGTATAATGAAGTTTATAGCACATACTCTACTCACATTCCATAGAATAAGTTAAATAGCATTATTGTTCTTTATTCTCTAAAGGTCTGGTAGAATTCGGTCTGCCTGATCTAGGTATCTTTTTCTTCATAGTAGTAGTCTTTCTTACTGTTTTAATATTGTTGCTAGAGATATTATCAAGATACTTAAGCCTTCCTAGGCTCAATTAATATGCATCATGTGTCCTCAAATTTATCTACTTTTTATAATCTTATCATATCAAATGTAGATTAAAAGCATTCTTTAATACCCTCCTGAATTTCACTAGTATATGCTGTAAGGTTCTCAGTTTCATTTCTAATGTCATTGATTTGAGTCCACCATTTATTTTTAGTAGCTTGGTAAGGATTTGTTTTTTTTTTTACTTTTTGAAAAATATCTTCTCTATAAATTGTTTGCACTCTTTCAATCTGAAATATGTTAATTTCTGCCCTGACCTTTATTATTTCATTCAGCCTTCTATACTTACTTTGGTTCTGGATTTTTCTGTTTTTTTTTTCTGTGTCCTTAATATAGATCATTGAATTATATATCATTAAATTATTATATATGTCATTGAAAAATCAGATCCATCTGATTTTTAATTTGAACATTTGTTATTATGAACTTTAGAATTTCTATTCCTGTTCATGAAATGTTTAGGTAAAATAAGGCTTAATTTTCATATGACTCTACTGTGCTTTACATAAGCTTTTCTCTGTATATTTCTATATGGAGCTCTAAATGGGTCTTTGGCTTGTGAATTTCCAGGGTCTGAGAAATTTTCTGTCACAATTATATTGAATAGATTTTCAGTTGCTTTAGTTCTCAGCTCAGCTTTTGGATTTTTACTGAAGATGGTGCCTTGATAATTTACCAATGTCGCTATTTACTTAACTGTGTTCGTTTCTGTTCCTTTGCACTTTTCAGATGTCCTATCAGACAGTTTATAATACACAATATTTACCATATTTTTTCTTTTTGAAATGGAGTTTATTTTTTTGTTATCTGAACTCTGATGATCCACAGTGTCATCCAGAGACAGCTTGAAATCAATCATCCTACCTTTTAAGTAAAAGCACAAATATTTTGTGGAGTCCAAAATTATGAGCTATTATTATAGAACTGACAAAACTTCTTTTAAAGTAGGAAATGAAACAGGTGCAACCAGCTTCATCAAAACTATGAAATTTGGTAAGCTATTTATTTTTATAATAACAATTGAAACTTATTTGAGATGGCATTTCAACTCATTTTTATGTATATTTATAAGATGATTAATGTTATTCACCATTTTCATCTATCTAGGTAGCATTTGTATTGGGTTTTTTTTTTTGAGACATCAGGAATGCAACACCCTTGACAGTAAATAGAAACGCTGTAAAACTCAACTCAAATACACCTGAGTTAGAGATGAATGTGATCCCAAATAAGACATATGAGAATGTCATGAAATAATTGTGAATTGTCAAAAGTAAAGGTAAGGATGTACTTGTCTACACAAGAGTGTCAAGAAAAGCTCCAAGGCATCCCACAACATAAAGAATAGTTTTCTTATACAGATGTTAGGCCCCCCAAACTGAAGAGTGTTGATGATTCAAAATTCAGTTTTAGCCAGAAAGCTACAATTTTCTCCCAGTGAGCAATAGGGTTGAACATTATCTTAAAAAGCCCCACTATAATGAGTTATTCCTTATCATAGATTTATGTTAAGAAAGTTAAGAGTCTATTGTAGCAGGTTTTATTTCTTTGGTGTTGTCTTAGACATATAAGTTTAGGTTCAATATATTTTGGTTTAATAGGCAATTTATGTCAATTCCAGATTTTAGTAATATTGAGAATTATTCACACTATTTTAAAACTATAAATTTCATGTAATTTTGTCAGTATTCTTCAACAGTTTTATAACTTGTCCTCATGAATTATCAAAAGAACACCTTTAAGGAAATAGGTAAACATAAGTAATATTTTAAAATTAATCAACACAAAATGTACAAAATCAGCTCAAAATGTCATTTTAAAGAAAATTCTAGTACTGAATAATAACTACAGTATACTTGGTTAAATTAATATCATTAAAACAAACTGCAATATAAACTGCAATGAATTTATTTTGATGAATCTTCTATAGTAGTTTATTAGATTATATGCACAGTGAAACATTGAAATATTATGTTTTCTGATTCTCTTTTAAATTTCTCTAGAATTATTAAGGATAACATGAATCTTTGGAAAGCAATTTGAAACCAAATGCCCCTTCTCCCTTTACTGATAAACTATGTTGTTTTATTAGAAAATGTATTAATTTTGAAAATACTTAACTATGTAAAATATTCAAATATTAGTTTTCCCAAGCATACTGTTTATAGACAATGTTTGTGCATACTATTTTTGATAGGTCATGTTTCTTTAATTCCTTTTTCATTTCTTCTTTTGATGTTAACTAGTCTAGGAGATAGAGTATTGTGTGATATACTTAATAGTAATTTTATTAGGAGCCTGGATAACCTTTTTGTTACAGCATGAAAATATGTAAGATGAGGAGTAAAGAGAACTGTATTTTTCAGTAACAAATTGAGCAATTAAAAAATTGTGGTATCTTTAAATAAGCAAATTTTAAGAATTGAAACACAAATTAATAAATCAGTACTAGTTTTTTGCATATTTCTTGCAGGAGAAAATATGGAAAACAAGCAGAGGCAAACAGAAAATTCAGAATCTGAGATAATATTTGTGCCATCAAATCTATCAGAAGAAAGTAGATCTGAAACACTGACTGGAAAGCCACCTATCACAGGTCAAGTTGGAATTAATAACCAAGATCTTCTCGAAAAGGGAACATGTCATGAAAATAAGTCACTTCTAAATTTACAGAATGGAATGTTAAGCTGGTCTCACATTATACTGTGTGTCTTCAGAGAATCTTAGGTGATGTGGGAGAGTCTTCTGTTTGTGTTGATTTCATTCGTTAATAAAGAAACTGCCTTAGCCAGCCCTTAGGTGGGTGGGGTAGACAGAACAGGAAGAAGGTAGTGAGGTAGATGGCTCAGTCAGATGCCACACCTCTCCTAAGTGAGGCAGATGCCATGCCTCTCCTCTCTGAGACAGTTGCCATTAAGCCAGACACCAGGTCAGAAATGCTGAATCTTTCCCAGTAAGACACCACTCGTGGTGTTATATAGATTATTAGATATGGGTTAAAGCAAGAGATGTGAGAATTAGCTAATAAGAGGCTGGAACTAATGGGCCAGGCAGTGTTTAAATGAATACAGCTTGTGTGTTGTTATTTTGGGGCATAAGCTAACCAGTGGCCAGGAGCCGGGCGGGATGAAAAGAAGGCCTGCCCGCAGCTCATCACTACACTTAGGGAAAATGACAAAGATTTTATAGAATTGAGTACCACCAGAGTAATATAGCAGGTAGCAACTCCAGAGTTTAACATTTTGGAGTTTCTTTGTATAATAAATACCCTTTCAGTAGAATATTCTCCAGTCTGTTTCTGCACTACTTCTTTGAGTTTGAATAGTTGAGTTTATTTTAATTGTAAATGGGATCAGGTGACATTTCAAAATATACAGAGATATCTTACACTGCTGCAAATCATATTTGAGATTTTCATTGTCTTTATTTGTATGTTACAAATTCAGGAGGCCAACATTGTCAATAATAAGCTTCCATGTTGCAAACTCTAACTAAGTGGATGCAAAACGGGGGAGAAACTTGTTAGTAATGAAGTAATTGTGAAATAGGATGACACCAAGGAAGGGTTCTGATATTACACTCACCTGGGAAAGAGAGACTACAAATACTGAAAAATACCTGACAATTATCTCCAATATAATTATGGAGACCCCAAAGTTAAGAACACTGATACTGAGAAACACTGCTCTAACTTCCCTACTTCTTACTCTCTCCCAATGTGAAATATACATTATCATTATCATTATTATTATAATACCAAGGACAACTAAATAGATTAGTCTATTCAACTCAAAAATCATAGTAAGAGAAATTGCCTATCAGATCAATAACTAGATAGAAGGTATGTAGTAGAGACAATGCAAATAAACCAAACTATCATAGTAAACTGAACAACTAATCTGTTTTACAGTTCTTCTTCAAAGGGGCTCTTAGGAAAAATGTTATCTGCATAGAACCAAAGATAATAAATCTGTGAAGTTCTATATTGTTGTTGTTATTATTATTATTATTATTATTAAAAATCATTCAGTCTATATTTCTTATGCACTTCCCTGTTAGATAATGGTATTTCCTATCTTTGTAACATATCTCTGTTAATTTTGTATGCTTTACTTATTTTTGAGAACTCAGGCATGCAAACACTTCAATAACGCAAAGTAATGGTGAAAAAACTCTATAATCAATGCTCTGAACTGAAAACAGCTGCATCTACTCCTGAGGAATAGCTTTTTTATGTTTTAGACACAATTGTGAATAATCACAACCAAGGAAAGATATGAGATTACTTACATCTAGTATGGTCTAGTGTGATGATATCAAGAATATGTTCAAACCTATTACAATTCACAGGATGTTTCCCAAAATAATTAACTGAGTCAAAATCAGAGGTTTAAGTTTTGAAAAATAAACTGTTCTAACCACACATAGTACTACTTTTCTCCTCCACTAATTATGTGGAGTATTACTAACAAAAGACATAAAAGTTTGTTCTTAAACTTGGTCTCATATACATCCACTTTAATAGTTGTGTTGTTCCACATGCCATAACATTCATGTTATAATTATTCTAATCATTTAGATTAATAAGAAATAAATATAAATGCAAAATTCTTGTAACATTAAGTCACACAAACCCTTTACAAATTGTTTTATTTTGCCCATGTCTACAATATTCATAACTTAAAATAATGTTTAATATTTAAGACCATAACATGCAAAAAACATAAAAGGAATGTTCTACATTCTGAAAAAAATTGACAATAATACATTTTAGCCAAGGCCTTGTAGTGGATTTAACTGGAGGATACTTGTTTGGTGATATTAATTGCTTTATTGTGAACTGTAAGAAATATTTTGGCATACCCTCCACAATAGTATATAATTTTATGCAAATAGAAAAATGCTAAATGTTTCTACTGATTCCCTGTACATTTTTTCTAAGTTTATTCAGTTTATTAAAAGGAATTTTAAATGTTTCTTTCTTTAAAAATTTAGACTGTACAATTTTAGAAATAGTCTATAAACATGAAATCTATATATAATATGTACAAAACTTACACTTTCCTTTCGACCATTGCTTATGAAGTAAAGTTTCAGAACACTAATTTATTGCAGATCTGATTATTTGATGCTTTCCTTGCCTCCTTCCATTTATGGTATCCCATGGAGAAGACCAAGGAAAAGACCTGGGCAGTTGTCCTCATCAACTTAGACTGTGAAACCCAATATGGCCAAGTACAACAGAACTGCCATGTACCTAAATTACTTTCTACCATAAACTGCTTTCTGCATCATCTAGACAAAGAAAACTATAACTATCAAGTCTTAAACTACCTCAAAGACCTAAAATCGAAATATGAACCAAGTAAGCAGGTGGTACCATCTAGTGACTTCTAAAATTAGGAATAATGACAGAAATACCTGGCTGCCTACACAGTCACCCAAGCTTCCTCTGCAACATTCAGGCATTCAATTTTGGCCTATAGGCCTACCATATGCAAAAGATTGTAGTGAAGAGCTGCGGGCCGGCTTCCCGCCGCCCCGCTCCCAGCCACCAGCTAGCTTATGACCCCAAAGAATTACATGGAAACTGTATTCTTTTAAACATGGCCTGACCCATTAGTTTCAGCCTCTTACTCACATCTTGACTAACCCATATCTAATCATCTGTTTAACACCACAAGTGGTATCTTACCGGGAAAGTTTCAGCATGTCTGACCTGGCTGCTGGCTTCATCGCATCTGGTTCAGAGAGCAGGGGCAGGGCAATTGTCTGAGCCATCTACATCACTTCCTTCTTCCTGTTCTGTCTACTCCACCCACCTATGTTCTAACCTATGAGGCCAAGCAGTTTTTTTTATTAATTAACCAGTGACATCATCAGATAGATAGAAGACACACCTACATCAAAAGATGTTTCTGTTAAACAGAATATTTTGTGTCCTGCTTGTGTAATCAGGACACGATAGTGTCAACAGTCAAAGCAGGGATATTTCCTCTCCCAGTAGCTTACTTTTTACACAAAGAAAGTAAATACTACGTAAATTTTCTTCAATTCCCATTATCTTCTCTGAAGTAAATTGGTGCTGCCAGCAGCAGACATGTCTTATTGTCATAAAATAAAAGGTCCTAGATAATTAAAGCATCTTAAATGCCATATTTTTATGTCTATAAAGTTTTTGGAAATAACTTGCTATCTAAACCATTTCTTTGTTTGACCTTGAAATATACCTAATGTGAGAAAAGTTTGATTATAATAGGTGACTAATTACCAACCTATTTTTCCTTACTATCCTAAAAATTTGGTAATAATGATTTTCAAGGACTGTAAATTTGCATTACATTGCTACATGAGCTGTATAGGTAAAATACCTTAAAAACAATAGAAATGTATGTGCAGTATGTTTTAACAAAATTCATTTCAAATTTGTTTCGATATATAAAATTTGAATATAACATACAAAAGTCCAGTCCAATGTAAAACATCTAAAACTAGCACTTGCCTTTTAAATGAAGATTTAGTAATCTACCCTTTTATATTATCATAGCTATATTCCCCTTCTTTTTTTCAAAATCATTACTTTTTTTTTCTTTTAAGAGTTCTTTACTCTCTTATCCTATCTATATTTTCCTTTTTTATTTTCAAACAGATATATATATATATATATCCCCATTTTATTTTAAGAACAAGCTTACATCTATATCCCCTTCTTTTCTTTTCAAAACAAAAACAGTTAATCTAATTTCCTTTGTTTATCTTTTTTGACCATTATTAATAACAACTTGTGACAAACATACTAAGTAAAGACAAACATCTCTAATCTACTTTTTTGGAAATGTGGGTAAAGTTCTCTAGGATACTTCCTGCTGAAGTTTAATCTTATATTCTTATAAGGGCTACTCATAATCTTTTGGGGACTCAAAGGAACTTGAAGATTATGATTAAGTCCTTACTGGATTATTCTGTGAGGCTATACCATCTCAGCCGGTATTCTTGAAGCTGTTCTGAATGTAGAACTTATAAGAAATTTCAACAGAGGTGTAGTGAGGAGGCGAGCAGGCCTGCTTTTCATCCCACCCAATTCCACATGGCTAGCTTTACACCCAAAATAACAACACGCAAATTGTATTCATTTAAACACTGCCTGGCCCATTAGCTCTAGCTTCTTACTGGCTAACTCTCACACCTTGCTTAACCCATTTTTAATAATCTGTGTAGCACCACAAGGTGGTGACTTACTGGGAAACATTCAGCATGTCTGACCTGGTGGCTAGCTTCATGGCAACTGCCTGTCTCAGCTTTCTCTCTCCCACAATTCTTTTTCTCTTACCCGCCTACCCATGTTCTGACCTATCAAAAGGCCAAGGCAGTTTCTTTATTAACCAATGAAATTAACACAAAACAGGAGACCCACCTACATTATTTCCCATTTTTCTGTTTAAAAAAAAGAAAAGCTTTCACTTTAACATAGTAAAATTATATATAACAAAACAGTTATCAAGCAAGAATTATAGTTACAATATTTATATCTATTTTATCTTTTATCATAAGAAAGGAAAACAACTATAACTATCTATCTATTCTTCAACTCCATCAAAGACTCCAGAAGGATATAATATTACCTAAGTAAATGAGAAGTAAGCAACTTACAAAACTCTAGAAATCACAGAGACATCTCGCTGCGTGGACAGTCATCCAAAGTACCTCTGTACCGTTGAGGAATCCATCTTCGGCCTACAGGCCCATAGTTTCCAGCAGACATTTCCATGAAGCAGGAAATTTCAAAGTCAGTTCATTCAGTATCTGCAGGGTCCTGCAGAAATGTCTCACAGACTCTTTCATAAATCAGGAACCCCAAAAGACCATCTCACCTTTAGGCAAGTTCAGCAGTCCTCTTTCTGTGGGTTTTTTGTGTCCAGTTTATGCAACAATCCAGACAAGAACAGTTTCTTGCCCAAATGGCTATCAAACTCCATAAGGAGCCTCTTCAATGCCCATCTTTCTCTTGAAGTAGATTGGTGCTGCCAGGAGCAGATGTGTCTCATTGTCATAAAAAGCCCTAAGTTATTAAAACATTAAATGCCATATTCTTCAGTCTTTGAAAGATATGAAGAATGTCTATCTAACTTAAATATATCTCTATATATCTAGAAAATCTAACATGACTACAAGCCTATTATTGATGATTATCCATTAACAACCTATATTTCCTAATTATACATTACATTTTCAAATGAACTACACAATCACAATACCTTAATCAAGATCAGAAATACATATACATATAACAAAATCAACCTTAACTTTATACCAATAAAGCAAAATTTATACCAATGTAAATTATTCATATCTATATCATATTCCCCTTTAAATGTAAAAGAACATTTATAAACAATATTTGGGACCATGGGCACAGTTATTTCTCTCCAAACTGCTTCATGCTGAATGGGGGCACTGCTATTTAGGTCTTTTATGGTGCAGTTGAGCAAAGTAATTTTTTGAAGGTGTTCACAGCAACCTTTCAGATGGGTGTGGTCTATCATACCATATTAGGATCGAAGTAATCCACAGGGTCTCAGCCTCTGTGAAAACAAAAGAAGGACTTTTCCAAAGCATCATAACCTTAGATCCAAATTTTGTAGTCAAGGCATTTTCAAAATATCTATATTGGATTAGTTCAGCAGCATCTATAAACAAATATCTTTAACAGTTGTTGTTCCTTCCTCAGCATTCAAACAATTCAAAGAGAGCATAATAGCATACAGTATCAAGATTCTCTGTGTATTTTCCATCTTTGTGCAGCTCTATTTTAACCTCTATTTCATTTATTTTTACTTTTATTATTTTTGAGACAGGTTCTCTGTATATCTTTGTCCTGGAATAACTCTGTTGATCAGGCTGTCCTTAAACTCACAGAGATCCATCTGCCTCCCCAGTGCTGGGATTAAAGGTGTGTGCTACAACACCTTGAACTCACAGAGATCTGTCTGTCTCTGCCTCCCAGGCATTGGTATTAAAGGTGTGTACCACCACACCCAACTTCTCTCTTTTTTCTTTTTCTTTCTTTTTTTTTTCTTTTAAGATCTTTAACCTTTAGCCTGCATATATTTTTGGTTTTTCTTTTTCTTTTTATTTTTTTTTGGTTTTTCGAGACAGGGTTTCCCTGTAGTTTCTAGAGCCTGTCCTGGAACTAGCTCTTGTAGACCAGGCTGGCCTTGAACTCAGAGATCCGCCTGCCTCTGCCTCCCGAGTGCTGGGATTAAAGGTGTGAACCACCACCGCCCGGCTTGCCTGCATATATTTTTAACACACCTTAAATCATTTAGAGGTTTTCTTTGTTTCTGAATCTCTCTTTACCATATCTCTCTTTTTCTGACCAAATGAGTCTTTAATTTACCAAGCAATATCAGTAGGACTAAAGCTGTGCCTTTGGGAGCTGGAAACAGCCCATTTCTTAGCTTTCTGTGATTCCTGTCTCATTGTGGGGGTACCAGCTGTAGCCATGTTTATCACCACAACTCTCCAGTGTTTCAAGTTCCTTGCAAGCAAGCAAGCTGCAGTATTCTGCTCACAGACCACACGCAGTTAGACTGCATGCCTGAAAGAGTCAGAGTTTGCCCTGGCAGGACAGCACAGAAAGCTGGCATTTTAAAACAGCACAACTTTTTTCCTGCTACAGCTGAAAACCGAAAAGCATGCAGTCAGCTTTTCATCAACACTATGTAAGTGTTTCATGGCAGGACCTCTTAAAGGAGCTGCAGGGTTTTGCAGCTAAAGCTGAGTCAGAAAGCCTCTCTTAGATGAGAGCGCTTGCTTGCCTCTTGCAAGCAGAGCCAGACCCCAGAAATTGCTGCTACCAAGAAAACATGCTTTATTCTATTCTTTCCCAAGCTTTCTCAGGCTTTCTGTGGATTCAGTTATCCATGTGGTCGCCATTCTGTAGTGAGGTGCAGCGGGCTGTGTTCCCGCCATCCTGCTTCCAGCCGCCTGGCTAGCTTATGCCCCGAAATAACAACACACAAATTGTATTCATTTAAACACCACCTGGCCCATTAGTTTCAGCCTCTTATTAGCTAATTCTCACATATCTTGCTTTAACCCATATCTAATAATCTATGTATCACCACAAAGTGGTGGCTTACCAGGAAGATTCTAGCATATGTCCATCTTGGGCTGGAGCTTCATCTTATCTGACCCAGAGAGGAGAGGCATGGCGATTGTCTGAGCCATCTGCCTCACTTCCTTCTTCCTGTTCTGCCTACTCTACCCACCTAAGGTCAGGCCTATCAAATGGGCCAAGGCAGTTTCTTTATTAACTAACCAATGAAATCATCAGATAGATAGCAGACACACCTACATCATTTCCCCTTTTTCTGTTTAAACGAAAAAGAAAGGCTTTCACTTTAACATAGTAAAGTTACATATAACAAAACAGTTATCAAGTAAGAATTATAGTTACAATATTTATATCTATTTTATCTTTTATCGTAACTAAGGAAAACTATAATTATCTATTCTTCAACTCCATCAAAGACTCCAGAAGGACACAATATTACCTAGGTAAATGAGAAGTAAGCAACTTACAAAACTCTAGAAATCACAGAGACATCTCACTGCCTGGACAGTCACGCAAAATTTCGTTTTGCAATGTTGAGGCAACCAACTTTGGCTAAGGCCTAACACAACTGACATAACATTTTTCAAAGGCAAGGAACTTTTTGTAGAACTATCCTATCCTGTCTTGGCAAGATAAAACGATCCTGTTTTGTCCACTTATGGATATTCTGTATCTTTGTCAGTAGTCAAGGTATGGGCTTTTCTTAGCCCAAAGACCAGTTCTGCCAAGAAGAAGACAAGCTCCCAGTGGAGTGTCTTTGGTGCTCAATGTTCTCTCAGGAGTAGAGTGGTGTTGCCAGGAGTGATTGTGTCTCATAAGTACAAAACTCTAGGTTAGATTAAAAGCCATTTTCTACAGCTCTTCAAAGAGGTCGAAGATTATACTATCTATACTAAGTATCTAAAAAACCTGAATATCTTAAATATAAATATGACAAATATATGACTATTGATATATAATTCTCGATACCTATCTAATTTGGAGACTAAGAGAATAAACAACTGTGCAATAAATGAGGACAATTATCTCCAAATGTAAACAATGTCATTACATAAATAATATCAGAGGTAGAAATGTACATTGCAATATGGTAAATATCTCAATATAACAATTGTTTTAAACAGAGGTAGAAGCATACTCTCATACAATAGAGGTAGAAGCATACTCACATGCAATGTTCAATATACAATCAACACCAATGCAATTTTCTAAAAAACCCTATAATTCACAATTACCAATCATCCCATCAAACCAGTTAGTCCCCCCTTTTTTTTTCAGTAAACACCCCTGAGTCCTCTTTTGAAGAGTCAGATGTAGATGTACATCTTCAACGTGCAAAGACATGTTGCATTATACTAACCAAGAAGCTCTTGCCTGTTGACAATTGTGTCTATCTTTGGTGACATGTTTAATCTTGAGAAATAATTGTGAGCTGTTTAAATTAAGTTTAGGCACCATGCTATTACTTATCTACCATAGAACAACCAAGAATGTTTATTGTTTCACAAAATTCAAAGGACACCTCCCCAGTGGAATTATCTGGGCATAAATTCAGTAATGCTGATGTTAAAAAAGTTCTAACTCTAGAACTAATATTTCTCTCAAAATGTGAACTGTGGATGATTACTATTATTACTATCATGTCAAGGGTGATTGAAATAGTTTTTGTTGGTTGTAAATATCACCTCAGCTCCTTGTCACACCCCCTTATCCAAAAATAAATCTGTAATGTTGGTGTGGACTCCAATTCCCAGCCTTCCAAGCACTGACTCCTCCTTAGGGAGGGTCAGGACCACTCACTCAGGAACAAGGAACACGTGGTTTTGGGTTTGCTTGTGTGCTACCTCTGTCCTTCCCTCACCATGCTCTCCCAGCCACATAGGACTGTGCTATCTATTATACATGAGCAGAGGCAGGTGGATCTTTGTGAGTTCGAGGCCAGCCTGGTCTACAAGAGATAGTTCCAGGACAGCTTCCAAAGCTACAGAGAAACCCTGTCTCAAAAACAAAACCAAACAACAACATCAAAAAAAAAAAAAACCCAAAAAACCAAAAACCAAAAACCACGAGCACTTAATGTGGTTTAATCAGTTCTGATTGAAGTTCTTTTGTGTCAGTGGAGCAGGTTGTCTTAAGGTTTTTCTTAACAGTTGGAGTGTCCCACTGAAAGGGTACATTTTCTCCCCGAGGGCCCAGGGGACAGGGTCATGCTGGAAAATGCCCTTCTAGTGCATGCCCTCTGCCAGGCCAGATAGGCACCAGGTAAGTTCCTCTTTTAAAGTGCGTGCCCGGTAGGGTTTGGGGTAACCCATTTGCTTTACAGGGTCTCCAATGAAGCTGCGGGCCCATGCCAGAAAACTGACTCATGCAGCAAAAGCCAGACACTTTCAGTGAATTTTGATTGATCCAGGACACTGGACATTCGATTTATCACAGCTCCATCTTCGGCTCAAGAATTGTCTCAGCAGACGTCGGACGTCCTGTAACACACTTGAGTCACTCAGGCATGCAATTAAAATGGATTTCTTGCAATTCCAAGCTGATTCCAAACTGACCTTAAGCGCCCTCTTACAAAAAATCCTTTTAAATTGTGGCTATCTAACCTAAATTATCAATGCTCCAAAAGCCCACGTTTTTTAGATGCACGTTCTTGCCAATCCTTCTCTCTCTGTCTCTCTCCCTCTCTCTCTCCCTCTCCCTCTCTCCCTCTCTCTCTCCCTCTTTCTCTCCTTCTCTTCCTCTCTCCCTCTCTTCCTCTCTCCCTTTCTCTTCCTCTCTTTCTCCTTCTCCCCCTTCCCCCCCTCCTCATTTGGGGCCAGCGGTTTGTCCTGCCCCATCTTCCATTTCCTCTGCAGCGGCTCTGCTCCCCCACTTCATTGCTGCTTGCTGCTTCCCCACCAACAGTAACTGTACAGGGATTCTCCATCAGCTGTTTCCCTGGCCTCTGCTGCGTATCCTAGGACTACTACTCTGGCCTCACTCTGCTCCCCACTTCCTCGCTGCTTGCTGATTCCCCTCCAGGCATAACTGTGCCAGGATTTTTAAGTTGATCAGCTGACATAGGTTTCCAAATGTGTCCTATTTGTCTGTCTGTTAGAATAATGTGGTCACAATATATTTATTTAATTGTTTATGTTTTTGTGATGTGCTCAATTTAAACTTCTGTATGCATGTGTCCTTATGTTAAAATCTGTAAAATTTATATCTCCAGATTACAACAGCTCTGCAAAAAATACAAACACGTTGGTAGCTGCCATTTTAACCTCACAGCCATCTTTTGTGAGTGCAATCACATGGGCAAGTCCACCATCTTTGGTAAGGGTTACTATATGTGCTAGTATTCTACTAGCATTGATAAACTGTAATTAAATAAAATACACATCTAAATTTAGCTTATCTGCCCAGTTTAAAATAACAGGTACCTGGTTCTCAAGTGCCTTTACAGATCTGAGATTATGGCATTTTAACAAGAAATTCTAACAAAGACACACCAGCTTCCACAGGAACCTTTAGCTCCTCCAAGAAGACAGAAGACCTTCTGCCTCCACTCCTTGCCTCTGGGATTGGCAAAGCAATCCACAAAGCAAAAAAGTGGCCTTTCACCTCTCCAGCTTTCTGGATGTTTTATCCTGGAATTGATCTGATCATCCTGCCAAGCCAGGTAGACTAAATCTTCCCCCCACAGGAAAAATCCTTGGGGCTCTTATACTCAACAGCTAATGGCAAACACTGCTTCTAAGACTGGTGTTTTCCAAGAACTAGGAGATGATTTGTGATTGCCTGCATAGCTAAAAAGATGTCTCATTTTTTGCTCATTTATCCCTCCCAGATTTGTCTAAGGGCATTTGACAATTTAAGGTACTGTTAACAGGTTTCATAGTCCAGGATTAACAGTTTCAGGTGTATCTTCAGAGGTTCAGAGTTCCCAATTTACTTTGATTGTATTATAAAATGTTAATACCTTTTAACCTAAACAAAAACCTTTTTCTATGGTATAAATCTGTTCTCAATTTTCTGGAAAAGTTCTACTGCTGTATTAAAACCAGGTCTGGTAAAAAGACAAAACAAAACTAACAGTCTCCAGAGCTTTTTGCTAACCCCATCAAGTTTCAAGAATATTTTACAGGTCATTCCTGCTGCCTGGGAGAAGAGCAACTCACAACTTGCTCTCCAGATAAGACAAGCACCTGCACCAGCTCCTGGTACTTTACCATTGGTACCAACTCTCCTAGATGAAAGATACCTATCAACTAAAATCTGATTTATCTGATATACCTGAGCCTTGCCAGTCCAACCAGAGCAATTCCCTGTTCCATTCTTTCTGGCAGTTAATTCATAGGAACAATAATAACAATTTTTTTCTCCTAGGAACCTGCCTTCTCTTCCCCCTCAAAAAGCAGCTGCCTATGGACTCCAGGATACCAGCAAATCAGATTCCACCCCAGCCACTCCTCTCCCTGAGCATGCCAACTGTCAGCTCTCCCCTTTCCCACATCACTCCATGTCTGCAGGAAGTAGCCAGACTTGAGTCAATGCCCATTTATCCAAAGAGAGCCTAAAATGCTGGTCATAAATATCACCTAAGCTCATTGTCACACGCCTATATCCAGAGTCTGGAATGTTGGTCTGGATTCTAATTCCCAGCCAAGCACTTGGACTCCAACTCCCAGCCTGCCAAGCACTGACCACTCCTGGGGGAGGGTCAGCACCACTCACACAGGGTATTTAGGGTCACACTGGAAAAAGGAACACATGGGTTTGCATGTGCTCCCTCTGTCTTTCTCTCACCATGCTCTCCCAGCCACCCGAGAGTGTGCCATCTATTAAACATGGACATTTAATGTGGATTAATCTGGTCTGATTGGAGTTTTTTGTGTCAGTGGAGTGGCTCATCTTAAAATTTTTCCTAACAGTTTTCATCATGAAAATGGTATTAAATTTGAATTTAATAGAGCATATAAGGATGCCTTAGGTGCCTCAGCATATGCTGCTATATACTATACTATTTCCAGTGTATTGATTTGGTACTATAGGCAATTAATGTCAATTCAAAAATATCATCAAAACCTTAATACATATGGAAAATACACCAACTGTCTTTTCTGAACATGCCTTCCACTTTATTAGCCTTTTTCTAAAATGTTAATGAGATGTATTGCTGAAGGTATATCACTTGTCTTTTCTAGGACTTATTAGTCATTAAAACTGAAAAAATTCTGATGACTATCTGTCTTAGGTAGATTTTTGCTGTGCTGAAACACCATGACCAAAAGTAAATATGGGTGAATGGGATCATTTCATTCTATAAAATACATCTTTATGTTTACTACTTACATTATAATATGTTTATCAATTGTTATAAACCACTTTCCCCTTCTTTCTCTTCCATAATGAAACTTGAAAAGGATAATGATTTCTAAAATACATTATATAAGTTAAGTATAAGAGCATTAAGTGTTAATTCATTAGAACAAAATGTGTGTTATAAACAGTTGTCACGAAAAAAGGTATATTCAAGTGATTTTAAATCTACATAAAATTTACTTAATTTTCATTACCTACAGCAGTTATATACTATTAAGATCACATATTTTATCAAAATAATGCTAGAGAGTAGCCTAGGAGAAACTCCAGTGAATAATGAAAATTATTTTATAATATAAGTGAAATTGCAAAACAAGTATATAATCTTACCTAGAGTATATATTACTTGACCATATTAGTATCTTGACCCTGAGATACAAGAAAGTGGAATTTGACCTGCCTTAAACAATAGAATATCACAAACAATTCCCTTATATTCTTATGTTGTCTGTCTCACCAAGGAGTGGTTAATAAGCTTAGCATTAGATTTTATAACTATATGTATATCTCAGTCCCAAAGTGCTAGAAAAGTCTGCAAGCTATCTTTCCCTGGCATGACTTAGGCCCAAGAATTTTTGAACAATTGCTCTGTTCATCACTCTGCAGGGGAGCTAGTGACTCTCAGACTAGCACGGCTCAGCTCAGACTTGATTTTCAGCAAGTGAAACACTGAGCAATTGTCATTTATCTTTTTCCCTATAAGTAGAATTATTCTACATCCTGTGAGCCAGAGAATAGTTCCATGACACTTGCCTTAGGTTCCCATGATGGGTTGTGTAGGAAAGAAACTTTTTTTGGCTCTAGAAATACCTATTGTGGAATCAGCAAGAGTCTGCTTTTTCAAAAATGTTTTACAGATTTAAAATTTTTCTTAGAATTTCATGTGTGGGTATGTATTTACAACATTCTTTCCTCTCACTCTCTCCTAAAACTCCAACCATATATCCCTGACTCCTTATCATATATCAGTGAATTACAGAGTAAATATATTGTTGCTCATATGGACATGTGTATGTGGCCATATACTTTGGATTGTGGATTGAATGACTTATGACACACTTCTCATTCCTGGAAGAAATTAACTATCCATACTCTCACAGCATCCATTGACTGTCTATAGCTCTTGATTTAGGAGTTGTACCTTATAAGGCTTACTCTACCCCCATTGGTATGTGGTCTGGTTAGAACATTATGCATCTTGTTTAAGCAACCATATTGCAAATGGCTTCTTGAAATTATTCCCATAAAATACTGAAAGCAAAGATTCTCTGAGCACCTTTAAAGTATGTAGAACCCAAGATTCCTATTTCATTGCACTTCAAATCTGTATAGTGATGAGTGCAGTCTTAACTGTGTTTTTTTTTTCCTCATTTTTTTGAGGATTTTTTTTATTTATCTCATTTTTTTATTCAAGATTTCCATCTCCTCCCCTCCTCCTCCCCCTTCCCTCCCCTCCCTTCCACCCATACCCCCACTCCACCCCTCTCCAAAGACCAAGAGCCATCAGGGTTCCCTTCACTATGTTAAGTCCAAGGTCCTCCCAGCTCCCCCTAAGTCCAGGAAGGTGAGCAACCAAACTAACAAGGCTCACAGTGAGCCCGTCCATGCTGTAGAGTTCATGCTCATTGCCGTTGTCCTTGGTTTCTCAGTCCTCCTCCACCGTCAGCCACATTCAGAGAGTCCGGTTTGGTCCCCTGTTCCATCAGTCCCATTCCGACTGGACTTGGTGGTCTCCTGTTAGATCTGTCCCACCGTCTCAATGGGTAAAAGCACTCCTCGCGGTCCTGGCTTCCTTGCTCATGATCTCCCTCCTTTTGCTCCTCATCAGGACCTTGAGAGCTCAGTCTGGTGCTCCTATGTGGGGCTCTGTCATTTTCTCCATCCAATGCCAGGTGAAGGTTCTATGGTGATATGCAAGATATTCATGAGTATGACAATAGGATCTGGACATTAAGTCTGTTTTCTTTCTTTCTTTCTTTCTTTCTTTCTTTCTTTCTTTCTTTCTTTCTTTCGTTTTTTTTTTTTTTTACTTTGATTCTCTCCCAACTTTCTGCTAATACAGCTACCACAAGGGCACTTCTCTCTTTTCTCACACTTCCTTAAAAATATTTTGGTACTTAGTGTATTGTGCAAATTTCTGAGACTCGCTGCTCGTCTTGAGCTCCATCTCCAAATCTCTTAACTGTACTCCTTTCATACTAGAAGTAGCCCCAATTTGCAATAAGCCAATAAGATTGATTTTTTTTCACTTTTTTAAAGAGCTACTGACAACCATGGTTTTCTTCTATCACTCACCTTATTGGATCCCTGCCTCCTCATTTTTCATTAGTTAATCTCTGGAAACTAGACCAGGTCTTGATTGGGCATCCTCTTCCATTTTTATGGTTTTTGAAGCAAAATCTCAAAGCACTCTTATATGTTGCCTCTCTCTTTTAGAGTTTCTTTATGATATTTTCCTATTTCATGGTCACAGGTACAGACAATCATTTGTAGCATGTGCCTAGTGGTACTTTTTAAGAGTCTGGATAGTCTGTTTTTATTATTAAAATATTGGCAGATAGTGAATTAAGACAATAACAATATTGGACACTAACACTTCCCAGTAACTCAAATAGTCCCAGTGAAAGTAGAGAGGTGATTGTTAACCTGTATGACACAAGCTTGACTGCATGAATCACTATTACTTGCAATTTTTTTGCAGAATATATGGAAAATAACCAGTCAAACAGAATATCCATAATCTGAATCAATATTTAAAACAGTATGTGTTTCAAAAGAAGATGAACCTGAAATATTTATGGTATATAATAGATCTCAGAAATGAACATGGAGTATTCCAGGACTTCCGAAGACCAATGATTAGATTAAAGGTAGGCAACCTTTAATTTTTCTGAATTCAATACTTTAGAAATTTCTGTGTAATATATTACCTGAGTCTTTTGAGAATCTTAAAGTAAATGAGGTTCTGATATTTACTAGTAAGTAGATACACAAACATTTACTCAACATATAAAATTGGAGTTGCAAACTATAGAACATTTTAAGGCTTTTCCAACAAGAATGTTACCAAAAACACTATAAACAATAGTGGTTTTCTTTCTTGATTATGAATTAATTATAAACTGTCTTCTGTTGTAATTAGTAATACCAATAGTGCTAGTAAACTGTTTTAAGTTATTAAGACAGAATCCTGGTGTAATTTTGTTATGCTCTTATGTATCTGATGGCAAATGATATCACCATTTTTCGTGCATTTCACCTTTTGAGAAGTCAAACAAAAGAAAATTTCTATCAGCAAATGAAAGTTTGCATAATTCTATTATCCTCCTCAGAGACATATGTTAACATCTGTAAAACAATTTGGTTGTGATAATGGGTATCTCTGGATATGTTAATTCTATCCAGTGTAACAAAGCAAAGAATGATGCCAATCGTTTTATAAACACAGAGAATGCCAACCAATACATTCAGTTTGCCTTCAGGATAGTTGGTGTTTTACTTTAAAACCATACTCAAAACTAAGAATTATTGTTTCTTTCTCTGGGTACAGTATGGGTTTTGCGATGTAATAAGTGCCCACTGTAATGTCTTATTTTCTTAACATGGTTTCCTATGTTTCCAATGAAAGCATGTTACTCATGATCCTAGAAATAAAGCTACAGACTAATAAATATTAGTAGACAAGTAAATTTTAACTTTGATATTTATGTTGTATCTTGAGTAGAACTTTTATTTGAGTCTGCATAGATTGCTAAGCAGGCAAGATCACATTGTGTTTTCGTCAAAGAAAGTGTATTTTATTTATAATCTTCATTTTGGGTATCTGACAACTGCTTATGACTCTAGATCCAGGGTATCTGATTATTGGTACTTCCAAGAGGCATCTGCACACACAAGGCATACACTCACACAGACAAATAAACATGCACATAACATAAATAAACTTTAAAAAAATATTTTTAAAGCTTTGAACTTTTGGGGGATTGTATTAATATCTTGATTAGATGCCTCTCCATGGTGATATATAAGATTCTGAAACATTGAACAGAAGTACTCTCTGATAAATTTTAAATTTCCATAAATTTGTCTAGAATAAGCTAAGTTATTTCAAAGGCAGTTTTGAAATCCTCTTACCTTTATTTGTAAATTTGGATTTTTATATTTTGCAACAGTATTGATTCCATGTGAAATATGAATCAAATTCAAGATAAAATATTTGAATATTTAGGTGCTTATTTTCTGTTATTGAAACAGTATCAAAGCAGAATTTGTTCTAATTTTGACAGTTCCTTTCAAATTAACTTGCACTTTATGTTTGCAGATGGAGTTAAGACTTTAGACAGTTGTGCCTAGTGGTGATTCTGTGAGAGACCAACTTACCTCACTCTAATGCTCTGAAAATAGGACAAAAATCAAGATAGTGGAGTGCACGTTTTGGAAAACAAAATGCCAGAGTAACACAAACAATGGTGATACCAATGGAGGGATGAGATTTACCCTTAATAATGAGAACTCCAGTCCACATAATGACTATATATTACTATCAGGACTCAGCTGTCATGACAGTAATAGAAACAGCCAGAAGCAAATACACCATCAACAACCTGAGGAATCATGTGTAATTACCTTTACACCAGAAGAAGATACAACTGAAATGTCAAAAAAGACCCATTTAGTAGAGATAAAAGAATTGTCCAAAGTAAGAGTCCAGAAGTACTGATAGTTGGTGAAATGACTGAAAGTAGGTTACCTCAACCTATTCTGCATTCTACTTTAAAGAAAGATCATTGTGTAACACCTGAAACTTTTTCTCATCTTAACATGCGTGAGCCTTTCTCTAGTTTTCTACCAGTTTTTCCATTGATAGATAATTTGGCCATATCTGAGTTGCAAATAAATTATTCTTTCACATTTTCTCCAATAAGAGAACACACAGGCAGCACCGCTCATAGAGGTCAGGCTACATCTGTTTCACCAAATAACTTTATCACTGTGGAAATTAATTAAGAACATGCAAACATCTCTTCATTTTCTAATCAAATAAGGATGCAGAATTCTGAAATAATTTTGGTGGCTCAACTTCAAATACTAGTTTAGATTTTGCAAAAGCTATAGCATCTTATGTAACATCAAGACAAATCCTTCCAGAAAATTTTGAAGTTGAGCATAATTGCATTGAGATTGATTTAGAAGGTTGTGACTCATCTTCAAGTCAAAATAGTAGAAGAGTTCATTCTAGTAATAGTCGCATTTCTAGTTCTGTTTCTAGTTTTATTTCACATTCTACCAGTAATTCTATTCCAACTTACTCATTCATTTCCTTGTCAAGGCCCAGTCAACAGTTTTTGCCTGTTTCCAAGATTACGGACATTGGTATTGTCATAAATAGAAATTTACCAGCTGTAATCCAAATCCAAATTAATGAAAGCAGAAATGAACCAATTTTATCTCCTGATACACCTTCTGAGGCGAGGCAGGTAATGCAAGTTACAAACCCAGAAGAATATGATGATAGTGATTCTTGGCCATCTTTGCCTGATTTTACCAACTTCAATGATATTTATAATAACCATTTTAAAGGACTTACCAAAGGACAGATTAAAACTTTACCAATAAGAGCTTTTGGTGAAAATGATAAATTAAATCTCTGTAGTATTTTTATTACAGAATATGTAGAAAGCAGTAAGATTCACATACTACCTTGCTTTCATGAATTTCATGATGAATGCATTGATTATCTGAAAGCTCTACCTGTTCTATTTTTGCAAACTATAATAACTCCTGAATATACAGAAATTCTATTGTAAGTTCTTGACCTCACATAAATAAATTTTTATAATGAAGAATGAACAATTGTTACTTGCTGTCTTAATTTGTGTGTTTATTGCTTTGGAAAAAAACTACAGCCAAAAGCAGCACTGGCAGAAATTTATTTGGCATGCCTATCCACCTAGAGAAGTCAAAAAAGGAGCTGAAAGAAGAAATCTAGAGTTTGAGCTGAAGCAAAGACCATGGATGAATGTTCCTTACTAGCATGTTCTTCCTACAGCCATTTTTTTTATACAACAAACAATGGGCTGGACCTACCTCTATTAATCACCAATTAAAAAATACCTTATAGGCTTGTCTGCCAAGAAACCAGTTTTTTGGAATCATTTTCTCCAATAAGGTCTCCTTCTCTCACATGACTCTAGCTTGTGTCAAGTTGTTAAACACTAGCCAGCAAAATTGATGCCTTGTTAACTTGACATATAAACACCATCACATAGACATAACTTTTCCTTTCTTGTTGCTCTGTGAAGCTCAATATTGATATTATAATATGCAGCATCTTATAAACTTTTAAAGTTCCATAGTCTTTTTTCTTAGTTTATTATTTTAGTTTTTTTTAAAAAAAAAATCTTATTTTACATACCAATCCCAGCTCCCTTTCCCTTCAGTTCTCTCACTCCTCCATCTCTTCTGAACCCAACCATCCAATCCACAGAGAGGGTAAGGCTTCCCATGGGGAGTCAAAAAAGTCTGTCACATCACTTGAGGCAGGACCAAGGCCCTTCCCCCAAAATCTAGGCTGAGCAAGGTACTCCTTAGAAAAGGGGCTCCAAAAGCCAGTTCATACACTGCTAGTGGTCCCACCAACTGCCAGTGCCACACAACTGTTACTCTCATTCAGAGGGCCTGGTTCTGTCTTATTCTGGTTCCTCAGCTGTCAGTCTGGGGTCAGTGGGCTCCCGTCAGCTCAAGTCAGCTGTTTCTGTGGCTATTCCCATCATGATTTTGACCCCTTTGCTTGTAATGTCACTATTCCCTCTCTATGACTAGACTCCATGAATTTGGCCATGTGCTTAGCTGTAGATCTCTGCATCTGCTTCCATCAGCTACTGGATGAAGGTTCTGTGATGACAACTAAGTTAGTCATTAATCTGATTACAGGGGAAAGACAGTTTAGATGCCCTCTCCACTATTGTTTAGATTCTTAGCTGGGTTCATCCTTATGGTTTCCTGGGAGTTTCCCTAGTGTCTGGTTTCTCAATAACCTTCACCACAATGGCTCCCTCTTTCAAGGTATCACTTTTCTTGTTCTCCTTCTCTGTACTTTATGCAACTCAATCTTCTTAATCCTTCATGTTCTCCTCTCTGATTTCTTTCTTACCCTGTTTATTATCTGTATGTAGCAGGGCTGCACATTATTTGAGTTAATTTTGTACCCTGTCACATTACTGAAGCTGTTTATCAGCTATTGGAGTTCCCTGGTAGAATTTTTTTGGTTGCTTACGTATACTATCATAACATCTGCAAACACTGAAAAGTTTGATTTCTTCCTTTCCATTTTTTATCCCCTGGTCTCCTTTTGTTGTCTTATTGTTCTAGCTTGAACTTCAGGTTCTATGTTGAATAGAAACAGAGTGGACAGCCTTATCTTGTTCTTGATTTTAATGGAAATGTTTTAAATTTCTCTCCTTTTAGTTTGATGTTGAATGTTGGCTTGCTGTATATTACCTCTATTATGTTTTTTATGTTCCTTGTATCCCTGATTTCTCCAAGACCTTTATTGTGAAGGGGTCTTGGATTTTGTTAAAGGCCTTTCCCACATCTAATGACATGACTATGTGTATTTTTTTCTTTCAGTTTGTTTATATGGTGGGTTACATTGACAGATTTTCATATGTTGAACCATCCCTGCATCTCTAGGATGAAACCCATTTGACCATGATTGATAATTTTTATTATCTGTTCTTGGATTCAGTTTGCCAGTATTTTATTGAGTGTTTTTTTTTTTTTTTTTTTTTTTTTTTTTTTTTTTTTTTTTTTTTTTTTGCACTAATGTTCTTGAGGGAAATTGATTTGTAATTCTTTTTTTTTTTTTTTGGTTGTAACTCTGTGTGGTTTTTGTTCCAGGGTAATTATCACATTGTAAAAAGAGTTTGACAATGTCATTTCTGTTTTTGTTGTGTGGAACAATTTGAGGAGTATTAGTGTTAGCTTTCTTTGAAATTCTGGTAGAATTCTACAATGAAGCCGTCTGGTACTGGGCTTTCTTTGGCTGGGAGACTATAGAAGACTGTTTCTATTTCCTTAGGGGTTATAGGTCTATTTAAATAATTTACCTGCTATTGATTTAACTTTGGTATTTGGTTCCTATGCAGCAAACTGTCCTCCTTTAAATTTTCCAATTTTGTGGAGTACATGTTTTTGAAGTATGACCTGATGTCTCTCTGAATTTCCTCACTGTCTGTTGTTTTGTCCCCTTTCTCATTTCTGATTTTGTTAATTCTCATATTTCCTCTCTGCCTTTTGGTTAGCTTGGATAAGGGTTTGTCTCTCTTGATGGTTTCTTCAAAGACCCACATTGATTGCTTTCTTTGTTTCTAATATATTGATTTCAGCGATAAATTTGATTATTTCCTGGCATCTACTCCTCCTGGCTTTGTTTTCTTCTTTTTGTTCTAGAACTTTCAGGTGTGCTGTTAAGTCGCTAGTGTAAGATTTCTCTAAGTTCTTTATATAGGCATATAGTGCTATGAACTTTCCTCTTAACACTGCTTTCAAAGTGTCCCATAAGTTTACGTATGTTGTGTATTCATTTTCATTGAATTCTAGAAAGTATTTAATTTCTTTCTTTATTCCTTCTTTGACCCAGGGCTGATTCAGTTGATCATTGTTAAATTTCCATGAGACTTCGGGCTTTCTCCAATTCATGTTATTGAATTCTAACTTTAGGCAATGGTCATCTGACACAAAACGGGATTATTCCATTTTTTAAAAATCTATTGTGGTTTGCTTTGTTACCGAATATGTGGTCAATTTTTCAGAAGGTTCCATGAGCTGCTGAAAAGATGGTATATACTTTTATGTTGAGGTAGAATGTTTTATAGATGTCTGGTAGATCTATTTGAGTCATAATATCTGTTAGTTTCTTTATTTCTATGTAAAGTTTCTGTCTGGCTATCTTGTACAGTTGTGAGAGTGAGGTTTTAAATCTCCCACTATTAGTGTGTGTGGGTTGATATATGATTTGTGCTTTAGTAATGTTTCTTTTATAAATGTGGGTGCCCTTGCGTTTGGGGTATAGATGTTCAGAACTGAGACTTCATATAGATGGATTTTACCTGTGACAAATATGACAAGTCCTTCTTCATCTCTTTTGAGTAATGTAATTAGAAGTCTATTTTTTAGGTTAGATTAGCTACACCATCTTGTTTCTTAAGTCCATTTTTGTTGGAAATTTTTCCCAACCCATTACTCAGGTAATATCTGTCTTTTGAAGTTGAAGAGTGTTTCTTGTATGCAACAGAAGGATGGATACTGTTTCGGTATCCATTCTGTTAGCCTGTGTCTTTTTATAGAAGAGTTGAGACTGTCGATATTAAGAGAAATTAATGACTAGTGATTGTTAATCTTTCTTTATAAATTTGAATGCTTTCAAATTTCAGCCTCTTAAAAATTCTAACATCTTGGTAAATCTCTAAAACCTCTTTAAATATTCAAAGTCTTTCAATTGTGGGTGCTCCTAAAAATAAAAATAAATTAAATACTTTTTATTTCATAATCACATCAAAGCAAAACCACAGAGCAACAGTTCACATCTCAGTGCAAGACATTTAGGATTCACTCAAGACCATTTGAGCTACTCCAAAGGGCTTTTAAAAAACATGCAGAAGCCGGGCGGTGGTGGCGCATGCCTTTAATCCCAGCACTCGGGAGGCAGAGGCAGGCGGATCTCTGAGTTCGAGGCCAGCCTGGTCTACAAGAGCTAGTTCCAGGACAGGCTCTAGAAACTACAGGGAAACCCTGTCTCGAAAAAAAAAAAAACCATGCAGAATTTGTCCCATAGGCTCAGGCCAGCTCTACCTCATTGCTGCTGCTCTAAAAGATGATTATTTCATGGTTGTGGCATACCCAAAATTCTAGGGTTTCCTGCTGCAACTGGGTTGCACTTTTACCAAATGCCTCTTAAGGGCATTCTTTACACTGCTAGACCTCAGCTTCTCTACATAACCCCTTTAGTCCTGAGGGTTCAACTCTCACTGTGGCTGCATCTTCACCAATAGTTTCTTTTTGTTTTTCACAGTCTCAAACCTCAGCTGTTCTCCATGGCCCCTTCATTCCTATATAACAAGCACCATGTAGGACTTACATTTGACAAGTTTGGCTGCTCAATACATGGAACCTTAACTGTCTTTAGAATACAGCTTCTGTGTGCTGATCCTGAGGAAACTTTTCTGTAAGATTTTCAATTAATGATACTGATCTCTTTGTAATTGCTACTATTTTCTCATCTCCAGCTGACTAACATCAATTATAAAATTAAAGCAATAGTTTCACTTCTGTGTTGCTGGTCATTTCTTAATTACACATGAATATAGCTCCAGATCACCAGAAAAAGAAATTTATTTCTTAATTAATTAATTAATTTTGCAGGCTAATCACCATTTCCCTCCCTTGCTACTCTCCCACAGTCCCCCCCAACATTCCCTCTTCCCCACTCCCATCAGCTTAACCTTTCTCTTTAGAAATGTGCAGGCCTTCCATCTATATCAGCCAGCCATGGGACATCAACTTGCATTAAGAATAGGCACCTTGGCGCACGCCTTTAATCCCAGCACTCGGGAGGCAGAGGCAGGCGGATCTCTGAGTTCGAGGCCAGCCTGGTCTACAAGAGCTAGTTCCAGGACAGGCTCTAGAAAATACAGGGAAACCCTATCTCGAAAAACAACAACAACAACAAAAAAGAATAGGCACCTTATCTCCTATTAAGGCTGGATAAGGAAATCCAGTAGGAGGAAAGTGTGCCAAGGGCAGAAAGTAGACTCAGAGAAAGCCCCTGTTCTCACTGCTAGGAGTCCCATAAGACCAGGATACACAACCATAACATATACACATAGGACCTAGGTCAGTTCCACGTAAGTTCTTTCACTGAAAGTTCACTCTCTGTGAACCACTATGAGCCCAAATTAGTAGATTCTGTGGTTTTTCTTATTATATCCTTGGCTATTCTGTCTCCCATAGTCCTGCCTTCCCCTCTTATGCATGATTCTCCAAGGTATGCCTAAAGTTTGGCTAAGGGTTTCTGCATCTGTTTCCAGCAGTTGCTGGATGAATCCTTTCTGATAGCAATTAGGCTAGCAATGCTCTACAAGTATAACAGAATGTCATTAAGGATCATTTCACTGGTTTCTTTTTGTCAGTCATGTTGCATTCTCTCCTTTGTTTCTGGTCTATCTAGCCTCTGAGTCCTGGCCGTCTAAGCAGTGTTGGAGTGGGTTGCCTCTCATGATACGAGTCTCAGGTTGGATCAGTTATTGGTTGGCCACTCCTATATTTTCTGCTCAAATTGTGTCACAGTTTATTTTGTAGGCAGGGTAAATTGTAGATGTAAGGTTTTGTGGCTGGGTTTGTATACCAACCTCCCAAATGGAAGTCCTGCCTAGTTATAGAATATGGGTGATTCAGACTCTGTATCTTCCACTGTTAATCCGGGGACACCCTCATACATTGTTGGGAGTTTCCATTTCACTAGGCTTCTAACTCATCCCAGAGATACTCCTGAACCTAGTTGTCTTTTCCAGTACTCTCTACATCCATCTTCTCTCCTATCTGATTCTTCCTGTTTCCATGCCCACTCCCACACGTAGACCCCTTTCCCCATCCACCTGTGTGTGATGTCTATTATACTTCTCCATTCACAGTAAGATCCATGTGCACACCGTTGAACTTTCCTTCTTACTTAGTTTACTTGGGTCTATGGATTATAACATGGTTATTCTTTATATCACAGTTAATATCCACCCATAAATGAGTAATACAATATTTCTATTTCACAGTCTGTATTACCAAACTCATCATGTTCTTTTCTAGATCTGTCCATTTCCCAGCAAATTTTATGATGTCATTATTTTTAACAGATGATTATTACTCTGTTGTGTAAATGAACCACATTTTCTTTATCCATACTTAGGTTAATGGGTATCTAGGTTGTTTCCAGCTTCTATTACAAATAAAGCTTCTGAGAACATAGTTTTTAGTGAGTCTCATTATAGTATATTAGATCATCCTTGGGGTAAATGGTTAGGAGTGATATAGCTGGGTCTTGAGGTAAGTGGCCTCTGAATTTTCTGAGAAATCCACATATTGATTTCCAAAATGGCTGTACAAATTTCTAGTCCCACCAGCAATGGAGGAGTGTTCTCCTTGCACAACATCCTTTCCAGCATGAGAAGACTCTTGTGTGTTTTTGTATTTATTTTTTATCTCAGTCATTCTTATAAGTGTAAGATGGAATCTCAGAGGTTTCTTTTTTTGATTTACATTTCACTGATGGCTGAGGATGGTGAACACTTCTTTAATTGTTTATGAGTTTTTGGATTCTTATGTTGAGAATTCTCTATTTACATATGTACCCCAATTTTAAAATTTTAGCATTTTGTTTGGTGATATCGAGTTTCTTATTTATATAATTTGGAAATCAGCCCTCTGTCAAATATGAGGTAGGTGAATGTCTTTTTCCACCCGTAGGCTGCAATTTTGTCATATTGACAGTGTCTTTTCCATTACATAAGCTTTACAGTTTCATGAGGTTCCATTTATTAGTTGCTGATTTAATGCCTGCACAACTGGCATTATGTTCAAGAAATTTTCTCCTGTGCCAATGCACTGATAGCTAATCCCTACCTTCTCTTTTATCAGGTTCAGTGTTTCAGGATTTAAGTTGAAATCTTTGATCCACTTCGACTTCTGTTTTGTGTGGGGTGAGAAATATGGATGCATTTGCATTCTTTTACATACAATCATCAGTTAGAGTAGAACCATTTTTGAAGATGCTTTCTTTTTTTCTATTGTGTATTTCTGTTTTTTTTTTATTAAAATCAGGTGCCTATAGGACCATCTGTGTCTTCAGTTTGGTTGCATTGATCAACCTGTCTGTTATTATGCCAATAATATGTATTTTTTATTACCATTTCTCTGTGATACAGCTTGAAATCAACTATGGTGATTCCTCTAGAAGTTCCTTTATTGTGCAGTAATATTTTAGGTATCTGGGTTTTTGTTTTTCAATATGAAGTTAAGCATTATTCTTTCAAGTTCTATAAAGAATTGTGTTGTAATTTTGATGGAAATTACATTGAAACTTTAGATTGCTTTTGCTAAGATTGCCATTTTTACTATGTTAAATGTATCAATTCATGAGCATGGGTAATCTCTACATTTTCTGATATGTTCTTCAATTTTCTTTCTGCAAACAGTTAAAGTTCTTGCCATCCAGGCCTTTTGCTTGCTTGGTTAGAATTACACCAATATATTTTATATTATTTGTGGCTATCGTAAAGGCTATTGTTTCCCTATTTTTCTTTCTCAACCTATTTATCATTTGTATATAAAAGGGCTACTGTAGTGATATTTCATTTGTATTTTAATAAATAATGTTTGCCTGAAGATCAGAGCATAAATCAGCCACTGTGGTCAGCCTTACAGACAAGGCAGTTGTGACATACACCTTTAGTTCCAGTAGCCACACTAGTTTGACTTAGAAACCAGGTGGTAGTGGTGCACACTTTTAATCCCAGCCCTAGAGAAGAATATAAAATGGGAGCAGATAGCTAGCTGTCAGACACATTCTCATTATGAGGTTTCTTGGAGGTAAGATTGCCATTTTGGACTGAGGCCAAGGTAAGAGTCTGTCTCTGGCTGGCTACTTTGCTTTTCAGACCTTCAGGCTGAACCCCAGTTTCTCTCTCTGAGTTTTCATTAATCTTGCTTTATTCAGACTACTGAGTCTTTTGAGTTTATATTGTATCCAGCAATTTCTCTAAAGTTGTTTACTGGCTATAGGAGTTTCCTGTTAAAAATTTGGGGTTGCTTGTGCATATTGTAATATCATCTGCAAATATCAATAATTTGAATTTTTTCTTTCCAATTTGTTTCACCTTGACCTGCTTTAGATGTCTTATTGTTCTAGCTAAATTTTCAAGTACTATATGGAATAGATATGAAGCCTTGTATTGTAGAAAGCTTTGTATTATCCTTGATTTTAGTGGAATTGCTGTGAGTTTCTCTCTATTTAATTTGATGTTGGCTGGCAGTTTGCTGTATATTGATTTTGTTATAGTTAGGTATGTTCTTTGTATCTCTGATCTTTCTAAGTCTTTCATCATGAAAGGATGTTCAAATTTGTCAAAGACTGTTTCAGCATCTAATGAGATAATCATATATGTTTTTGTTTGTTGGATCATCTCTGCTGCTCTGGGATGAAGCCTACTTGATAATTGTATGGTAAAAGGGCTAGATACATAAACACTTGATAATTGTGTGGTAAAAGGGTCAGATGAATAAACACACCCTGACCCTGAAACCAAAGTCAAAGAACCACACCCTGAACTCAGCATGAAAACAACCAAGCCCTGAGCAGGTGTAACAGCCAATCCTTGAGAATGAAAACAACCAATCCTTGAGCATGAAATCTGATCATTTGCCACATTGAAAATCTTCACCCTGGAAAATTTTGACCCTAAGATACTTCTACATAAGTTTGTACTTGTTCAGCTTGGGGCTGCCTTTTTCTACCCTGGCAAAGGCAGTCATACTCCTAGATTCCTCCCCCACCCAATAAGTTTGTTGAATGAAGTTTGGGTAATTATCTTCTTTTGCTAGTGTGAGGAGGGGCACAGAAGTAACAACTTTCACCTGAGCAGAGTAGATCAGAGAAGAGCTGTAACAACTTTTTCAAGAACAGGAGAAAAATTGTTACATTCCTGGGTGAACTCCCCTTCACACTCACCCCACAAACACACTGAAGCTACAGGTATTGCCTGGTTAACAATGGCCAGAATACCTTTCTCTTCAAAGTTGTAACACAGTTACTGCCTGAGTTCTGATGGACAGAGTACTTTTCACTAGAGAGCTTAACACAATAAAGGTGGATGTTCTTTTGGATATGTTCATAAATTCACTTTTTAAGTATTTAATTGAGTGTTTTTTCATCCATGTGTATGGGAGAAATTTGTCTGTAATTCTCTTTGTTGAGTCTATGTGTGGTTTTGTATCAAGGTGTCTGTGGCCCCACAAAATGAAATCGACAATGTTCCTTCTCTTTCTATTTTGTGGAATAATTTCAGAAGTACTGGTATTAACTCTTCCTTAAATTTCAGTAGAATTCTTTCTCTGCTACAACCATTTGGCCATTGGCTTTTTTGGCTGGGAGATTTTAATTATTGCTTCTATTGCCCTAGGACTTATAGGTGTATTTAAATTATTGAATTGCTCTTGATTTAATTTGGGTAGGTGGTATCTATCAAAAATATAGCTCATTTGATTTTTATTTTTAGTTCTTTTGAATATGGGGTTTTGAAGTATGAACTAATGATTATTTGGATTTCCTAATGCCTGTTGTCTTTTCATTTCTGATTTTGATAATATGGATAATCTCTCTGAATTTTAGCTGGTTTATATAATGTTTGTTTGCCTTTATCACTGATTTTTTTCAAAGAACCAACTCTTTGTTTCATTGATACTTTATATTGTTCTTTTGATTTCTGTTTTATTGATTTCAGCCCTCAGTTTAATTATTTCTTCCTTCCTACTCCCCTTGGAAGTGGTTACCTCTTTTTTGTTCTAGAGTTTTTAGGTGTGCTGTTAGGCCACTAGTATGAAGTCTCTTTAATTTGTTTTTCTTTTTTATTTTATGATCATTAATTTATTTATTTTACATTCTGCCCACAGTTTCACCTCTCTCCTCTCCTCCCTTTACCTCCTTCCACCTCCCATTTGTGTCCCACATCTACTCCTCCTCTGTTTCTGTTGAGAAATGGCAGGGTACCCATGCATATCAACAAACAAGACTCTTAGTGCTATGAATGTTTCTGCTTTCATTGTGTCCCATAAATTTGTGTATGGTATACATTCATTTTCACTGAATTCTAGGAAGTTTTTAAATTTTTACTTTTTCCATGATCCCGTGGCATTTCAGTTGAGAGTTGTTTAGTTTCCACGAGTTTGTAGACTTTCTGATGTTTCTGTTGTTGAAACCCAGCTTATTCTGTGGTGCCCTGATAAAGTACAGGAGTTTATTTTAATTTTCTTGTATCTGTTGAAATTTTCTTTGTGACTGAGTTTTTGTTCAGTTTTGGATATTGTTCCATGAAGTGCTGAGATGAAGTTTTATATTTTTGTATTTAGAAGAAATGTTTTATAGCTATCTGTTAGGTTTGTGTAAGTCATAACATCTGTTAGTTCTATTATTTCTCTGTTTATTTTTTGTCTGGCTTGTCCATTGAGGAAAGTTGCATGTTCATGTCTTCCAAAATTAATGTGTGAGGTTTTGTGTGTGATTTAAGCTTTAGTAATGTTTATTTTTTCTTCTTTATTACTTTATAAATAATACCAATCAAAATTTTCACTTCCTCCCCTCCTCCCACTTCCCTCCCGCTCTCCTACTCACCCTCCTCCTCTCCTACTCCGGTCCTAAGAGAGGGCAGGGTACCCTGCCCTGTGAGAAGTCCAAGGCCCTTCTCCCTCCATCCAGGCTTAGAATACAATCCCATAAACCAGTACATGCAGTAGAGACAAATCCCAGTGCCATTATCATTGGCTTCTCAGTCTGCTGTAATTGTCAGCCACAATCAGAGAGTCTAGTTTGATCCCATGCTCGTTCATTCCCAGTCCAGCTGGATTTGGTGAGCTCCCATTTGCTCAGGCACACAGTCTCAGTGGGTGGACCAATCCCTCCTTGTCCTGACTTCCTTGCTCATATTCTCCTACTCTCTGCTCTTCTACTGGACCTTGGGAGCTCACTTGAGTGCTCCCAGGTGGGTCTCTGTCTCTATCTCCATCTGTCGCCAGATGAAGGTTCTATGGTGGTATTCAAGATAGTCATAAGTCTGACTATGGGACAAAGCCAGTTCAGGCACCCTCTAATCCACTACCCAGCTGTGCATTTACAGAATAATATTTGTGGGATCAACACACTTAATGATGTTTTTATCTGTGTAATCATTGCTAATTTCTTATCTCCAGCTGATCAGCATCAATTATACCATTAAAGCAAAAGTTTCACTTCAATGATGCCGGTCACTTTTAATTGTAGTGACTACAGCTCCAGATGACCAGACCCCTTCAAATTCTTAACCAAAAATATCACACAAATGGCCTGATAGAATATTCCTCCCCTCTGAAATTTCACAGTCCAGTGCCCCTCTCACTTTTTTTGTCTAACTTGATGTCAATATTATGCCCATCTTCTAACATTCTACAGAATACGCCTCTGGGCCCTGAAACACTTGTGGAGCTCCAAAGTTTTTCTACAATCCTCCCCAAAACAAATGATCAGGTACATTGAAACTATACCTCATTTCTAGTAACAATTTCTGTATTAGTTTGCATTTCTACTTTTATGATAAAACACTTTGAAAAAAAGTCAGCTTAGGGAAGAAATAGTTTATTTATCCATGCATATTCTGGATCACAGTCTGTTGATGGAAGACAAGGGAGGAACTAAAACATGTCAGGAACCTGGGGGTAAAAGCTGATGCAGAGACCATGGATGAGTGCTGCTTACTGGATTGTTCCTTAAAGTTTTCAAAACTTCCCTTTATTGAATCCAGTACTACCTGCCAGGAGTGTCTCCAAACAAAATGATCTAGGCCTTACTCTATCAATTACTAATTACTAAAATACCCTACATTCTTGCCTACAGTATGATTTTATGGAGTAATATTTGCAATTGAGATTCCTTCTCAGATGACTCTAGTTTGTGTGAAATTGATGTAAGAACTAGCCAGCATACTTGATTGCTATGTACTTTTGTATAGTGTTACATATATTGTAAATGCTTAATATGAGACCTTGGGCCTAGAGGAATTACTTGCTTCCCCAAGCATTTGTTTCAGAATGGAAAGAACTTTTTATATATATTTTTTGTTTTGTTTTGTTTTCTTTTTCAAGACAGGGATTTTCTGTGTATCTCTGCCTGTCCTGTTCTGTAGACCAGGCTGACCTCAAATTCACAGAGTTCTGCTTGCATCTGTCTCCTGGAGTAATGGTATAAAGGCATGTGGGAGAAGGAAGAGCTCAGAGTTGGTGAGCATATGCACAGCAAGAGGTGTGGCTGTATCAGCATCCACTTTACTGTCATCCTGGAGATCTCAGGCAGCTGTTTCTTGGCAACTAGGAGAAAAATATTTTGTAATTATTGGCCCTATGAATGGGTCTAGGCATGGAAAGAGTCATTAACTGCCAGAAAGAATGGGACAGAGAAATGTCCTAGTTGTACAGGTGAGGCTTGGGTGTTTACATGATACACAATAGCAGATAAGACCAGATTTTAGTTGTTAGGTGTCCTTGATCCAGGAGAATGGTACCAATGGTGAAGTCCCAGGAGCTGATGCAGGTGTTGACATTATCTGGAGAGCAGTTTGTAAGTTGGTATTGGGCCAGACAGCAGGAGTGATGTGTAAAATATGATTGAAAATGGGTGGGGTTAAAATAGGCTCTGCAGACTGTTAGTTTTTATCAGGTCTGATTTTTATACAGCAGCAGAACTTTTTCCCAGGAACCTGCAGGTATCTATAAGACAACTAGAACACATTTGTATCTTGGTGTCATAACAAAAGGCTATTGCTTTATATTAAAAGGTATAAACATTTTAGAAGACAATTAAAGGGAACTGGAAACCTCTGAAGATATACCTAAAACCTGTTAGACTTGGACTATACAGCCTGTTAAAGAGAGACACCTGTCTGTATTTTAGCAGGAAACTTAACAAATGAAGTGATGAGCTACTAGTTCCTTAAGTCATCAACTGCCATTAGACAGATCTAAGAGGGATAAAGGAGCAGAAATGAAACAGGTTTTTAGCTATGCAGGCAATCCCAAGTCTCTCCTTAGTACTTGGAGAACACCAGCCTAGAAGTAGTGCTTACTGTTAGCTCTGAGTACAAACAGCCATAACATTTTCCTCTGGGGGTAACATTTAGTCCACCTGTCTTGGCAGGATGAGAAGATCAATTTCCCAGGTGTCATCCAGGAAGCTGTAGAGGTGGAAGGCTGCTTTTTGCTGTGTGGGTGGATTTACCAAACCCAATGTGAATCCTCAAGACAGAAGGTCTTTTGCAACCACATATCTCCTCGAAGAGCTATAGGATGCTGTGGCAGCTGGTATGTCTCTGTGTTAGAAGCTCTTTTGTTAAATGCCATACTCTCAGGTCTGTAAAGGCACTTAAGAATTAGGTACCATTACCTGTTATATTTAAACTAGACATATAAGCTAAATTTAGACATATATTTTACCCAATTAGTTACATCTTACCAATGCTGGTATATGTAAGAAGATTAAAAGGAATATTTTAATAAGTAAAAAAATACTAGCACACATGAGTACTCTTACCAAGATGCTGGTAGGGTCAAAATGGAGGTTATCCATGTGTTTGTATTTATCCAGAGCTGTTGTCATCTGGAGTTATAAGTTTTACAAATCTTCTCTGTGCACACATACACACAGAGAAATAAAACAAGCATACTGTAAAATCAAACACACATACTCACAGACACATAAAGCAAGCATACTATGAAAACACACCAATATACTCACACAAACTTAAAACCACCATAATGTGGAAATGCACTCACCTAAAACAAGCATACTGTGGCCACATTATTTTAACAGACAGACAAATAAAACACTTTTAGGAACCTGAATCAGCTGACCAACTTAATAATGCTATTGTAGGCTTCAGAAGCCAGGCAAGCACACAGGTGGTCCCATTAAGGACCAGATTAGCAGATGCTGTATGGGAAAACAGAAACATAAGGGTGGAACACCTAGGCAGCTTAGAGTGTGAGAACAGGAGGACTGGATCCATTGTAGGGAGAATGCCAGCATGATCATAGTACATGATAGGAATACAGAAAAACAGCATAAACTAATAAAAACCTATCAAGGGAATGAAGTCATTAACTTTATTTCCAGATACCAGAAAACTAAGAAATCACTGAAGAGAGTATGATAACTCAATAATTTCTTTCAGGATCATAAAAGAAAGAGGCCTAAGTACATGAGTAAAAGATGAACCAAAGAGGACATTGAACCTTAGGATTGTGGGTTAAGCTCAATGACAGATTGCTTAACATAGCATATGTAAGGCCTTGGGTTCCAATCTCAGGACCTTCAGAAAAGAAAAACACATGTTTTAAAAATAAAGACATTTCTCATGATAAGAAATGATATTTTGGAGTGATATTTTATTTGTGTTTTAATAAAAAAAAACTTGCCTGAAATTCAGAGTAGAAAAAGTTGCACTAATCAGCTTTTAGACCAGGCAATGGTGACAAACACCTTTAATTCCAGTAGCCACACTAGTTTGCCACAGAAACTAGGCAGCAGTGGTGCACACCTTTAATTCAAGCTTTACAAAGGACTATAAAATGGGAGGAGACAGCTCTCACTCACAGTCTCACTTTGAGATTCCTGGAGGCAAGATTGCCATTTCCAGAGGTAAGAGCCAGTGCCTGGCTGTTTTGCTTTTCTGACCTTAATGTTGAACCTCAATACCATTGTTATGACAGCATAAATGTAATAAAAATTGTACTTGAGATAGTATTATAATATACACCACTCACTGAGATAGAAAAAACTCTTATGTGTGAGGGTTAATAAAAGAATGGGAAATATTTTTATCTTCACTCCATAAAAAAATGAAAATCATATGCTTTCACAATGAACATGAAGTGACAAAATAGTAATTGTTATAGAAAATATCTTCTTTCTGGTTACTAGGCACAAAAAAAGCACTTCAAAGTGCTTACTTAAACTCCAAATTTAAAGAATTTTCCCTAAACACTGTATCCATATATACAGTTATTTAGAAGTCTTAGAAATAATGTGTTTTCCAGAATGAAACTGAGTAAAAGCGACAAAGAACTAATAATGAAACTTTATAGTATATAGTGAAGGAAGCACAATTGAAACAATTCACATTAATGATTAATCAATATGCCTGATACTTGAAATAATTTCTTCATGTTCATAAGTTATTCCTCTCAATAACTAGAAAAAACAGATTAACATATTTAAGATCTAAAATAACATTGGCTTCATCACTGAATTTTTGTAAAATTTAAAAGTCTAAGTTGACTTCATCATGGTTAATTTTGGTTTCATATATTTTTATTTTGTGCTCAAAAATGGAAAATTGAATTTTGAAATCAGGATAGGCCTTGATCCCATATAGAGATGATGATGATGATGATGATGGTAGATAGATAGATAGATAGATAGATAGATAGATAGATAGATAGATAGATAGAATCAACAGCTTATGATCTGGTGATCGCTATATGCAACATTCTTGATATTTGCTACATTTTTCATTGCTACAACAAAAGAACAAGATAAACAATTGAATAAGGATTTGTTTCTACTCAGAATTGAAGGATGCAGTTCACAATGGTGTAGTGTTCTTGATAGTAGAACCCATAATCAGGAAGCAGAGAGACATGAATACTACTGCTCAGCTGTTTAAATATTATTTATTTATTTACTCCAGGACCCTATTCAAAAGAATTGTATTATCCGTTGTTAGAGTAGTTCTTTCCCCTAAAACAAAAAACCTGTAGACTACCTCAGAGGCATCTCCAGAGATTGTATTTATAGTGATTCTAAATTCTGTCAAAATGATAGTCAAGATTATATATCACATTGATATTAACTTTTAATTATCTTCAAATTGATATTTTAGAGATCTTTATTATTTGAAAGCTACAGGAAAATAGAAGATTTTCATACCATACTATTTCACAAAAGCATATTTCATTGGAAATATTTGTATATTATTAAAACAAACGTATTAAAATGTATTTTTATTTACATATTTTTAGAAATTCTTAAAGTCAAAAAATCTGAAGTCCAATATGGTAATTGAACATCTAAACTATTAATGTATCACCATAACAATTCTCTTTGCTCCCTGTCACCTCAGGCACACACAGCTCTCTTTTATAAAACAATTAAAAAGAGAACAGGGACATTAAATTTCATCCCTAAATACTTCATGATATGTTTCTTACAGTTAGGATCATGCTATAATATATCTATGACAGCCCTAATAAGAAAACAAATACTAAACAACTATTATTAATTATATTAAAATTATATTAACTTCATCTAAAATGTATATTTTAGTTGTTTAAATTTCCTGTAATTGAACAAGTTTCAATATTGCATTTTGCTTTAGTTCTCTATGATCCATTCTTATGGATACATTCTTATAGATACATTCTTATGAATCCATTCTTATGGATGAGCAGTTACTTTAAACTTATAGTTGTTCCTTTGTGCATGTGTGTATCCATGTTTGTATGTGTGTATGATTTTATTTCTGTGTTTGCTTGCTTTTTAGTGTGAAATTATATATGTGTGCATGTATAATTACAGCATGAGAGGACGCTCTCAGCTGTAATTTCTCAGGAGCCATTTGAATTGGATTTTGAAAGAAAGTCTTTCACTGGGTTGAAGCTCACCAGGTAACCTAGGTTTGTTTTCAAGTGTACTACAGATATCCAGCTGTTTTTTTTTTTCTCCCCAGTGTTGGAATTAGAAGCACATAGCAACACACCCATTTTCTTGAATATATTCTGGGGATTTAACTCAGGTTCCTATGATTACATAGAAAACATTTTCAGAACTAAGCCAGTGGTTCTCACCCTATGGGTTATGACCCCTTTGGGAGCCAAACTCACCCTTTTATATGGTACACCAAAGACCATTGGAAAAAATAGACATTTACATTATGATTCATAACAGTAGCAAAACTACAGTTATGAAGTAGCAATAAAAATAATTTTGTGTTTGAGTACACATGGCTTTTTCTTGTGGGCTACCTACCAACTGCCAAATCATGACAGAGACTTATTAGTTTTGCCTAGCTTAGGCATATTTCTAGCTAGCTATTTTGAGAATGTGTTTTTATTTTTGCGTCGGGGCTTTTTACTATTTCTTACTTTGTTGCTGTATCTATGTCTGGTTGACTGATGGCTGTCTGGCTTCTGAATCTGGGTATTTCCCTCATTCTCTCCTCACTCTTCTCTCATTCTGCCTTTCTCCTATGGCCTGGATTTCTCCTCCTATTCATTCTCTCTGCCCACAAGCCACATCTATCCTGTCTCCTACCTAGCTAGTGACCATTTAGCTCTTTATTAGACTAATCAGGTGCCTTAAGTAGGCAAGGTGAAGCAAATGCAGCACATCTTTTCATAATTAAACAAATGCAGCATAAACAATTGTGTCAAACATTTGCCTTGCTAAATAATATTCCATAAATGTTGGAAGTTAACATATACAGAGCTGTAGTAAAGAGCCACAGCATTAATAAGGTTTAAAACTACTGAACTCTATATGCTATCTCCCCATCCCTAGTTCTTCAATGTGTTCTCAGTCAAGTTTCAATTGAAAGTGTGTTAATGTTCACATTCATATTCAAAATCTTTAAAGACCTCAAACAAGTGATTCTGTAACATTTACCTTACATATCATCAATATATATACTATTTTACGCCATGAAGCTACCAATAACATATGATATAACCTCTGATTTCTTTATTGTGTCTTGTGTTTCATTTGTAAATAATAACTCATAAAAGTGATCATGCATATCTTGTTTTCAACATGCTTTTGCACATGGCTTAAGCCACTAATAATTACATTAGGGTATTTTTACTATAGAGGTTAGGAAATGGTGTATAATTGTATAATACCTTACATATTTACTTTCTGAGGTTATATATCAAGGGAAATCTGTGTATATATTCTAAGTCTTAAATTATTTTCTAAATTCATATCTTTAATGATTGTTCACTCACATAAAATTGCATAAAATCATTGCTGTCATCATTCCTCTTCCTACCTACAGGTTTTCAGTCATGACCAAGTGGGTTGCTGCATCTTTTTTCACAAGTCTTTATGTTATTTGAAGCTGTTTGTTCTGCTACATCATCTTGTACTTCCTTTTTAATTCCTTATAATCAAGAAGGTCTGGATTATTTCAGCAGAAAATTATTGTTGGAAACTAATGTCTCAGGGTTACTTAGGCAGTTTAGAACTGGCATATCAGTATGTAAGAATCAGACAATTAGCCTTTCCTAAAGCTATAATACGGTTGCTATAGGAAGATGTACAATTAAGAGGTAGCTCCAATATTTTAATTGTTTATAATTCCTTTGCTTTTTAGGACCTGAAACCACTTCCACTTGTTCTACTCTCTTTTTACAAGTCTGTTGGATATGTATTTAAATTCAGGTTGCTATTCTTCTCCAGGAGCAATGACTTCCTGTCAGTTGTTTCTGGCCTATATTTCTCAGTCTCTCCTATTGAGTTCAAAATTGCCAGTACTGATTATTATTGTTACACATTTGCTCTTAATTTCTCACTTACTTTGGGCTTCATATGACTATTAGGATTTTCTGTGTTCTAACAAAATTATTATCCTATTTCATGTTCCTTATTTTCATGCAGTTTAGCTTGAATTTCATGATCAACCTGAGCTCCAGCACAGGATCTTTTGCTTTCAGAAAAAAAAAATTGCACCTGAAATTGGAGCTCAAATTACAGTATTCTATATCATCAGATGGTGTCTTTGGTATATGTCTTATGAAGTTTATCTATTTTGCATGTTTCTTCCTTTTGGAATTGATATACACATAGAAAAATTCAAATTTAAGCAAATGACTTTAATCCTAGCACTCCGGGGCAGAGGCAGGCAGATATCTGTGAGTTTGAAAACAGCCTGGTCTACAAGAGCTAGTTACAGGACAGGTTCCAAAGCTACAAAGAAACCTTGTCTCAGAAAACCAAAAAAAAAATAAATAAATAAAAATAAAAATAAAAGCTATTGTCAAGGCTGGATGTAGTGGTAGCACATGCCTTTAATCCCACTACTCAGAGACAAAAGCAGACAGATTTCTTAGTTTGAGCTCATCCTAGTCTACAAAGCAGCTTCCAGGAAAACCAGGGCTACACAAAGATTACCCCATCTCTAACAACAACAAAAAGTTGTTTTTTTTTTTCTGCTCAACTCCATAAGATCAGAAACAATCATAATTTTGAAATTATTTTAAAGTTTTATTTAAAATATTAAAATTGTTTGGATTGAACTAGTCCTCATTTGATGGCAATAATAGATATAAAAGAAATATTACTAAGAGATCAAAATGACTATGCATAATTCTTACACGGTCTATGCTTTGATGCTATGTCACTTGTTTTTGAAATTCACTGAGTGCCTTGAAAAATTTAAAAATAGAAAAGCAAAGAATATTTTTCTTAGTTTCTTCTGCCTCATCCTTTTACTGAGAAAATAATGAAATAGTCACTTGTTTAGATACTTACTAGCATTGTGTTATACACGACCATATAGTTTTATAATTTTTCCATTTCTTTTCATGTTTAGTATTGTGCTGAACTATGTAAACACTATAATCAGATGTGCCTCATATCTTTAACAAAGAAAAGGTAAATCAAATACACAATGTAAATCAATGACTTTAAATATAATAGGTCCCAATTAATTAGATGTAAAAATTAAGAACTGACCAAATTTATTTAAAATTCCCATTAAGCCATTGTCAATGCTTTATTAATGTTTAATTGGTATGTTTTCTATTTTATCTGCCAGGTCACTAATAATCCGTTTTCACTCTATCTTTAGTGGTTAACAAACTATGGTAGTCCAGTATTTGTTGGTAAGACTACAAAAAGAGGAATGCTGTTGTTTTGGTACAGTTTGAATATAATCAGACTTTTTCACATTCATTCTTGCCATAAAGACTTCTTTTATGTAATGTATTCATTCAGAGAGTCTTTACCACTAGTCACCTTAATGTGGCCATCAAACATTCAATTTTCTGCCTCAAAATTTTAAGTAAACAAATGTTTTCTTTAATTATCAAGAACTTGATAATTTGTGATAGTAGAATATGGAATAATACAGAGGATTAATATAATCATGATCTTTCTATATGTTACCATAATTTTTCTTTGGGTAAAGAGTAATGACATATTCTGAAAGGATAAAGCATTCTAGAAATACATATTTAAAAGAAACCATTGGAGTTTCAATTTCTAAAATGAATATCAAAATAAATTCTGTCTCTATATTTTAGTTCAGTGAATTATAGGTCCCTAATTTTTAAATTTGCAAGACTTAAGTAGCTTAAACCAAAGCAGAATATACTTCTTAAGTTATTCATTGGAATTTTAATAGTCTTAAAATATGACTTGTTCTATATGATAAGCTAAATATTCATTCTAAAACCAAATATATATTGTTCTTAACTTTTAAGTGTTTATAGTCAACTGGAAAATAAACAATGAAAATCGAAATCAAATTCATGCAATTTTACATGCTGTAAAAGTCTTAAAATAAAGAATAGACTATTTTTGATAAACAGATATAATAACCATCATGGTATATATTGAAT